>NC_133387.1:164986527-165300204 GCF_047511655.1 Castor canadensis
AGCAGGCGCTGGGCTCCACCTGGAACACTTGACCTCTTTCCCCATCCGGACAAGGCAACAGCAAACTTGGTTCATGTATCACATGCTTAAAAGGCCCAAAGCAGTCCACATAGGGTGAGGTAGGACCAAGCAAGGAAACAGGAAGCCCTCTGCTATGTGACATGGATATAATGAGGGACTTACGTGGACACTGGGGTTTAGAGGCTGCCTCAGGATATGCCTGTGGGGTAGGGGACATGAACAAGACATTTCTCTAAGGGGCACATATGGCCTGCAATCAAATACTCTTTGAGATGGAGCCAAACACAAGACACAGGAAAACTGCAAGGTCAGAAAAACTCCCCAGAACCTTCTTTATGGTTCTCAAAAAAGAACAAGGGCTACTTGGCCCTTGTGGCCAAGAACCCTCATGATAAATGGAACACTATCTAACTTTGGATTAAGGACCTAATGAACTGGAATAACTACTTGATTGGACCTATTCTGGTGTCCTTGTTGCGTGGAATTTAATGGCGATTTTTCAAGTTGGTGGTCACACTCCTTCCAAGTCCCTCACAGGGAGAGGCACGATGAACAGAACCACAGAGCCTGTCTGCCTAACTTGGAGGCTCAGTGCCTGAGTTACTTCTGGTTAAATCAAATCAGAATCAAACTGCATTTCTTTATTTCACATGGTATCACTCTGTCAAATCCTAGAACTTCTGACTGGGTTACTGCTCATAGGATTTTCTTTCTTTTTTTTTATTCCTTTTTTTTATTATATTCATATGCACATACAATGTTTGGGTCATTTCTTCCCCCTTCCCCCCCACCCCCCCGCCACCTCCCTTACCTGCTTACTCCCTCCATTACCCCCCCAACCCCTCGCTACCAGGCAGAAACTATTTTGCCCTTATCTCTAATTTTGTTGAAGAGAGAGTATAAGCAATAATAGGAGGGCCCAAGGGTTTTTGCTAATTGAGATAAGGATAGCCATACAGGGAGTTGACTCGCATAGATTTCCTGTGCATGTGTGTTACCTTCTAGGTTAATTCTTTTTGATCTAACCTTTTCTCTAGTTCCTGGTCCCCTTCTCCTATTGGCCTCAGTTGCTTTAAAGTATCTGCTTTAGTTTCTCTGTGTTGAGGGCAACAAATGCTATCTAGTTTTTGGGTGTTTTACCTATCCTCATACCATCCTTGTGTGTTCTTGCTTTATCATGTGATCAAAGTCCAATCCCCTTGTTGTGTTTGCCCTTGATCTAATGTCCACATATGAGGGAGAACATACGATTTTTGGTCTTTTGGGCCAGGCTAACCTCACTCAGAATGATGTTCTCCAGTTCCATCCATTTACCTGCAGTGATAACATTTCATTCTTCTTCGTGGCTACATAAAGTTCCATTGTGTATAAATACCACATTTTCTTAATCCATTCATCAGTAGTGGGACATCTTGACTGTTTCCATAACTTGGCTATTGTGAATAGTGCTGCAATAAACATGGGTGTGCAGGTGCCTCTGGAGTAATCTGTGTCACATTCTTTTGGATATATCCCCAAGAGTGGTATTGCCTGGATCATATGGTAGACCAATGTTTAGGTTTTTAGAAGCCTGCAAATTTTTTTCCAGAGTGGTTGTACTAGTTTACTTCCCACCAACAGTGTAAGAGGGGTCCATTTTCCCTGCATCCTCGCCAATACCTGTTGTTGGTGGTGTTGCTAATGATGGCTATTCTAAAGGGGGCGAGGTGGAATCTTAGTGTGGTTTTAATTTGCATTTCCTCTATTGATAGGGATGTTGAACATTTTTTCATGTGTTTTTTGGCCAATTAAATTTCTTCTTTTGAGAAAGTTCTGTTTAGTTCACTTGCCCATTTCTTTATTGATTCATTAATTTTGGGAGAATTTAGTTTTTTAAGTTCCCTATATATTCTGGTTATCAGTCCTTTGTCTGATGTGTAGCTGGCAAATATTTTCTCCCACTCTGTGGGTGTTCTCTTTAGTTTAGAGACCATTTCTTTTGTTGAGCAGAGGATTTTATTTCTTAAACCTTTGGCATGAATCTTTGGTCTTGGTGCGGTAGCTAAATGTAGTCCCAAGATCAACAGTCACAGGCTGTCCAACCTCACACTGGTTTAGGGTCTAGTTCACAGGATACTCAAAGCCACACGAGTGCCATTTCAAGAGAACCCAGAGAAAACTGTTGTGCTCTTTGCCCTGCAGGGGTGTGAATTCTGGACTTTACAAAACTGAAGTCATCCTTGGGGACATGGGAAAAAGGAGTATGCCTGTGAAATTCTTGAGGTCTTACATTTCATTTCCTTGCCACTTGGGACTGTTTACTAATTGTTCATGTCTTCTAAACATAGCTGCTATGTTTCTATACAAACCACCATCAGTGTCCCCACTCCTGTTATCCACAGAACTTGCCTTAGAATCAAAGGATAGAAGCCAGTCTTGGCAAGTTCAGTGGTGAGGGGCATGTTCTCTCCTCTGAGGAAATCCTTTCCCTGTGGGCCACACCAAGACCTTCCTTACCAAGACCCTGCCTGTGTTGAGGCTGAGGCTTCTAAGACAAGGACTGTGTCTGAGTCCACTTGGCCCAGCAGACTTTTGTGGGAACCCAGTTCTGGGTCTTTCCCAGACAGGAGACACATTTTGCCTTCATGTGGATGAGTCCAAATCTATCTTGCGTACCTGGCACTTGTGCTCCTGCAAGATCCAGAGATGTGGGCACATGGCTCTTTTTTTCTTTCATCTCCTCTGCTCTTCTGAACACTACCATACTTGGTTTGAAACCCACTCCCTACTCAGAACCAGCACCTCTGTCCTCTCCTTCCCAGCTCCCTGCCATGGCCAAGAAGACACCCAGTGATAAAAAATGGAAAACAAATGGTCAAGTCCCAGAGAGCACTCAGATGTTCCTGCCTTCTTTCCTACATTCCCTCCTTTCAGGCTGACCCAAAGGAGAGCCACAAGCCAGGTGCACAGCCCAGCCAGGACCCCTGTCTTGGTCACTGTGTAAGTAAAGACTGAACACCTTATTTCAGTCTGGGACTCTGCAGCTCAGGAGGTGCATGCATGATGCCAAGTGCCCCCCTGTGGGATGTCACAATGGCCAGGCAGCTCTCCCTTTGCTCAGTCACATTGCTATAGTCCCTTAGAAGCTCTGCTCCCTGCTGGGAAGCACCACAGGGAATCTGTAGACATGGGTCTTAATTCTGTGTCAGAAGACTCTTCCTACAGAAAAGAGAAAGGCCACAAGGGCCTGTGCACACACCCTCTTGCTTGTAGCCTGGACAGGCTCCTGGGGCTGGTACTCACTGTGCATGGCTATATCCAGCCTACTACTTCCTCCACCTATACATACTCCCTCACACACACTCCCACCACTCTGTCTGTCTCTGCAGTACATCCTGGACGGAGCTGGACCAAAGAAGCAGGAAACAAAGGGAGGGATTCAAGAAACCCTCTCCCCACACAGCAGGACACCCATATTCTCTCACTACAGAGCAGGACCCCACATACCCTTTCATAGAGTACAACCCTGCAAACCTTCCCAGCACAGAGCAGGACCCCCCACAACCTCCCATCACAGAAAAGAACCTCACATGCCCTCCCACAGAGCAGGACCCCTCATGCCATCCTACAGATGACAGTCTTCAGTGTCTCACCTTTCCATTCACAGAGCTCACAGGGTACGCCTGGCCACCCGCTGCCTCACCCCTCACATTTTTTCTTAGAGTAATTTTAGGGTGAGATTTCTATAATTTCAAATTGATTGTGCTGCTAATCTGAGTCCTACAGCCTTATCAGAAATGCCCGGCTTCTTGGTAGAACATAACACGTTGTGTAATCTGCTCCTTTGGGGTCTCCTCCTGCCATGCCTTCTTCTATGCCCCTTGTCCAGAGCATGTAAACGCATGTACACACATAAATTTGTGCACGTACACAGGCCAGCACCCGCTAGCCATGCTCTCTTTCTTTTCCACCCTCACACTGCTTGTGCTTGCAACTAACTAATTTCCATTCTCTGTTCTAGCTTCTATTCTGGCCTCAGTCACCCCATCCTTGATTTGGTCAGGATTGCTCTCTTGGTACCACCACCCTACATTCTAATTCTCTTTCTTTGTCTGTCAGCTGTCTTCTCCCGGGCACTCTCAAGCTTAAGAGCAGGGTCTATGTCATTGGCCACAGCAGGTATTCAATAAGTGTTGGCAGAGGACCGAGCACTGGGTCATGATGCTACATCCATGTTTCCTTGTCCTGTGCTTTTCTTTCTCTTAAGATTATACTTGGAGGAAAAAATCAAACCAAATGAGAAGCAAACTAAAAACTCTTTTCCTACCTTCTTTCCTGCTTCACCTCAATTTCCTCTCCTGGATGTCCTTACTCCATTTTGCTAACTCTATTCAGGAAAAGTCACTGAAAATTCCAGTCTCGAATGAATGTCTGCACAGAAGCTAAGCCATGCGGACAGGGGAGAAAGTGAAGTGCTTGCAGTTGGAAAGATTTATCACAGCTCCCAGTGCTACTCAGGGAGTTGCTAAGGATTACATCCCTTTCTAATAGGAGGAAATTTAACTTCAGACAGACTAAGTGGGTTTCCCACAGCCCCTTGACTAATGTCTTCATATCCAAACACACCTTTCTTCCTCATAGCTCAGAGTTGCCTGTTTGTGAACTCATGTTTTCAGGAAAGGAAGAGGGGAAAGAATGAGACTCAAGGTAGGTCCCACTGGTTAAGATGGCACCCCAGACAAGCACTGGCCTGCCCCATCCTCAGCGAGTGCTGCACTGGAGAACATTGTGGGACAAGGCCTTTTTGTCCAAGCAGGTGTGACTCACAGTTTCCTAAGATAAGAGAAAGCCCCTCTCAGAGCCAGTGCTGGCACGAGTAACAGCTTGGCCCATCTGCTTAGTGACATGGCCACCCAGATGAGGCCCCTGCTCTTCATCCAGTCACGCCTCCCCTCCACATTAGATGCCTTTATTGCCTCTATCTCATTAGAGAGCTGAAGAGGCCTAAAGAGACTAATTACAAGGACAGTTAGGGTCCTGGAGAACTGTGATGAGTGTCAATTACCCATCGTAAACATCTGTCAGGAATGAAAGCCTCAAATAAGACACATTTTATTCCTGGCCAAATGACTCACCCAAGAACCTCCCCCTTCCTCCCAGGTCCCCTCCCTCCCACCACTTCCCTTCCAGCTCCCAGTTAAAGAGAGAAGAAAGAAGGGGGTAAGGAAAGGGCAGCATGCAAGGCGAAGGTCTGAGAAGATCATTGCCTTAGAGCATTCGTGTGCAAGGAAAGAGGCAGGCCTGGCGTGGAGAAGCCCAGAGCTGGAGCTATTCTGGTCACTGGCAGGTGCTTATTAGTGCCTCCAGCAAAGATATGTTAGACTGTGTGAGTGGAAGCTACCCAAGGAGGATGTAATGCCATGGAGGGTGGGGTTAATCTAAATTAACACCAAGATGCTCAAGGTCAGGCAGGGCTCTTTCTGGGCTGCTTCCTGGGGTGAGCTGAGAAAAGAAGGCCTCTTGAAAGAAGGTGAAGAGTTTTACAAACCCCAACCCACCCAGGCAGCAGCTGCCTGAGAAATAAATATACCAACCTTGCCAAGGGGTCAGGGCTGTAGTTTTCACTTCTAAAAGAAATTAAAAACAAGCCACTGTTAAGGCAGAAAGTAGTTGGAGGCGCTTCCTTTGCCCTCACATGGTTTTAGAAATTAAGCTGGTGTTTCTGGCCCAAGAGCTTCCCCATGACTCTTGCACCTGCCTCTTGATGTCCTGATCATAGTCCAGCACTCATAGTGACCCTCTTTGGTATTCTGGGGCAGCTAGACATGAACAGCAGGCCAAGGAAGGGTGTGAATGATGGGAAGAATCGACCACAGACTGAAGCAAAGCCAGAATATCCAGGTGGTCTTAGTAGGAGATTCCCTACAGGTTTGCAGCCTAAGGTGTCAAGACAAAAATCTCTGTTTGGATCAACTTTCTATTGTCATCAGACTACCCATCAGACTAACCTCTAGTTACTAAAATTTGCGGGTGTTAACTTTAAAATGGACTGCTATAGAAGCTTGAATGTAGGTTGCCCATGCTAGGTTTGAAACCAAAATGTTTGACTTGCATTTAGCCATGCATTTTAGAAACACTGGTGAGTTTGCTCCCAGGTGCCAGAGGAAGCAGACCCTCTGATATTTGACTTCTATTGGCTAGTCAGCCAATCCCATGCTGGACCCACAAGACTTCCTCACTCTGGGCCATCTGAGGCAGGGACACCCACACCTGTGCTGCTCATTTGTACTTGTTGGCATCCCTTGTAGACATGCCAGGATGCCAGCTCCTTTGTTGAAAGATACCCAGTTCACCAGCTCCAAGCTCTTAGAACAACCCACAGAGCCTCCTCACCTTTTCTGAAGATGGCAGGTGTCTTGTCTGGCCTGAATTTGTAATGATCTCTAATCTTTTACTTCCCTTTTTAGAGCTAGGGGCTTCTGCAGTGGCTCACCTGAATCTAGACAGGGTGTGAAATGTCATAAAAGCCTTTGCATTAAAGTGATATTTTGGGAGTCTATGTTCTCTGTGCCTAAGTCCTCACATACAGAAACTCGGTCTAGATATAGGGCATCCTAAATGCAATTACAATGTTTGTTCAGAATTATATGCACTCAAACTCTAATTCTATGATGTACCTGTTGATGTAAGTAGACATTAGCAACCCTGAGAAGCCATTCTAAAGATATAAAGATGTAAGAGATCAACCGCCAAATGTTTTGCAATTGAAGGAAGGTCTGATGTGAAACTAGGATGACAATGAAAAGTCAGCTGTGATGGTACCATGTTGTCTGTGTACTTAGCAAGGACAGTTGTTCAAATGTTTGCTGGACTCTCCAAACCAACCCAGAAACTAAAGAATATCTCCCTGTTCACAGAAGGAGGAAGGACAGTCAGAGAGACTTGCAGCAATAAAGCAGTAATACAGCTTTTGCCTCCAAGCCAAAGCAGTGCAAATGTCAGGTATGCATGGTGGAGGATCACCCACAGTGGTGGTGGTGCTGTTTCAGTCAGGGCTGTAGGAAGGGCAGAGGAAAGTTTCCATTTGAAGTATAGACTAATGGAAGGCACAATGCTGCTTTAGCTTGGTACCAGTAGAGGTTTTCTATACAGCAAATGTCTAAACACTTCAGCTCAATTGTTCTTATCTAGCTTTTCCCAGAATCTCCAACACACTGTCCTTAAAAGAAGGTCAACTCTTCTGCATCCACAGAGGTAAAGAAAAATTTGACACTCTTCCTTGACCATAGTTAGAATTTATTCTCGGGATTTCCCAGGTAACAAAGTGTCAACTCTTCCTGGTAAACAAAGTGTTTGTTTTGTCCTTGCTTATCACACAAAGGGGAAATGCAGACATGATGTTCCTTCCTTCCAGCTCATTCTCTTTCTTTTGGCACCAAGAATATTGACACAGTCCTCTAGGCCATGATGATATGCTATGGGTTCAAGTTTCCAGAAGTAAAACTTGGTGCAAGACTTTAAAGTCAGTTCTAGCCATAAACTCAAGTCTTTAAGTCTTTAACTGATCATCTTAGCTGTCAAGAAAAGAAATAATCCCTGAAAATCCAAGGAAGTATTTTCTTCAGCAGGACCTTGGCTAAAATTTAACTTATCTCTTCATTAATGATACATTAACAAGAAGCCAGGTAGAGTAGGACAAAAATGGTCAAGAGAAAGACAAAAGGAAGGGAAGGAAGGAAGGAAAGAAGGAAAGAGGAAACAGGAAGAAAGGAATGAAGGAAAAAAGGAAGTAAAAGAAAAAGGGAGGGGAAGGGAAAGGAGAAGGAGAAAAAATTGAAAAAAGGACCCCTTATGCATGTTCGAAGTCTCCAGTCAGTCAATATTCAGCATCTCTGCTCAATCCAGAAGGGATTTTTTTTTCCCATAGCTGAATCTTTTCTACTCATAGCTGAGTTCAAGTACTCAGATAAATTCAGGACTACTGTCTAATGCTAATAGGCACGGGAGAACTAGGTGAAAAGGGATACTCAATCTTCAGGAAAGAGAGTAAGGGATTTATTTTTGCAGTTTGTTATTTTGACATCACATGTCATAGACATTCTAACTGCTGGATGCCTTGGTGGCTTGCCTGATTAACTATCTTTAATCCTCTGCAGGGAGGAACTGATTATCTTTTTTGTTGCAATTGTTTCTTTCTGCTATCTAGAGTCTATTTTAGTTTCCCATTCTTAGTAAATTGGTTTGATGGTCACTGTGAGGTTCACACACATTAATCAGCCAACCTTTCCTAGTCCACTGATAACATCAAATCTGATTTAATACCTAGAAGATAAAAGACAAGAGCCTGTGGAGGGGAAATGAGCAGCTCTGGAGCCGCTGAGCTTGCAGCGTGGGCCCCTCACACTTGCCCATGCAGAAGTTCTGTGAGAGATGGTGGCATAGCCCTGAGTCCTTATTTATCACTGAGAGAGACTTATGCTACCAAATATTAATACTGGTATGTGACATGCAATCTGTTGTGTTTGCAAAAGAGAAGCAGAGAAATACTTCAAGGGTGGCAAAAAATGCTGAGGAAGAACAAAATTCTCTTATCAAAATCCTTCTACACCATCCAGATATTAGGTAGCAAAATAGCTTTGAACTTCTCTTAAAACCAAGAGTTTCCTGTCAGTGGAGAGCCACATATTCACATAAATCTTTCTAGTGTTTCTCAGATAAGATGAGTATACATTGGAGGTGCTGCCTGAGAAAATAGGTACCTCTCGATTCTATTGCAGACTAGCAAAGGAAAGAGGAAAACAAACACAGTGTGCCCAGATGCAAGATTGGTTTCCACAAAAGTATTCTTGATTGTACAATGGAGTTCTGAAGCTATCCTGAAGACCACAAGAAGTCAATTGTCAGAACATTCCAGATGTCTACAATGTATCACTTCTGCCCTGACCCATTCCCTACACCCTATAAGAAGTTTCCTAGGATGAGGGATTGAATACCCAGAGGATTAGAGAAAAATGTTGGCAGAGAGATCTTCTCACAAAATGACAGTGAGGTAGCCCAGCTCTGTCTCAGCAGGTGGATTTTGATAATAACTTCCCTGGCTCCCAGTCCCATGCTTATCCACCAAGGAAAATGATCTTCTTATATTTTTGTCTTTGGTTGATTTTGTTGCTGACAACTTTGGTGTGGAGTGATGTTCCTCATCAGTTGAGTACAACCTCATTAAATATTAGCTGCTTAGAAACTGCTATCTAAGTTTGGCATGGTAGCACATGACTGCAATCCCAGTAGTCTGGAGGCTCAAGCAGGAGAATCTTGAGTTTCAGGCCAGCTGGGACAACCTAATGAGACGCTGTCTCAAAACACCAAACAAACACACTGCTATTTCCTCTTAGAACAAAGCTCTAAGTGTCAGAATTAGGTTTATATCTTCTGAAAGCCCATCCATTGAGTCATCTGTTATAGTGTCAGTCCCTCACTTCCTTCTGCTATTTGTGTTAGTACTTTTTTACTGTCTCTATTTTAGATCTGTGAACATACCTCATACCAGGGTTCAAAAACATAAGCTGAATTATAAGTTGAATCTGAATATATCCATTGACTTTCCTTTTCCTTCATCATTGTTTTATTTTCCTTTCATGGTTTATCACCATGTTACTATACATAACTACGGTGAATAATGCAGCCTTGACTCTTTTCATGACAACAGTATTTTTCCTCATCTGTCGTACAGCTCCCCCTGTAATTCATTTATTTATCTCTCTTCCTCCACCTCCCAGGTCTAATGCCATCCTCCATGATTGTCTGCACAGCCACAATGTGAATGGATGAACAGGATGGGGATTGGGTGGGGTGGGGTGGGAAGAAGGAGGTCAGAGGATAGGGCTGGGAGATGGGATGAGCCATTCCCCTCATTAACTTCATAGCAGCCCTCACACAAAGCTGTCACTGGGGTCAGCACTGTCCTTAAGAGGAGAACAGTAGCATGTAGCACAAATTTTATTCTATCCCTCAGTCCAAATGTTTTGTCATGCTCTCAATGTGTCATGTATCCTAGGCTAATAGAACTTGAGGAAATTGGAGGAGTGTCAATCAGTGGCAAGAGATTCAGGAGTCACACGTGGGTAAGGGCTCAGAGTAGAAGAGGTTGTCAAGGGGCTGGGAGAAGGATATGAGAAAGAAATGAGGTAAGGACCCCTACAGTGTTCCATGTAGGGAATGTCTAGCATGAAGGGAAATCCTTGTCTTTCAGCTTGGATCTGAAGATCCAACATGCTTAACTGGTTTCAAAACTTTTAGTGGTTTCAGATGAGTGTTGGAACAACTCTGTAAAGCATATAAGACAGATCTATTATTTTTATAAGAGGAAATTAAGTACAAATAAGGTTTAGTGAATTACCCAGGAACAGAAAAGTCCTAAAGTGTGGCTGCACGAGACATCCATAGTGGCCCCTCTGGATCATTACTTGTGGCACCGTGCCTATCTTCTTCCCTTGGAGAACCTGTGAGCAGCTTGAGACATTTGATGGAATATTTAGCTCATCATGAATGTGTCTGATGTGTTGTTGAGGGACCATCAGAAGGACTCTTGTCAGGAAACTGCTCAGTTGGTTGCAGTTGTCTTCCTAGGGGCTCAGATTTACTATCTCAATCTTTTTGCCTTCATGCTGATCTCCAGGTTTGAGATTTTAATTCTTTCTCCCCACTCCCTCATCCCCCAGCCTTCCTGGGACAGTGTGGCCAGCAGATTAGTAGAGAAGAGAGCTGTGGTTGGAGCTTGACCAGATCTTAATACCCTCCTTAAACAACCTTCTACCACCACCTTCTGAGAATCTTTACAGCTAGGAATGCTGGGTAATACACAGCAGGGGAAAGGGAGAGGAGTGGGGGCCCTGGGATTGAGGGGAGGGCAGAGAAAACATAAAGCAAGGGGGATACTGACCTTGCAACAAAGTTGAGCTTGTAGGCTCATTTAGTTCTAAATCGGGTGAGGGACATACAGGAGAGAAAAATGAAAACAAACACATATATTATATACAGTAGCTATATATTTGTCATATATAGTTTGTATACTGCCTCTCACAAGCATTTCTAGATGAATGGATAAATAAAGGAAGACACAAAACCAAAGGTGGTAGGACAAGGTGCAGCAAAGGATACAGTGAAATGCTTTATTTATACTACATGGATGGATGGCTGGGAAGGGAGGGCACAAGCCACTTAATGTGTTTTTCAGTGTAGATGGATTCACTCTTAGCTTGTGCTGAGCTGAGATACTGATGTGACAACAGAGGACCAAAGCCCCTTTCCAGGTGAGATTCCCCCCCCCCCCCACAGCCTTACCCCCATTGTTTCACCTTGGGAGACCAAGTTCAGGAATGTCTGATCCTATGACACCATGATTGGAACAAGGTCTCCCTGGAGAACTATGATTCAGAAATATGAGAACAGAAATCTCAAGTTCACTGCCAGCTCTGTGATCCCAGATATCAGGTGCTCAGAGACCCTTTGGTTTGTGATGGGAAGAACCACCCTGCTCCTGTTTGGCTTAAGTACCGCCAAAAGAAATTGATCACAATGGAAATTTCCTATTCCAGCTTCCTCACTTTTCAGTGTCATATGAAAAGACTATGTAGTTTACCTATGAGTTGGTGACAAAATGATGACAATTTAGCTGGTTTTCTTTAACCTTATGACAGAATGAACTTCATTATGAATGTTGTATATTCACATAAAATAAATGCTGCTTTCCAGTCTGCCCAAGTCTACTTGATGGCTCTTAATGGAAAATGACATGGAAAATTCCCTGATAAATTTGTATTTGTCACAAGGCCTCATTGACAGTGAGCCTCAATAATGAGCTTAAGAGCTACAGTAATGTCTGGACTAGACTTGGCTCCAGCCAAGGGGCTGGAAATGTTTATCTTAAACATTAATGGAGTTTCAATAATTCCTGAAGAATACACCCATATAGCATTTTTGTGTTGGGCTCCTCAGGAATGGTCTCTCAACCTAGACTGAAAAATGGCATTGGTTTCTGATGCATGCAACTCAAAAAATGTGTAAACCTGAATCTTAGAGATTTAGAATGTTGCAGCTCTGAGATCTCCTGCAGTAAGAATATCCCCACCATATATCCTGTTCATCTTTGTTTGACCCAGTCCTTCTAAACTTATTTGCAAAGCTACCATCACTTTATAATGCACTTTATAGAGAGGCCTGGACTCCAGAGAGCTAGCAATAGCAGGAAAATTCCAAAGATGCACAGGGTGAATGCTCTCAGACCAATGGGTGAATGAAGGGAGGAGAAGTTGTAATTGCCACACATGGGTCTGCTGAAAAGAGCATATTTGTGACACATTCTCCACTGCTTTTCTTGTCATAAATGCCAGGTATTTCACTCTTGAAATGTCTGCTGTTTCTCCCTACTCTGATCTTGAGATGGCTTAAGGGGAAGATGCCAGGGAATTAGACTGTAGTGATAACGTCAATGGCAAAACCATTTCATGCTTCCAAATCAGAAGAGAGAGATCAAAGAAGGAGGGAGGCTCTTTACAAAACTGAGGACTGAAGTAGCTGCAGAGCATGAAATGGGAGGGGGCTGAGGGATAAGATTCACCAGGCATGGGAGGATTGGCCCGTTCCTTTCTAATTCTGGTTCTCTGGGCATGCAGACAGACACATGCCCCAAATCCAAAAAGTCCTGACAAATGAGAGGAGCACTTGTAACTATCCCTGTGCGAGAGATGCCAGACAGATCAATCACTCTAATCACAGATCTGCCCATTCTGAGCTGTGGACTCAGGGGTCAAGGGCAGCCTTCCCTTTCCCAGACCTCTCAGATAAAGCTGGGCGTTATTTCATGTGTGGAATAGGAGGCTGGGAGGATGTTATTTGGAAGTAGAGATGGCAAG
This sequence comes from Castor canadensis, assembly GCF_047511655.1. Taxonomy (NCBI): domain Eukaryota; kingdom Metazoa; phylum Chordata; class Mammalia; order Rodentia; family Castoridae; genus Castor; species Castor canadensis. Next base: position 164,999,439 of record NC_133387.1, read on the forward strand.
ATAGAACATGCACTGTCGTCAAGGGCATCCAGCAAGAATTTATGTTCATGCCAGTTGTCTGTTAAATTTGCTCCCTCCACACCAATCACATTCGAGAGTGCTTCTTAACATGGGACTTTGGGGGAACTGATTTGAGAAATTCCAAACTCACTGAACTTGATGGAGTATGGAGTAATTTGCTCAAAAGGGAACCAGAAATTAATCATGTAGCCTATAGGGAGGATATGCATCCATCAAAGGATTAAAGCCATCGCCAGACTCCTGGAGTCCTGCTTGATGACAGACAGGAATGCAGGCTCACTTCTGAATAGACACTGCTCACTGAAGGGTGGGATGCAGGGATCTGCCGGAAGCTTGTTTACTCGCTTCTGGTACCAGTATTGTCAGATATGAAATGAAAGCACACAGCTTTGCTTTTACATATTAGTCCTTTGATAAATAGCTGTTTAAGGAATCAATTCATGCATGACTATGTGGCATCATTCCAGATGAGAGTGTGGATGGACAAATGTCTTACCCAGTCTCTGCATATCCACTGACACAAATGGGGGAAATACTCATTTTCTATCTTTCTTATCTTTTTCCTTCTGAAGTTAAATTTATTAAGGATACCAAGGCCTGTGATTCTACTTTTATGGATATAATTCTGATTCTCTCATGTCCCAAAGGCTGGGAAAAGTTCCAGAAAAGAGAACATGTTATATTAACCCAGTGAGCTTGTATTAAAATATTAGGTGCTCTTCCTGGCCTCTTTATTATTATACCCAATTATAATCCCCAAGTCAGTTTAGGAGACATCACCAATGGGGATAAGTGTCATTTTTGGCACCTCAAAGTTGTCCTTGTCTCCTGTTTTAGGATTTTTGTCATTATAGACTGAAATGAACATTCTTTTTCCATCCCCAATGCATACTTTCATATATGCACGAGTTCCCTTCTCTCTCTCTCCCTCCCTCTGCCTAAGTCACTTCTGATACTCTTCCTTCTAGACCCTCCTTCCCAGCTTCTCCCTTCTGGCAACACTTCCATCCCACTTCCCACTCTCTCAGTGTCCAGCTCAGGGCACAGTCTCACCAAATAGCATGATGCTGGCATTGGTGTGGCCCAACTTGTTGGAGGCCACGCAAGTGTAGTTCCCATAGTCATGTTCTGAGACATTGAAAAAGATGAGTTTTGAGAGGAAAGGCCTGTTTTCCACTTTGACTCCCTTCTTTCCTTCAATCAGTCTAAGGCAAAAAAGAGACAAAACAAAAAAAGGAGGTAGTTAGTTTCTCTCACAGACACTGGAATTAATAATTTTCTCATCATTGCCCCATATGACGTCATCATGACCATATTTCTTCTACTCAATGACACCATATGTTCATACAGGATGACCTATGACATGTATTTCTCTATTACTCTATCTGTGTCTAGTGATACTCTTTTCAAGATATCTTACTTTTTTATTCCCATATTTAAGTTCCCTGAAGCCAGGTGCATCCTTTTTTCCTTGCTTTCCAAGCCTGTCAGCCACACCACAACAAATACAATGTGCCAACTATGTGACACTCAGAACAATGTCATTCACATAATAGAAGCTAGAAAGCATGGACTTATTTGATGCTGCTGATGGTGATAATGAAGACAGTGATGTTGATGATGATGACAATGATGATGATGAAAAACTCAAGCTTCAAAGAGAAGAGTGACCTGAGGGGTTTGAAAGAACAATGTTTTGTAAGCACCTAGGCAATAAAATTTCTTGTTAAGCACTTGAGGCATTCTATCAATAAGACATAATTTTTTTGGCTGTGAAGAGGAAAAGAAGTCAGAGATTATTTTCTTATCATGAGAGCCTGAGGGGCTGGAGAAGAGTGATCTCAGAGTACCACAGGGGATCAATCTAGGAGAGATTCAAAGTTCCTAAGTATGTGACTTCATAGTGCCAGGTCAATAATCCATTATGACAGGCCAATATGCCACAGGGCTCATATTGGTTATAGAGACCACTAAAGAAATGTTATAGATAGTGAGTGGGAGGAGGGAGTCGTACTTACTTATAGAAACATGGATTTCATTCCTGGGCAGATAGAGACAGTAAAGTGAAAGGAGCAGTAGGAATCAGAAGGGCCATTTCCTCTACCTTAAGAGGTTGTTAGGTAATTATAACTATGGATCTACATTAGAATTTGAGACAAGACCTTTTATTTTTGAAAAATTCTAAATTTTAATAGAATGGACCTTAATCCAATTTTTTGCTTTCTCTGAAACAATTTGTATTCCTTGCCTAGACGCTGATTATATCCTTCAGGAAAGAGAAATACTACTGAGAGACAAAACAAACAAACAAATGTACACCAAACAAACAAACACAAACCTTCATTATGAAGGCTAGCAGGAAATATGGACAAAACCTCAGTTGCCTATTTAGGACTGGCTGGAGCAGGCCTGGCTGTGAGTACACAAGTCAAGTGGGTACATGTGGGGAAGGGCACAGAGGTGTGTGTTGGGGCAAATGGCTGGCCCTGCAATCATCAACTCAAGAAAGACGATATTTAAGGCAGAGATAGAAAGCGGAGCTAAGGAAGACAACAATGAGAAGATGCTTTGGTGACTATCAAATGTCATTCTGTGTAATGCATTTTTCTTGAGTTAGACAAGAGGACTCCTCTCTGTCCCTGGGTCACACTATGCTTTTGGCCTAGAAGACAGCTGTTTTGTCATTGTCAGAAGTTCATCTCTGTGAGATTACAGAATGGTGTTTTCCACCCCCAGAACAAAGGGTCGCCTTAATCAGAAAAGAGAGGCAGATTTTGGTTTGAGATCTTACCCTACGTGCGTCCAGGGAAGTGAAAAGGTTGGTTAGTTAGTGGGGCTTGTCACGCTTTTCATTATGTAGATTGTCCTCTGTGAGCCTTCCTCTCTCAAAAGCTAGGGGCAATGAACTGACTTGAGTCCACTGACTATGTCACTGAAACGCTCACACTGTGGAAGAAGGCACCCTACTGTGAGACCAGAGGCCACTTTCCTATTTCCAGCTTGTTGTGTAGCCACTGATCCCCTAGAGGGCGCTGTCCCCGAGCTAGGCATGTCCATTGCCACTTGGACAGCCTTTCTGAACAGGGAAGAAGCCTTCACATCAGAACCAAGCTGTGAATTAGATTTTGGCTCCACAGTGAGGAGAGTCTTACTGAAACAGGTTCCTGCTTGACAGTTCTGAAGCATCTTTATCTAAAGTCAGTGTAGGGTGGCCAGCAGTGCTTTGCAGCACTTCACAGCTCCTGGGATGACACACGGTCCTCTTCTCAGGCATTACACATCTCCCATCCTGAATTGTCACTAGGCTTCAGTTTTTTAATGAAGCTGTAGGCTTTTCAGTGCCACTCTCCCTGTTGGGTGGACGGTCGTGACTAAACATGGAATTCCATTTCCTCTTCTGATTGATAACGTGTACAGTAGCAGGCAAAGGGGTGGCATGACAATGAAGCCAAAAGGCTTCGACCGTAACCTTTGAGAATACTGCCTGTTCCCACCCCAGAGACACCTTCTGTTTCCTCCAGAAGTCTGCTCATTTCATTGAAAACAGGAAAGGGATTAGAACTGTCCTTTCCAGGGAATAAAATATGCATGCCCCTGAGACCTCTCTGGTAGAACTTGCCTGGCAGGTAGCCCTGGTGGCACAGATAAGACTGGCTGAGACAAGGACCACAGAGGCAGAGATGTTCTTCTCAAGACAGGTGTCAGGAGGACAGAGAACACAGGAAATAAGTAATAAGTGAACAGCCAATGGAAAATGGAGCAAAGCCAATGGAAAGGGGAGCAAAGGAGAAGCCAACAGAGAAACTTGGACAGGAGAAAACAAAGTAGCCTGAGCCAGGCTCTGACCCAGCACTGGGGTACCAGCAGTCTGGCTCCAGGTCCTCCTGGGGAAATGACACTGGAGACAGTGCACTCTCCTAGGACCATCATTGCTGTGCTAAGAGGAGAATTCTCCTTCCTTTGTCTTAACGTTGGCCATTTTTGCTCAGTTTTCCTCCATACATTTTGAGATCTTGCTTTCCCCCTGTGTTTTGTTTTTATTTTTCTCTCACAAAGAATTAGGATAATAGGATGCAGCTGGTTAATTTTCACTTAGACCTAGATCAATGCACAGCTCAATAATTTTTTGTTTTGTATTGTTTTGCTTTTTGATTCTGAAACTTTAAGCTTCACTTTTTCTCTACAATAAGAAGGGTGGTGAGGAAAGAGTCATTTTTGTATTCTTGAAAGAAGTACAAAATCCAGGTCTATTCCTTCTTTATTTCTCTGTGAGTTTGTTTTTCCCCTTTCTGCCTTGTCTGTAAAATGGGTGAGACAAGTTCATCACACCTTAGTAGAAGCTGTCAGATTGTGCCCTTAAAAATGAAAAGTTTCCCCACAGGAAGGATTCGATCTTATGACTAAGTGACTTGGTTCTAAACAAAATTCAGACATTGACTCAGAAACCAGAAGAGCTTTTGTTGTCTGACTGACTGCATAAGGGAATAAAACCAACATGCACTGAGCCCAGCCTGTATACTATGGGCATCACTCTGCTCACTCCTGGCTGGATTTTTCCCCCACTGTTCTTCTCAGACTGCTCTCTTTGTTGTTTTCCCTCTCAGCTTCTCAGCTTCCATCCGTCCTTCCTCCACCCACATACACCTCAGGACTCTGTCTCATTCCCACCGCCACTGCCTCCACTTTTGAAGTGAAAATATTCTGAACACAGTCAGCACTTTCAGCACTTGCACATTTATTTGTTGTTCATCCACCTTAAAATAGCTCTTTGATAACAGTAATTGCCACATTGCCTGGCTGTACTGAGCCACTGACCCTGCGCTGACATATGCCATTTGATAACTCCTTGAGATGATCATCTTGAATGACTCACATGATGGCTACAACAATGGGCAGGAAGGGAACAGTCCCGATTCTTTTCTCCTACAGAGAAAGAACAACCTGGGCACAAAGGGAGGGCTCAGTCAGGTCACGGACTCTCACAAGCGTTCTTGATAGTGACTGGAATGGCAGTGGACTCATGCTAGCTACAGGTAACTTGAGAGCCATTCCTTACTCCTTCACGCAAGCTTAAGAGTCTGTTAAAAATAGCTGCTAGCAGAACACATTATTTTCTTGGTCTATAAAATTTTACGGGCCTGACAATGGTGCTGGTGGCCTTTGTTTAGTGATTTTTGCTTTCTTAAAAATATGTTACCTTTCAGGCCTATTGGTTGGCAAGTGGTAATTCTGTATGGCAACATTAAAAACCTAGTAGAACTTTGTTCATGTTAAGAAAAGGCTTATTTGCATGTGATTCCCTCCTACAGATAAAAGGACTTCAGAAGGGCTTTGAAAAGAAATTCGTTTGCAGCCGGCTGCAATCAGGACCCTAAAAAAGAAAGCTTTCTTCTTCTTGGGTGGGCATGAGGAAAGGAAAAGAGAAGAGGGGATCTTACCTTTTGTCATCCTTGTACCACTGGAATTCTGCTGAGGGAACTGCTGAGGCTTCACACTGCAATGTCCCCTTCTGTCCCACGGGGACACCTGTACCCTTAGCCTCTGAAATATATGGTGGATCTGCAGAAAGATGTTCCAAGTGTTTAAAATTGCATTTTAAAATGAGAAAGGCTTCCTCATTCACGGATTTTGTTTCTTACTCTCTGCCCTACTTCTGTTTACTTGTTGTGTCAGCTATGCAAATTATGCCAGAGAATGAAAACATTTTCAATGCTATTCTAAGGAAAACATCATCTGCCTAGCATGTGTTGCTTCTGATCTCCTTTGTGCCAAGGTGGAATGACCAGCTATTCAGACATATTTCTTGTTTAAGCTTTTTAACTTTCACAGGATGGTGACAACCCATCAGTCCTACACCCCATGGTGTTGACAGTCAGCACCTTTAATCAGCCTGATAGAATTTCTGCATGCCAGGTTCTTGCCAATGTATATAACCTCAAACTATTCAAGTCCAATCAAAAGCTCAGTTACAAGAACAAATATTCACAGAGAAGTGCCTAAAGGGTATACAGATCAGTCATTCTTGTAGGTATTCTAAAATGGATCCCCAAATCAAGCCAAGACAAAATTGGTGAGCATTTGTTTGAAGGCTTCATCTAACTGCTCTTGGCCTTCCAACAGATTGCACTGAGAGGTATTAAAAAACAGACACAGTAAACTTGCTGGTCATTGCAGGGAAATCATACACAATGTTGTTGACTGTGTCTCAAAGAGCTCCATTTGTGGAGACCCTGAAGATAATTTCCTTTAGGGTCTTTGTCCCTGGAAAAGCAATATTTCTCCCAAGAAAAATTCTTTTTCCCTTGTGGACAACATAAGTCTTAAAGCAAATGATATCTCTCTTTGCTTTAGCAATGTAAAGCCAAATTAAGGATAGGAACCTGACAACCTGGTGGTATATATTTCATGTGCTGATTTTCACCCTTTTAAGCTCTTACTTGTCTTTCTTTTGCTTTTATTTTTCTTTTACATTTTAGGTTCATTCTGATAAACTACAAGTCACCTCAAGCACCTTTAAAATTGTGATAGGTTGAAAAAAATGTGATAGAGTAAAAATATGGTAGCATTGATATCCTATTTATTTGTTTCTTGAAGTGCTTCACATTACCTAGATTCAAATTGAACAGAAACCAAAGTACTAAACAATGAGCATCCATCTATGCAGAATAGCTTTTCCTATTCCCACCCTGAGCAAGTGCTGAAGGAGACTGGATTCCTATTGCTGTCATAAGACGTCCTGGAAAGTGAATAGCAGAGAAAACCTTGACAATGTTGTGGGGAAACAGTAAATGTTTGGAAGGAGTCAGCCGGAGGGTGAACGGGAGAGACGGGTATGAACTGGAGTAGAGTCAATGTCAGAGAGAACTGGATAGTTGATAGAAAAGAAGGAAGGATCCAGGTCAGTTACTAAACTCCTGGGATTCCATATCCATTAGTAAAAACCAAATTTTGAGATACATCTTCTCATATCAGTATGTGCATCTATTTGTATTTAAATTATGTATGTATCCCATGCATATCATCATCTGTAACTATGAAAGGATGAGATACCTTGACCATACTGCACATAGACATATTAGTATTTCCTTTATAGCTTCTAGCACACAGTTTTTGTCCCACTATGGAGATATCTGGTCTGGGGAATAGAAGGTTCTCCTTACATTGTGTGAGTAAATTATGGGGAAAACTTTGGATTTGAAGATGCATTTATAAAAATTTTGTGCTAAAAATCATTTATTGATCTCCCAGCTACATATGTCCTTTGGTATTATAGTAAATTCCTTTCAGTTCCTTCTTTTGCTTGTTTTTTTTTTTTTTTCTATTGGAAAAAGGGTCTGGATTTATGGCCTTGAATTTGCTACATAGCACAGGCTGGCCTTGAACTTTTGATCCTCCTGCTTTGGCCTCCCAAGTACTGGAATTACAGATGTGTGCCACCACAACAGCTTTCTGCTACATTTTAAAGATATGTGACACTGTAACAACTTAAGGTATCAAAAACTTGATCATGATGGACTGGTTGCCTTTGAAAGCAGAACGCAGAAAATGATGCTGCATTATGCTCTATCCTGAGTCAGCAAGTTGGTCTGCTGGTCGTGACGGTGACAGGGCGGGGAGCTGGCACGACCACTTACAGTTCACGGTGACCTTTACTCTCCGTACCACTGGTGCGGCCACATCATTGGAGGCACTGCATTCATAGTCCCCCGACTGCTCCCGGGTTATGCCCTGGATTTCCAAGTATTCATCTTCACTCACAAAGCCAACAGCTGCAAGAGAAGAAGTATGTGTAGTGAAATAGGAGAAAGAAGCCAAAAGGTATACATTAAAAAAGCGAAGTGTAAAATGGTTACATCTGCAGAGAACTGTGCCACTTGCAAGTTCAAATTCTTAGAAACTAGGAAGATTCTCCTTTCCTACCTCTCCTCCTCCTTTCACTACCAAGGCTTCCTTGGCTTCCCCATGGACCCACTGCAACGTTTATCTTCTTAACTGAGCTAAGCATGGTGTTGAGAGGATTAACTGGTTCTCGATAAGTGATTAACAATTTTGATATTTGCACGGCATCTCACCAGGTGTTCAAGCTCTGAGATCTGAGATGGCATCTTCACTCTGGTCTCAAGGTTTCATTTAGAGAGTGCTTTGAATGTAGAGCTGTTGACTGCATCCCTCAGTGTGAATCAATCAAAAGTGACGCACTAGCAGTGATGCACTGCACACACACACACACACACACACTTACTTAGTGGAGCCACAATGGCAATAGAAGCACTAATGTAATAAATGTAGCTTTGTTTTCAGGTTAGACAATCAACTGGATGGGCAGAAATCAATTTTCTAAACTGTGATTTGCTGGAGCTCTTAGCTACAGGATCCTAAAGACAACAAATCAACAATGGGACCCACACTTTATGCTGAACACAAGCAGGACAGAAAGTAAAGAATAAGAAAATTTGGATGCAAATTTTACTCCATCACTTAATCATCATGAGACTCAATTTCTTCAGTAAAAAAAAATTTGAATAATCATAAGACCCTCTACCTTCTGGAGTCTATACCTGAAGTCTAGCCTAGAAGACAAGTTTCAAGTTTCTTTCAGAACTACCTGAGCCTTAGCTTCCTTGGCAGAAGAAAATAAAGAACAAAACTAACTGCTTGCATTCTGGGATTATCCTCCCTAATCTGTGAAATGAAGATAATTAGGATGACAATATTTTTATAGCAGGATATTAGTAAAAGTAAGAGAGGGTACTATGAATAATTCTGGGACAATAACTTGAAACTGTTTCTAGCAACTGAGAACACTGTGCCAGGCACAATATACATAACAGTCCCAATACCTCACATGGTTATTTAGAGCAACAAACAAAAAATATTTGATATACATGAGGAATTTTGAAAATTCTCATGTGCCAAACACTTGCTGATGTATTTATTCATCTTAAAAACTTCCTGGAGATGCTGGGGAAGGTGGAATGAAGCTACATTCATATGGATAGTGCCAGAAAGAGAACAAAGAGACATTTCTCTCCAGGTCATAAAACTCTTCCATAACGCCACATCTTCCTGATGACCCCAAGCATGAAACTGATAATTATACCAAACTAATAAGACAGAAAGAATGAAATATGTATGTGTTAGTTGTACTGGTTCCATGACAGTGCTAAGATCACTTTTGTCAAGATAATAATAATAATAATAGCAATAAAACACTGTCCTATAAAGAATGGGCATTACTGTCCACTCTTCTGCCACTCTTTGGTCATGGTAAGTCTATGCCACCATCCAGTAATAAACTCAACCAGAGCATTTCCTCACATTTCCTTTAGGCTGTATGGAACCTGCATTCACTATATAGTATAGAAACTTTTCCTCTGTTTCTTATAGGGGAGAAAAAATTTAGCCCATACCTATTACAACAAGCAAATAAGAGACATTAAATTCACAGGAAGCACTCACATGTCAACTAGTAGAAAACAGGCCCAAAAAGTCAAGCATTTGGAGGAGACCATCAACATGAGCCCACCAAGACTCATAGTTCTGAACTGTGAGAAATTTTTGATTTTCTTAGTAGCCTTTATTAATATTGTTTAATACACATCTTCAGGGGAAAATGCCAACCTTGGTTTGAGAAAGGATGAAAGAAATGAGCAAAGGTTTCAGTGAAGAATTTGTGGATTCCTCTTATGTTGCCGTTGTTTATTTGCTACCAACCCCAGGACTGCATTTGTCAGATCTTGCCACGCTGGAATGCTATAATTACTGTGCAAAGCATCTCAGAGACCAGTGTCACACTTAATATTCCCATTAATTTTAAATGGTAGTCCTTGGTACATATGTGTGGCAATTGGTGTCATATTTTAATTAGGCTTGCCCTACACCATCTGAAATTAATAATAGCTTGAATTACCAGTGTAATTTATAAATTAACAGTGTCACAGCATTAGGAGATAAATTAGCTCTGGACAGCTGTTTCTGGATAGAGCTCCAGTGTCACAGCAGTGATCGGTAGGACCTCAGGTGTCCAGGGATTGTGTGGTACATCTCCAAATCAAAGAAACAAGAAGACCCAGGGTTCTCTTGGCCTCTTGTTCTTCTCTGCAACTAAAGTCCATGCACCTCTTAATTCTGCCATCCAAATACGCTCTTTTGTGACCAAACTGAAATTTTCAGAGGCCAACCTGTGATAACATCCAAAAAAGATATCCTTTTGATCATTCAAAAGGACATCCAAAAGAAGCAGCATTTTGGAGGATTACAGTCATAGGATAAAATGCAAGTACATAAACGTGAAAGTCATCCAAATGAAGAACTTATTATGGTTTCTGCAGGGACACAGAGGTGTATGAAGGCATGTATAACTTAATCTATTTTTGCCAGGTGATCTGTAAGGAAGGAGTTGGATGGCTTAAGACTTGGGGGAGGCATATGGTCTCTACTTATCCAGATTCCTACTACCAGAAGGAGGGGATTTACACTCAAGTCATCCTACAAAAACCAATGAGGCTTGATTCTACTGCCATATGTTCCTAGATCAAGTATAGAATTATAGAGAAGCTACAATGACTTCAGTGATCATCATTGAAGGCTTGTGAAAAGTAATTTAATATATTAAAGTGCTCTATGAATTTTGGCTTCCACTGTCATTATTTCCACCATTCTCTTGGCATACTTTTTCCTGTACTAGAATTAAAACCAGAGTGAAAGATGACCACTATCCACACAGGAAGGGAAACTTTGAATTAGCACAATGAGGCTCCTCTCGGTGCTGCTTAAAACAAGGAAATGAGCTGCAAAACCACTGAACTGAAAGAAGAATTTTTAAAGAATCAAGGGAAGGTTCCACCCAATAGCATTGTGCTCTGGGTATGAATTGATCAATGCTTTGCCACTAGTATGAAGAACTTACACAGAATATTGAAAGGTTAAAAAAGCAGCTCAAATTGCTACAGGATTCTTAGAGATACACCAGTGGAGAAGAAGCAAACAATTGATAAAACCTGATGAAAAGAACCTCTTCATGGTTCCTTTTAAGTCTGCTTTCTCTTCTAAAGGAATTGCATCCTTGGGTTGAAATGACACTTATCTTCCTAAAATACCATCTTCACCTTCGTCATGTCACTCCTGTTCAGACACTACAAGTGGCTCCTTATTTTCTATAATATCAAACACAGACTCCACTTCCTTATTATCAAAACTCTCCTTAAAGGATCCCTGATCTATACACCCAAATTCATTTAGCATTAGTGATGTGAAGAAGGCAATGGACCATCATTGTAAAGAGCAAAAGTCTGGGGCTAGATGAAGCTAATTCTCTACCTTCTCATTTCAGGAATGGTGAGTTATACTAACTCCTCTGCTTCATTATTTTATTCCTCTGCACAACTCAGAATAGTAGTATAAAAATATGGGCTGTGGCAGGTGGAGAAGCATGGGATAAGTTCTCTTAGGGGTTAGTACTGAACACATTACTATTTGAGCCACCAATACTATCCCAACTCTGCAGTTTTTCACCTGGACACATAAGATGATATCATCTTCACAGATCATTCTTATCACCTATAAAGCTATGTTTTTTCTGTCTATCTAAGGTAAACAGCACCTATATTTCAACTTATAACTTGCCCATGAAAGATCTCTAATTCTGTATGAATTGTGTTCCTCCAAAAAGATATGCTTAAGATGTAACTATCAGTACCTCAGAATGTGCCCGTATTTGGAAGAAATCAAATTTAAATGTGGCATGGGGTAGGAGAGACTTTAATACAATAGGATTGATGTCCTGTACAAACAAAGCAACATAGACATACAGAAGGAAGGCAGTGTGAAGACACAGGAGAAGATGTGGTATACTCCAACCCAGGGAAGGCCGAGTTACTAGTAAACACCAGAACCAAGAAGAACCTAGAATTCTCTCCTAACATTGTCAGAGAAAGCCTGGCCCAAACAATTCCTTGGTTTCAGACTTCTAGTCCACAGAAATGTGAGACAATTAATCTTGGTTGTTTTAAAGCACTCTTTTTTTTATCCTGTATGGCTTCTCTGGGACACCAGTACATTCCCTTTTATTTCCAACTCTTGGTGTCTCTTGCTCCCCCACCCTCCCTACATGTTGAGCTCATGGAGTCTTTAAAATCACAAAACAATTCATCTAAAGAACATGAAGGGATATTAATGTTTGCATAATCCCATAGCTGTTTTACTAGGACACATCTTAGTATGTCTACACTGATGAATTCCCCAGAGTGGTTGTTTAAGGTATGTATTTCTGGATCTTACTCACGCCTACTAAATTATAATCTTCAGGGATGAGGAATTTTTGCAATCTTACCAGAAAATTCTCATGTGTAGTCAGATTTAAGGATTAGTAATTTAGCTCAATCCCTTATTTTTCATGTAGGAAATGGAAGTTTATAAGAGTCCATGGATGCGTGTCTGTTTAGCAATAGGGCACACCAGATCTAATCCACTGTTCCTGTAGTTGTGCTGTCTATATTTTTTCATTTTTTTTTAGTTCTTAGACAATGGGAAGTGGGTCCTGGACATCTGTAACTCTCAAGGCACCTGACACCTTGGCAACTAGTTTACATAATTTAAAAACTTTCAATCTCTTGACTAGTAGACACATAACAGGTTAAATTCAATTTTAAAAAGCTAAGGACTCCATGTTATTCACCAGCCTTCATATGGCTTTATTTATAAGACAAAGCCACTTCTGGTAACTCTCCTTAGTGTAACACTCATAGTTCCTGACCTTAAAAATGTATTAGTCCTATTAATTTTCTAACAGAACAGATTTTCTTGCAGTGCTGGGGATTGAACTAAGGACCTTGTGCATGCTAGGCAAGTACTGTAGCACTGAGCTATATCCTCAGCAATATTTTCTTTAAATATGTGATTTTAAAAGGTTTATTGACTGTTTAGTATAATTTATATTTAGTCTTGGGGCCAATTACTTCCTCAGGGGGATTGAATCCTTAATTTAAAAATGTAGATCAATGAGGAAGTATGATTTATCTAACAGAAATTTGTTTTCCAGCCAACTTTTTAGGAGCACAGTTATGTCATTGAGTGGAATATGATAACCAAAGCAGCAGAATGAAGCAAATCCCTACAGGAATCTCTTATTGTCCAAAATGTAAAGGACAGTGCAAACTCAAGTTTCTGAGTTCATAGATTGGATGTCAAAAACCTCTGTCACTGAAAATAATAATAACCACGATTATCATTTTTATAGCAACCACTAAACTTGTCAGGAGAGCAGCTGTAGCTATTGGAGAGGACACAGCTGTCACTTTGCTTAATATTTTTATGGTATATATACCAGCTGAGATAAAAAAATCGATGGACCTCAGAAATTGAAAAAAATATGGAGAAAGCATAGAATCCCAGAGTCTGAAAGTTGGTAGAAATTATATTTAAAATTTAGTTCAGCTACTGTATTTAACAGTGCCAACCTAGGACTAGACCAGCACTCTAGCCACTGAGTCTGCTCTTTTCTCAGTTTGCATCAGGGTGGTCCTCTTAATCCCTGACTAGGCTTCGGGGACAGCTATATCCAGGTCAGGTCAGGTTACCTGGTGTCCCTCTCAGTGCTCTTATGATAAGTAATGAGCATATGATGTTTGGTATTTAGATTGGAGGGAGGTATTTAGATGGTTCTGATGCTGTTTCTGAGGTACACAGGACTGATATGGTAGAGGCATGATTCCTAAATACCAGTTCCTTCAAGCCTGGTAGACTGTTTCATGGCACCATGAACAAAGTGGTTGAAGCTAGACGCTAAAGATGTTTTCGTGAAAGGCTTTAGGGGTGGATCCAGACTTATGTCTACTGGCAAACGGGGGAAGCCTTCCTCATTCACGTCACTGAGAGTTCAGTGCAGTCCTGGAACTTGATTACTGTCATGTGGCATTGTGCTGGTAGACTGGATAAGGCTGGAGAAATGTGGGCTGCACACATAATCCACAGAGCAATATCTGTGGCAACAGGCTGAAACTATCAGCATTAAAACGTGTTTCCACAACATGTGTGAATGATCTACACGGAGCGGCTTCTGAGGGCTTGACAGAAGGCTGGAGCAAAATGACTGAGACGTGATAGAGACCATGAGCCTCACTTCCTTAGCTACATGTGGGGCAGCCATGGGTTCTGATCCTGTCACTGTGCCCTGTGATAGCTTGATAGCTTACATCTCTGAGCTCTGAATTCCTCTGAGGTGAACATCATACCACCTCACAGGACATTGTGAGTGTCATATGAGTAAGTAGGTGTACTTAGAACATAGTAAATGGTCAAGAGCAGGTAGCTATCACAACCATTATTTTAGTGGCCTGTACTAAGTTTGAGCCCATTTTAATATACAAAATCTTTGCTATAAGAAAACCTCAACTTAGAAATGAGAGGATTATGAAATATCTGCTTTGCTAGTAGGAATATAATAATAATAAACTTTACAAAGGATTCATCACATATCCTTTAATTAGAAAATTCTACTCCTTTTTACTTAAAATAGAATTGGATTTACAAGAAATACAAATTCTCAGGATCATTTTTTCTAAAAAACAAAAGCAAATATACTTGTATAGTCCAGGTTAGATCAGCTGAGGATTTGAGAAGTGTTTCCTGTGATTCACAAATAAGAGGTTACAGATATGCTACATGCACACACATGCATGCACACACACATTCATCCTTAATTTTCCTTTAGATACAGAGAACAGGGCTGGCAAAAAGAGAATCTGGTGATCTCTCCAACATTGTCCAAATTTAAAAGATGTCTTTCATAGAAAACATTCTGGAAGACCAAGCTTACTTTGCCTGTTGTAAACTGTGGTATAAGCCGGAAACAGATGATGAAAAATTACTGTTGACATTAAACATAGCAGACCAGACCATCTTTGAAAAAGGAAACAGGATGGATTGTTCTAGATGGTCGGCTTCCATTATGTAAGAGGAGACTTCCTTAAACAAGTTAGTGTTGGTTAGCTGTAACTCAGGAGCTAATGTAATAGTATGTACCTGTAGCAATGTCTCCAGGTCATTTCCTAGATGCCTGTCTGAGATTTCTATTTCTTTTGGATTTGTCTTATACCTGGGAGGTTATTGTATCATTTCTTGCAGAATACCCTTTCTGTTGGATGCATAAGAATTGATTTTCACTGGGCATGGTGGCTCATGCCTGTAATCCCAGCACTCAGAAGCAAGTTCACCACCAGCCTGGGCTAAATAGTGAGACCCTGTATCAAAAGAAAAAAAGATTTTGACTGAGTTCCTTTTCTTGTTGGAACTTCATTTGCACCACATTCTGCACACAGGATAACATTTCCCAATCAGTTTCAATGTTCATTAGACCTCCTCAAGATAAAAATGCAAAGTGATAGTCAAAATTAATCTGTTAACCTGATTTCATCATAAAGCAATAAATATAAATTCAAATATAAACCGATGTCAACTATAAATTGCATGTGTGTGTATTTATATAAATATACATATATATCAGCAAAACACTTAGCATGGATCCTAGCATATATTAAAAACTCATTTGATAGTTGGAACTGAATATATGTATATGTTTGAATATGTATGAATATGCATATATAAAACATAATATTTTATAGGAACAAAGGAGGGAGAAAGGGATTTCCTTAATATTTTTGACTGAGAAATTTTCTGGAAATAATAATTAAAGTGAAGCTGCAGTCTAAAACACAATTAGAGAAAAGTGAACCGTTTGTACCACACAGAGCCAGCCCCATCCCTTCCATAATGACAGGGACCTAACTTTCCAGGTAGATGCAGCTTCAGAGGCTGTTTGGCCCTGGGAGCTGTGAGCTCCTCATTGTGGGCCTTCTCAAGAGGCCTGTCAACTCAGTTATGCACGCAGACCTTCTATTATGGGTGATGATATCAAAGTCAGAAAGCTCACAGCTGGATGTTCAGAGTTCACAGCTTGATGTCTGGAACCCGGGTATTTGCAGTAGTGCAGCTGATGGCTGCTAAAAAAAATAAATACAAAATAAATAAATAAATCAACTTTTGATTTGTAAACTCAGCCAATTTGATCTGAAAGACACTGATAGGGGATAAATATAGAAGCTGGTGGTGTCATGTTACCTCAGACTCTTGGCTTTTGCTTTTCCTACTTCTGACTCTCTAGAGATGTGAAGAATTGAATTGCTTTGGAATTGCTTGCCCAGATTAATTTAAGGAAATTCCATTTACTTAAGGGGCTCCTAAAATGTGTGTGTGTATGTATGTGTTTTCCCTAAGAAATGATTCCATAGCTTACAAAAAAAGAGATCTTTTTGAGGATACAACAAGATAAATATCCACTATTAATATGGTCTTTGGATCCACTCAGTGATGGTTCAGAATTGAACCTAATCATCCCATGCCTATGCAGAACAAAAAGTCCTCAAAATATTGCTGATAATAGGAAGAAAACATTAACTAAGGTTAAAACACAGTCAAATGTATGTTTCATCAAATATTTTGTGTTGGTTGGGAAGTAAAGTAACTAATATATAATACTTTTGAAGTTAGGCATGTATTTATTTCTTTTTTAACTTAAAGGGGGAAGGTCTTTTCCCATAAAGGCCTAGGTTGAGAGGCATAGAGTATGTGAGACTCTTCCCACACCCACAGAGGCCTGTGCTCACTGGGTGATGGACCCTTTGCACAAACAGGGAGGAGAAGACACAGCTTTTCCTTCACAAGCAGCACTCTCAGAAGTGAGCAGAATGCAGGTAGCCCTGAAGAGTCCCATTACTGGTGACCATTTGAAGCAGAAACTTAATGATAATGTGACCGCTTGCAGGGGGTAGGCAAGAAGTAGGCAAAGTGGGATGGGATCATAGCTACGATTAAGATAGATGATTTACAAGGAAAGAGTAGGAAATACTCTGGAGTTAGTAGGTATAGGTAAGAACTTTCTCAACGAAACCCCAGCAGCACAGCAACTAAGAGACAGCATAGATAAATGGGACCTCATAAAACTAAAAAGCTTCTGTTCATCAAAAGAAATGGTCTCTAAACTGAAGAGAACACCCACAGAGTGGGAGAAAATATTTGCCAGCTACACATCAGACAAAGGACTGATAACCAGAATATATAGGGAACTTAAAAAACTAAATTCTCCCAAAACTAATGAACCAATAAAGAAATGGGCAAGTGAACTAAACAGAACTTTCTCAAAAGAAGAAGTTCAAATGGCCAAAAAACACATGAAAAAATGCTCACTATCTCTAGCAATAAAAGAAATGCAAATTAAAACCACACTAAGACTCCACCTCACCCCTGTTAGAATAGCCATCATTAGCAATACCACCAACAACAGGTGTTGGCGAGGATGACGGGAAAAAGGAACCCTCTTACACTGTTGGTTGGAATGTAAACTAGTACAACCACTCTGGAAAAAATTTGGAGGCTACTTAAAAAGCTGGACATCGATCTACCATTTGATCCAGCAATACCGCTCTTGGGGATATACCCAAAAGACTGTGACACAGGTTACTCCAGAGGCACCTGCACGCCCATGTTTATTGCGGCACTGTTCACAGTAGCTAAGTTATGGAAACAGCCAAGATGCCCCACTACTGATGAATGGATGAAGAAAATGTTGTATCTATACACAATGGAATTCTATGCAGCCATGAAGAAGAATGAAATGTTATCATTCGCTGGTAAATGGATGGAATTGGAGAACATCATTCTGAGTGAGGTTAGCCTGGCCCAAAAGACCAAAAATCGTATGTTCTACCTCATATGCGGACATTAGATCAAAGGCAAGCACAACAAGGGGATTGGACGTTGAGCACAAAATAAAAGCTAGTGCACACAAGGGAGGGGTGAGGATAGATAAGACACCTAAAAAAATTAGCTAGCATTTGTTGCCCTTAACGCAGAAAAACTAAAGCAGATACCTTAAATGCAACTGAGGCCAATAGGAGAAGGGGACCAGGAACTAGAGAAAAGGTTAGATCAAAAAGAATTAACCTAGAAGGTAACACACACGCACAGGAAATTAATGTGAGTCAACTCCCTGTATAGCTATCCTTATCTCAACCAGCAAAAACCCTTGTTCCTTCCTATTATGGCTTATACTCTCTCTACAACAAAATTAGAAATAAGGGCAAAATAGTTTCTGCTGGGTATTGAGGGGGTGGGGGGGAGAGGGAGGGGGCAGAGTGGGTGGTAAGGTAGGGGGTGGGGGCATGGGGGAGAAATGACCCAAGCGTTGTGTGCACATATGAATAATAAAACAATAAAAAAAAGATGGATGATCTAATGGATACATTCCATCAGATTCAGAGCAAACACTACAAGGTACCATTAATGCTAGAGATAGAAATACTGTCTGTGCATTTCTAAATGACACAAAGATGATGATGCATACTTGACCACTTGTATAAGAGAATGACTGGTGAAACGAGACAGCAGTAAACATAGAAAAGCAGAAAGAATATTGAAGTAGGATCATCTGGTCCCAGAGAGAAAGGCAAGCATGAGTGAAAACCCTTGTATCTGTTATATGTAATGACAGTCTTTGACTATGAAAAAAAATAAATGTTTTCAAACAGTTCTTAATTTTATCTACCAACATAGCTACTTCATACCAAATCGTACCTGAAGCATGTGCATGTCCCAGCCCACCTGTTTGTGAATTCCTTGCCCCTCTGCTCTTAGTTCCATTACACACAGGTGGAATTTTCAAGCACATGAAATCTGTTTCTAAAAGGAAGAGTGTATGGAAGAGAAACTGATTTACTATCAGAGGATACACTGCCAGTGCTCCCTTTCTTCTTTTCATTCATATGAAATCTAAATGTGGGCATGTACCTCTGGGTCCCAGACAAGAGCAATGTGTAAAACAAGATAAGCGTGGTGTCCTGAATCCTGGTTGTGGCTATTAGGAATGAGGTGATCTTGAGTAAGTGATTAAGCCTTGTTCCATCATTATTTGTAAAATGCTGATACTTTTCAATTACTCATATGTCAAGTTTGAGAATTCTAGAATTAGACAAATTATAGAATTTGTGCCAATCCATAGAAGAGTGATTGACACATGGAAAATAATTGAAGTTAGAAAAAACAAACCACAAAAGGAGTTAGGGATACTCGGCCCTAAACAGTGGCATCTCCTAAGGCTGTCGCCTTTCCTAAGTTAAACTTTACTTTCAATCCTGTCCTACCTTGCAAATTACCAGCTACATTCACTGTTTCTCTATCAGCATTATCATCTCAGGAAGGCCAGCTCAATACCACCCTTAACAGCCACTGAGCACCTTAAATACATGGTGCTCAGCCACTGTGGTACAGACTTACCCTCCTGCTCTCAAGTCTGTTCTTGGCCCTGTGTTGACTGATCTCTATTGGGAGTTCTGCCAACTCCCCTTTCTCCTAATATGAAACAGTCACATTTGGTGTCTCTCTTCCTCTTACTTCTCACCTTCAACCAACGGCCATGCTGTTTTCACCCCCTTCAGAGTTTTCCAATCTCTTCTTTTCTTGTCCTCATCATTTTGACTGTCTTCATTCGGGCTCTCATTATCTATTCTGGATATTGATCCTCTTCACTGACCCCCATGTCTCCAGTTTTTTTATTCACTCTATTATTGCTAAAACAATTGCCAAAAGTAAGACTCAATCTCACTGCTGCTTAAATCCTGTCTCCACTTCACTTTGCTTCTGGACATGGTATGTAAAGGCTTCTTAGGAGTTGGCTCTAGCCTACCATTCCAGATTTGTTTGTGACCAACTCTTTCCTCCCCTAAGCAACTGAAGACACCAGCAACATTCTTAAAATATACTAAGCTGTTTATTATCTGTGCTTTTGAAACTTCTTGTCTGGAATCTAATACCCCTTTTGTCCATTTCAAATGTCTATGCAGGCTTTGAAACCATCTTAGACAGCATGGATCTGGGAGCTGTGTCTTGACCTTGGAACTTCCTTACCTTCTTTCCACACAGTTCATGATTTTGTTTGTGTCTAGTCGTATATTAATCACACTACATTGTTCTCAACCCTGATTTCTAAGATGGAAGTGGATCTTTTATTTATCTTTATGTTGCCAATATTTACATAGATGGCACTAAATGATGATAAGGTCAAAGACTTAATGAATGAACCAGACAAATATAATTTTTGATAACTGATATAGCTACCATAATGGACTATTTAGAAGGAAACACCAAATATCTATTGTGTAACATTTTTCTTTCTTTTTTTTGTGGATGTGTAATTAAGGCCTGAATACATAAAATGACTTCTCAACATTTTCTAAGGTTAAAGAATTTTATTCCACATTTTCTAAGGGGAACTTTTTAAAAATCCTTCATCAAGCCAGGCCTGCAGTGAATAAAAAAGACAGGTTTGGCTATCTCCACAAATATCCTTAGTCAAAAACTCTTGTAGCTAATGTCCCTGCTTCATCTGGATGAGTTGGGATGCAGCATGCCCTAATCAGAAGTGTCGCACAGAGTTTTCTTATGTCATCAGCAGTCCTCAATCCAGTTGAATATTTTCTGAGTAGAATCAACTTGGTGATTCAGCTCTGTCTATCTGTAATTAGTAAGGGAATGATTGCAGGAATGTGATTAGGCTCTTTACCTTCCTGGGACAGGCAGGGGAAAAAGTGCTGCCGTCAACACAAAATGGGCTTCTACAGAAAAAGCGGTAGCCTCTGCTATGGAAACACTCAGCTCACGCCATATAAAACGTGGTTCTGGGCAAGGAATGGAAGCAGCCATTGGGAGAGCTGCCTCCTGTGAGAAAATACTGAGCTGGAACAAATAAGTCAGTACAATGCTCGAGGGTCAGTTCTACCCTGAACACTCTGTCACCTGATTCCAGATGTTTACAACCTGAAATGCATGGAGACCAAGCAAACGGCCACACAAAGGCATGTGCTCATGTGATACTCCTTTTAGATTTACAGTTTTGCTGTGTCTTTTCCACCTCCCCATTCTCAAGTGCTCTATTGAAATTGCATTAATGCCCATGCCCCAAATCTTTTAAAATCCTAGTAATTCTGCCCTTCCCACAATTCTAAGAGATGGGACTGAGGAACATTTGAGTTGATCAGCATCCAAATTATCATTGGTTTTTGAAGTGAAAAAATATGAAAACCTTTTACTGATGGGTCTAAAATTATTTTTTACTTTGCTCTAACTCAGTGTCAGGAGACTAATTGCCATATCTGAGACCTGATTGGCATCTTCCATGGTGCAGTGGATGGTGGATAAGAGATCATGAGTTAACCAATGCAGTAAGCAGCTGATAAGAGTACAGAAGAAAGGAGAGGAGAAGAGAGAGGAGGGGATAAGAAGAGACAATAAGAGAGCCAGAAAGTATAAATAGTTGATAAAATTACATGTCAAACGGAAAAAGCAAATGGTTGCTAAAGGCAAGGAATGAAGTGGTTGCTAAATGCAATTATCCAGTTGCTTAGGTATATCAGAAGCTCGCTCCTATGACTACTGTATTCTAAGGAAAGCTCAAAATCGTTGCCTTTCCTCAGGGAGTAGTTAGCCATAATCACTTTTGAATACACCTGTAGGAAAGACTTGCCTGAACATCATTGTAGCATTTTAGGATGCTCTGAAGACCCCAGCACTGGACTGAGTAACAATACTTCTCCAAGTGACCAGTCCTCTAGAATTAAGGTCAGCAAGCTTGTTTTGTAAAAGATCAAGTAGCAAATGTGTTAGCAACTACTGACCTTTGCCATGAAAGCACCAAAGCAGACAGAAAATATATTAGTGAGTGAGTGTGACTGCATTTCTATAAAGTTGTGTTCATAGACAATTGACACATTGTTCATAGAGACAATTTCATATAACTCTAACATGTTACAGATAGTTCAATTGACACTTAGTAACCACTGGGATTGACTCCAGGACCTCCTGAGTATCCCCAAATTCATGGAGGTTCTAGTCCCTTATAAAAATAATATAGTCACACATATTAATTGTATAAAGTGATTTTATTGTGTCACGTCCGTATGTGTATACCATATGCTTTGATCAAATTCACTCATCTATTACTGTTTCTCATTTCTCTATATTTTAAATTTTCCCTACATTACTTACAATGCCTCAGACATTGTAAATTCTATGCAAATGGTTGTTAAACTATATTGTTTAGTGAATAAGAACAAGAAAAATCATCTGTAGATGTTTTTTACAGAGACAGTTTTTTTGCCAATGTTTTTGGTCATGGATGTTTGAGTTCATAGATGTGGAACCTGTGGACACAGTGGGCTGACTGTATTCTTCTTTTGGTTGATAGTCACCTATTCAAAAATGCAAAAACCCATTCCCAGCTTGCAGGCCATATAATAAGGGGGCTGTGAGCTGAATTTGGCACATGGGATATAGTTCTCTACCCCTTGATCTAGAAGTCCCAATTTCTCTATCCATCACCTATTTCCCTTAGTCTCATAGCCTACCTACTGTTCATCTAACCGTCATCTAACTCAACTCCTCACCTTTCCCGTCCTTTCCCGTCCTTCCCAGATGCTTCCATCATGCACTCCGGAACCACGATTTCATGATCAGTAGCTCCTCCATGCCCTCCTATTTCTAGGTGATACCTGCCCCATACTGTAGGGCTGTGTCTGGGAGTACAAATGCCCCTGCATACCTGTCAAGTGGAGGCTACCATAGTTATTTTATTGCTGCTTGGTGTCTTTCATTTCAGAAAAAAACTTCAGATTCCATTTTTTCAAGTGTTGCAGTATAGAGAGACATATCTTCTAAATAATCACACAGTACTTCCTTTTAATCAGGTTTCTGTTCTCCACCGACCTCCTGACCCATTTCTCCCCATGCACTGACTGCCTTAGCTCCTGGCCTGGAGTCTCCATCTCCATTCCCAATCCTACCATTATTTCCAGTGACTCCATAAACCCAAGCAGTCAAACATCTTACTCTCACGTTCTCCTCTTCCTCCCTCCCTCCCTCCCCCCTTCCTTTTTTGGCAGTACTAGGGATTGAATTCAGAGTCTTGTGCTTACAAACTTGTGCCATGCTCCCAGTGTCTTTTCTGTTCTTAGTTATTTTTTAGCCGGAATTTCGAGTTTTACCTTTGGCTGGCCTCAGACTGTAATCTTTCCTGCCTATGCTTCCACATACTTCAGATGACAGATACGTACCACCGTGCCCAGCTTATTGATTGAAATGGGGTCTTACTAACTTTTTTGCTCAACCTGGCTTCCTGATCTCTGAGTTCTGAATAGCTAGGACTGCAGGCACAATTCACCATGCCCAGCTGTACTCTCATATTCATTTTTTCCTCAGTTTTCATTAGCATGCATTAATAGTGCAAGGAGGTTTCATTGTGATAATTCCAGAGCTGCATACAGTGAACTTTGAACAAGTTTATTCCCATCTATTATATTCCCTCCACCCTATTCATTCCTCCCAGCTTTTTCAAACCATATTTGGTGGTTTCATTGATCTCCTTATCTCTGTGACTTTTTACATCACTTACTTCAGTGACCTCTTTCACATTTATACCTGGAATTTGCTGGAAACTGGGCCACTTTTGAAGTGATGATTTTGAGCATCTCACTCTACCCATGACAAATGTCTTTCCCAAACATTTGCTCAGAGACTTGATGGTAACAATTACTTTACCTCAGCGAGGCCTCAAAGCCACTGACTGTACAGTTTTAGTCCTATTTTTACTGTTACATCCCTCTTGATAAACCTTAGCCTTTTTAACCCATTACTGCAATTGCTCCCAGGAAAATATATCCATTCTCTCACTTCTATTTCTATTGCCAGTCCTTCCTACTATTAAACAGCCACTTTCTCCTTTGTTCTATACACTCCTTCCCTTTTCACCCCCTCTTCCCTTCTCAGCTTTCCAGGGACATCACCCCACCTATTACCTCCACCTTCTCCTTCTGTAACACCATCATTTTCACCGATGTTCTTCTCTCACCTATCTGTCTCCGCACACTGTGTTCCACTGACCCAGTATTTCACAGCCTCTTTTCACAGCCAAGCTGCTTGAAATGATTGTCCAAATGTGCTAGCTCAAATTCTTCACCCTACATTCATACTTCAACCAGTCGAATCTAGCTTTGTTCACACCTTTCCACTGAACCTACCCATACCAAGGTCACCAGATGACTGCCATGTTGACAAGTTCATTGCACACATTTAGTTATTATCTTAAAAGATTTCTTAGCAGCAATTTTATAGAGCTGACAACTAACTTCTTCAAGTGACTTTCTCTTGACTTCTATAATGTCATAGTCTCCTACATGTCATTTGCCTCTCTGGATACTCCTTCCAAATCACCTTTGTGTATTCCCTGATTTTGTCCAGCTTCTATGCATTAGGAGTCTTCTGAGTTAAGTCTTAGACCTTCTTTTTCTTTTCTCACTGCCAAATCATTTCCCAAGCAATGTCATTTATCCCGTGTCTTTGAACATCCAGGTATATGGCAATATTTCATAAATTTCTCTACCAATTTTTCTTCCACTAGCTCTAGACTTACATAGGCAAAGGTTGACATGGCTGACATAAATGGGCACTTGAATGTCTCACACCACCTTAATTTTATCTGTCCATCACATAAATCTTAATATTCCTTTTCAAACTTTCTTCTCCTTCAATTATTCTCTTATTAACTAGCAACCCTCCCTATCGACCTCATTGTCCAAACAAAAGTCCTAGGAGTGGCTGTCAACAGTTCTTAACTCCAACACTATGTTCATTATCGAGGATGATAGATTCTACCTTTAATATAGGTCTTGAATCAATCTTTTTATCTTTTTCCAACCTGTATGACATTATACTTCAGGGACTACTGAAATTGCCTGTGGGACTTTCTAATTAAAAAAAAAAACCCATTTACAGATATCTATTTGGATTTTTTGCCACAATAATATTAAGTCGGTATTTATAACTGATCCAGGCAGGCAATACTCAGCATAAATTCCTACACGGCTTTTTATGATCTTAATCTCTTTCTCTCTCTCCCTGTGGTACCGAAGTTTGAACTCACAGTCTCATGCTTGCTACGCAAATGCAATACCACTTGAGCCATTCCCCCCACTTGTTTTTGTTTTAGTTATTTTTGTTTTGGATAGGATCTCTCATTTCTGCCTAGTGCCAGCCTCAAACCAAAATCCTCCTACCTATGCCTTCTGCGTAGTTGGGATTACAGGCACATGCCACCATACCTGGCTTATTTGACAAGATGAGTCTTGCTAAGTTTTTACCCCTTGCTGACCTCAAACCATAATTCTCTCTATTTCTCCCTCCTGAGTAGCTGGGATTTCAAGTGTGAGCCACCACATCCATCCTCTCTTTAATTCTCTATCATTTTTCCTTCACATTTTTCTATACTTGGTTCATATCTGGCGGAAATAACTTACAATTCCTGCAGACGCCTATTTTATTTTTGATCCCTGGCTTTGCTCATATTATCACTCAGAAACATCTCTCTCAGGTTGTCTTATGTGTCTCTCAGGTCACAGCTTAAATTTCCTCTTTTAGGATAGCCTTCCCTAATCCTTGGAGGCTCCCCAGGACAACACTCACCACCCACTCACCATATTCTGGAACCACACAGTGCTTTTTCTCCATCAGCACTTCCTGAATTATACTGAAATCATGTGGTTATTTATCTCTCTCTCCCTTCCGACTAAAGTCCATTAAAAGCTGATCATATTTCTGTATCTGTAGCATACAGTTATTTACAATATATAGTTGCTGAGTGAATAAATTAATAATGAATAAAAGTAAAGCTGATATGCTCCCTGCTCTCAATAAATTTCGCTTCCTAGGTTAACATTAATTCTTTGTCTAGACGTTCATGGACAGGGGTGATTAAAGTAATTCACTCAGCATCCAAAAGCATATTCGGAGTCTTCAAACAAAGGACATCATGCCTATTAATTTCTTTATAACTTATAACACTGTGCCTGGCTCTGGAATGGTATTTTCTGTCACTTCCAGGTCCCAGTTTCCCTGCGTTGATGACTTAGCAAAGGCAGGAGGGTGGAAGGGGCCTGCCCACTGATGTCACTCAAAATCTCACCTGCATGGTGGTACTAAGCATTACAAGTCATCTGACCTTCACTTGGTTGGACCATACTTATTTTAAATTCTCTATAGGGCTCCCGAGGCCACTTGTGATGAAGCTAGCATGCTTCGCCCCCATCCTTTCCACTTATTGCAATTGGACCAAGTCTAGGACAAAATTATCTGCAGCTTCTGAAAAGCAGAGACTAGCAGGCAGACCAAGGAGGGATAACAGAACTTGAAGAAAGAACAAAATGGTGGCAAGTTTACCTTTATTTTCTTTCCTCTGATCTGACTTAGGCTAAGAGCAGCCAGAATCCTGAAACTGTACAGCAGATGCCGACAGCAACAAACTCTAAGACAAACTCTCTTGTTGATTTGAGGACAAGGAAAGGGAAAGCTTCCAAGATCTGGACAGTGGGAGGGCATTTTGGCTTTCAGTTTTCCCCGTGGTCCTGCCCAGAGAACGAAATCTCACCTGCAAGCTGCACTCATGCTAGAGCAGTGGTAACTGTCACAGTAGCTGGGACTGCATAAAATGTAAAAAAAAAAAAAAAAAAATGTATTCTTATTCATATCCAAAGGAACTGGAAGAAGGGACCCCTGTGGTCAAAAGTTGTGTAGGAATACTCCTTACGTCTCTCCTTCTCTTTCTTCTCACCACAATTCTTTGAAGTTGGAACAAATCACAAGAAATTAGTAGCATTAAGGTAGCAAGGGTGAGGAGTGGAAGGAATGGTACTGTTGCTTTCTAAGTACAGAGAGGAAGGAAGCACAGAGCTGGAGAATGGGGGATTACAGAGAAGACAGAGCCCAAGAAAGAGATTTGTTAAAGTAGAAGATAAAGCTCAGGTTCACCCTTGAATGGGTGTAGAACTGACCCAAACAGCATGCTGTACATTCTGAGAACTGAGCTCTTTTGTGCAGCACACCAGGGTACCAGTTGGGTAGGACTGGAACAGCTCGGAAAGTGCAGCTGGTATCAGAGCCACAGTGGCTCAAGTCTGGACTTGGGTCACAAACCTAACTGGGTTAATAGGCTTCTAAAACAACAATTTCACCTCTGGATATATCCTCAGAGGACGTTAGCAGGATCTATAGTCTAGTGACAAAACCTTCTAAATGTGTATGAAGTAACAAAATCACTCATAATACAAAGAAGAAGGAGAAGCTAAACAACACATAAGAGAAAACACAATAAACAAATACCAACTTAGGGAGGAGCTGTCTGCTACAAAGTAATCAACTTAAAATCAGGTAGTTATACATTTACTCCACTCCTTATACATACATACATACATACATACATACATACATAAAGGTAAACATCCCAGGATACAAATGTGAAGGTAGAAATTCACAACAGAAAACTAGAAACCATCCACAAGGAACAAGTAAAAAAAAAAGAATTAGAACTCAGTTTTAGGTATGAACTCGATGGAGAAAATGGAGATGACAAAGAAAGGCAGTGAACTTGAAGATGAACGGAAGTGATCCAACCTGAACAATAGAGGCTGAGAGGAAGAAGGGCAGTGAAATGAGGGTTTTGGGGTGATGAAGCTGTTGTGGATTCTGCTCAGTGCTACCGGTGATGGACCTAGAAGTCTCATCACGCATTGAGACATGCACAGAAATGTGCACTAAAAAGTCACTTAGTTTAGTAGCTTATAGTGTATGGCACATCGTTGGTGCCAAACAATTTGTATTTTATGTGTCAGAATCTTGGATTTCCCTGAGTTTTTTGGCTTCTTGAGTTCTACTTGTCCTTTAAGTAAATCTGAGAAACTCAGTGTTCTTTCCAAGAGCTTGGGATGTCATGGTTTGCTCACATCACCTTGGCTTCCAGGGCTCTTGGTTTTATTCTTCACTAAAAATTCTAATCTTCGTTACGTGCTTTGTGTCTTGCCCAGGCTGTCTGCCCTCAAACTGGTTAGAAAATGGACTGCTTCAATTCCCAGAGGAACACTGACTCTAGGCCCTGTATATGTAGCAAGGTTTTTTGTCCAAAGGGGAGACTATGACTGGTGCAATGGGTCAAGTGGTAGAGCAACTGCCTAACAAGCATGACCTTGTGTTCAAAAGTCAGTACCACCCAACAAAAAGGCGGAAAAATATATTTCACAAAGCATATCAACGACCTAGAATTTTAATACTTTTAACCATTCTGATCTCCAGGAACAATACATACTGTCCCTTTCAACAACCTAATGCTTATTGAATGAGTAGCCCCAATTGTTCCTCAACTTCCTTCTAGGTAGACACATAGAAACCAGCGACATCCTGATTTTACCTCTGGTTGTAAACACCCATGTACTCTATTTGAACATGTGTACAAACTTCATGCTATAAAATTTTATTTGAGACTCACATGCATGTTCACACATGCACGTTAGCACATTTTTCTCTAACACAATACTTAGATTTGCCGTTTAAATCCATTTTCACATCTTCTATATGAGGAAACATGAAGTCACAGTCTGTGGTTCATCTGCACTTGACTCCCTGAAGCCCTATTCTTTAGGGACTGTTCGACCTCCCAGATCACTTTCCAAAGACTTTTTAGTGTTTTTTTCACACAAACCAGTTTTTTCATTCTCAATAATTCACAGAACTTCAGTCTCAAATTGCTTGTCACATGTACAGCTCCAGGGATCCCTGCTCAGTCACATGTACACCCAGTGTGGCACACAGGCTTAGTGCAGGAGGAGAGAATGCTGCTCTCAGACTGTTAGGGGGAAATGCACCTAAATGGAACATCTGGATCATTGTTCCTTTTATTATTCGTTCAATGCATTATGAAATACAAGCATTTGAAAATCATCACATACTCCACTTAGCAAACTCACAATTCTGATTCTGACCTCATTATTTCACCATTATTTGTGCATGAGAAAAGCACTCAACTCTGCACCTAACAGAAACCTTCCCTAAAGAGCTTAGGAATTGCTTAGACAGATCTGACAGGGAGGATGATGGATGAGCACTGGACAGCATATTCTCTGTTATCAACAGCCTGAGGGATCTCAAATGGTCCAGAGACTATTTTGAAGAATAAATACATGCTAAGAGAGAATAGAGAGAAGTCTTTGTTTATGTATCAAAGAAAGGACTTTCTATAGTTGAGTCATTTCAAGAGTAAGAAGGACATAGCACCAAAGAAGTAAAATATTTCAAAGAAAGATCAATAGGCAGAAGCACAAGGACAAGAAGAATAATGTGCTTCTCAGCAAGTTCATGAGCAAGGACAGAGTTTTTTCAGGTTGATGAGTCTGTCTAGTTTGGCTTTCAGTGAGATGCTATATAGATGGTGGTCAGGAGGTTTTGATACTGTGTGGGATTAACTTAAATACTAGTAACGTTCAGTGTTTCTGATCCTGTTTCACTGGAGGCCATAGAGTTAACCAGTCATTCTGGCAACCAAAAATACCTTCATGCATATGCAAATATCCCCTGGGAATGGTGCCCACTGTGAACCATTGAGTATGAGGTTCTTCAGATATAGTGATGGAGTATGAAAAGCTCTAGTACAACAGAAGAGCTGAGAGGCAAGAACGTGTGGGCCACATTGCTCAGAGGCACTGGTGGTAGTGGGGAGTAAAGTATATGTGACTGTGCTCTTTATCTAGTTGTTTCCTTACTGTCTCACCTGTGTTACTCCTGAACCTTCTTCCAATTTCCTTCCAATACGTCTTCCAAGAAAGGACTGGATACACATCCATCCCATTTGGAAAGAACTTCTAATGGTTGAAAACACTTCTCTTCAGACTGGCATAGAGTGACAACTGCTATAACAAAGAAATGACCTATGCTGTCATAGAACTGCATAGTTTAACTTTTAGATTGTCTTGTCCTTGTATTACTTTGAGTAAGTTACTTATTCTATGCTCTCTTCAAAATTGGAAGAAAATAATGCCTACTATGAAACTTAGAGATAAGCTTCCATATTATAAATAAATGGAAGTATTCTGTCAATTGTTCTCTATTGGGTAGTTTTTAGAGGTCATTATTTCACAGAAATTAGAAACTCAAACTAAAGGTACATCAGCCAGCAGCCAAGCCTCCTGGGCCAGTTTTTGGTGTAATGGGTCTCCTTCACAGCTGGAAACTTAGTTTGCAGGTGTCTATGACTCTGCCTACCTATGCAGCCATGCGGAGATCAGCCCCATTTGTCTCATAATGCAGCTGGGAGAAGTCAGAGTGGTTACATTAACAAGATTACCATCTACAAGAGAGAAGGTGGACTGTGCTCTGAATTGTAAAGACCCTGGTGGAGCAAGACTCATCTGTCAGGGCTCGGACAGAGACAGACAGCTTGGGAACCCAGCAGCAAATAGGGTCAAGGGAGAGCTGGGGAAGATGCATTTCTTTCCTGAGAAAGGGGAGTGGTGATATAAACAATAAATGATCTTTTGCATGTCCTTTGGTTACAAGAGCTAAACCTGTTTTGCAAATGAGATGTCTGGGGAACTGCTATAAATATGACTCAGGAAGAAACAGAGGTAAGCGTGTAGTGGTAACAGGTCTCATGGAAAGCACAGCTGCACTGTCATAGCCACATCTGGGTTGTCCAACAGCACGCATCTGGGTGCTCTGGAAAGAGGCAGCACACTTGATGAGGAGAGGGAGAAGCTAGCAGGGTCAAGGCTCGGAAGGACAGCTAGTAAGGCAGAGTTACAGGATCTTTCATTCCTGCATAGTGAAGATACACACACAATTACATAAACAAAAAGAGATACAAAACTCAGAGCAGTGGCTTCCCATATTCTTTTGAGAACAGG
Source organism: Castor canadensis (assembly GCF_047511655.1). Taxonomy (NCBI): domain Eukaryota; kingdom Metazoa; phylum Chordata; class Mammalia; order Rodentia; family Castoridae; genus Castor; species Castor canadensis. The sequence goes on from NC_133387.1 coordinate 165,030,281, forward strand.
GTGGGTACAAGACTGGTGGGGCTGTGGATGAATCAGAGTGGCTCGTAATCAGTGACACTGTGACAGAAGAGGGTAGGGGCAGGACCCAGTTCTCAGAGACCCTCTCTTGAGAGGTGAAATGCAGGTGAAAGTCAGTGGGGAACAGGGAAGAGAGAGTTAGGTGGGTTGGAGAAGAGCTCTGCCCCTTCTTCAGGTCTCAAGAGGAGAACAAAGAACAAATCCCCCCCACTTCCAGCACTGCTGGAAGGTGGGCCCAACTTCTCCATCACTGACTGTGCTTTTGCTACCTTGTTGATGAGGTGGTACAAGGCCTCAGTTACTCCACGCCCACAGCATCAGCCTGATGACCTTGACAGTCAGGGTCTAAGAGTGTGTGGGAGCTATTGTATTTGGAGAACTGGAGGGGGAATGCGGTGGTAACTGGGTGTTATGGCTGAGTTTTATCCCCATCCCCTTCATATTCCGAGGTCCTACTCTCCAGTACCTTGGGGTGGGGGTATTTGAAATTGGATCTTTATAGAGGTAATTAAAATAAAATGAGACCCTTAGTGTGTACCATAATCCAATGTGGCTGATGTCCTTACAAGAAGAAGAAATCAAGACATGGACACAGACAGAGGGAGGACCACATGCAGACCCAGAACAGGGTGGGGGAAGGAGATAATCACAATGGATCCTCTGGGTGATGACAGAATGGGGGCTTGTCATTCAGCAAAGCTGAATGTGTCATTTGAGCCACAAGTATTGGCAGGAAAATTCTTACTTTCTCAGAAGCTCCTAGTTTTACAGTAAAGGCCCATTTTAGCCTTGCCCATCTTGGCCTTCCCTTCCAGCCCTTTTCACAAAGACACTGTCAGTCCCTGAGACTGACTTAGACCAGGGTGCTTTAAAGAAGAGCTTAGAGAAGAGATAAAATAACTGAGGGAGAACTGGATGTTTCTTTTATTCTTTTTCATGAATCTTTAAAAACTCATCCTCTTGGACTATAACCTTGATGCAAATATTTTTAAATGGCAATTTTCTTCCATCCAAATCCATACTCAAGCATTAATAGGCATCATATTTTGCTTGCCTCCCTGACCTATTTTATCTCTGACCAGGATGCTATCACTTTTTTGGGGGGCAAGGGAGATGTTGGGGATGGAACCCAGGACCTCCGAAATGCTTGGCAATTTCTCCAACACTGAGCTACATCTCTAGCCCATAACTGCACTTCTTGACAAAGACGATGAGACACCATGTCTTGTATGAGTCAGTGAATCTGTGCTTCACTAAAAGGTGGTACTACTTGTCTTGAGCCATTCTTCTAGAATTCCTGGGCTGGCTAAAAATAGATCATAACTTTACTAACTTGAAAATAATTAGAAATTAACAATTTGCAGGAAGTTTAGTTTATACACTAAATAATAGGAAGTGCCCCTGTTTTATTTCTCCCAGTACATATTATTATATGCATGTGCTGAGAAGTTTATGCAACTGTATGTCTACTCAAAAACTCAGTAAAAATTATACATACCAAATGAGCACACAGATATGCCACTTGTACTTAGGAAATTAAAAGTGAATGCACTGGTATTCATAGACAGTGAGAAGATTTTGGGTAGATTATATTCTCTCTTGAGTAGGCTAAATATTCAATTTATCATTTTACTTACCATATTTTTTTTCTGTATGGTGTTGGGGATGGAACCTGGGGCCATGCACATGCTAGGTAAGTGTTCTACTGCCACTGATATACATCCCCAGTCCCTATTTCTAATTCTTTGCTTTTTTCTTTTTGAGACATAGTGTTGCTATGTAGCTCAGGTTGGTCTTGAACTCTCAATTCTCCTGCCTCAGCCTCCCAAGTGCTAGGATTAAAGGTGTGAACCATCACACCTGGCTTCCTACTCTAATTTAAAACAAACAAAACAAAAAAACAACCAAACGTCAGCCGGGAGCTGGTGGCTCAGGCCTATAATCCTAGCTACTTAGGATCATAAGGATCATGGTTCAAAGCCAGCCAGGGCAAATAGTCCACAAGACCCTATCTTGAAAAAAACTCTTTATAAAAAACGACTGGTAGAGTGGCTCAAGGTGTAGGCCCTGAGTTAAAATCCCAGTACTGAAAAACAAAAAACAAACTTTTACCACTGTAAGCACAAAGGAAAAAGTGAATTCCAACTGAGTTTAAATTTCTCAAATATTTAATTAGTCTGATTGGAATGAATGATGTCTCATTGTTTTGGCAATGAACTATATTTTAGAGCATGAGCTTCTCCCATAACCTAAGCTGACCTTGGAACACATTTATGTTCAAAAAGCTGTATTGGGGCAAATAAATATCCTTTATTTGGGGGTGGGAGTTGGGGTTGTCTTCAGAAAGCTCCTAAGGATCAGCATTATACATTAGCATAAAAAAAGTGTCTTTGTGTAAACTTGGAAACCAGAACAATTTATAGCCATTTCAAGTTACCCACTTGCTTCCAGACACAAGCTGCTCCCCAAACAGCTCTAGCTCAGCTACTTGGATGACAAAAAAATTTCTGAGGAATATTTCACGGACATTTTTAAAAATGTTTACCACAATGCAAATATTGATGTCTCAGCCCAGTCAATATCACAATTTATTGTCCTTCAATATCAACATTGAGCCAGGTTCCCTATTGGTCAATATTTGCACTCAGATAAATAAATCTTTATACTGACTTCAGCAGATGTCGATAGCTACTTATTCCAGATAAGTAAAAGTAAAAACAGGAAGCATTATTTATTTTTTTGAAGTAAAATTGCAACTAGTTACATAAAGGCCCTGTGGCATTTCTGAAATATCAATATGTAGTTACTCTTGGCAATAAAACATAACGGTATTATAAGATGCAGGTTTAAAGCACACTATTTGAAATTTTAGGAGTAGGACTTAATAAAAAATAAATTTCGTCTATGTTATTAATATCACAATACATCTTTCTAAGACTTGAAAGAATTCTCAGATTTCTTATTCTTTTCATCCTGTGAGAGGTTAATTTTTGATATTATCCATAACTTGAGCCCTCCTACATGATGTGATTAACCTTTACTACAGATCTAAAGGAAAATATGTCCGTGCTTGACTTATACATGAAGCAAACACATACCATCCAATAATGCTTTGGGCTACATATTTCAGGCTTTGAAATCAGGCTTTGAGGACTATATCTAGACATCAGATTTCTATATTTCTACATGTCTGTTCTTATAGACTGGGGTTCTGTTGATGAAAGAAGGTTCCAGAGTCATTGCCCAGTAGGTACACAAAGGCACCAGTCATCTGTTAGGAAACAACACATAGCACTGATTGAAGACAAACAAAGCTTATGTGTTATTTGCATTGGTGAAACTGTGAAAAACATTATATGTATGTATATTAACAAAGTTATGTGTATATATGCATATGTATATATATGAAATGAACACTTTTTCTTTTGGGAGCCACATTTCACTTTTGCATGCATAGAATTTGTTTATATAGACACTGTCAGACATTTACTTTAAAATGATATTATACTAATAAAAGTCGCAATGTTACATCCCTGTAAGAAAATTTCAGGTTTGTGATTATGCATCACTATTTAATTTGCAGACAGAATGGACCAACAAAAAATTTAACCAATCAAAATGGAATCGTGTTCTGAATAACCATTGGTCACACCCAGAGTCATCCTTTATTGTGTTAGGAGAATTCTGTTACTAAATGAATGATGCTCAGTGTTGATGTAGCATTTTTTAAAGCAAGTGTATGTCAAATAAAATTAAATGAAGATTTATGCTCATTATAAAAAAAAGTCTACAATGTGATAGGGGCTGAATAAAGAAAATGAGGATTAAAAAAATAAAAGCTGCCAGAGGTAAGAGAGTATTATTTGTTTCAAGTATGGTTTTCCGCTCAAGGCTTTGTAGCCTAGTAACCACCCCATGAGCAATGGTGGCTCTCTGTGGGATGGCTACACATGGTAGTAACTAGGGGAACATACAGAGAAGACTTCTAGGACAGCAGATGACCGGAGATACTTCCTTGGCCTACTCTGCAGGTTCTCAGGCTAGTGTCACCTGGGCTCAGCTAGGTGACCTGCATAGCACATGTCTGATGGACATTCTTGGCCTTTCATGATGTTATGTTAGTATTTTCACCTGGGGATACTGACATCAACAGTCCTTAAGATAAGTCAAGGAAGCTTTGCTAGCAAACCTCACATTTATTTATTTACATTATGCAAGATGGTAAACCACTATTCTAGCCCTAATGTACCAAAGGATTTCCTTTTGATAGTAATTGAGATCCATGAATGGGCATTTTCTCTCATCAACCATTTAGCAACCCTTACTGAGCACTCAGGATCCTTGATAGTTTATTTAAAAATGATAAAAGCGAGAGCACACAAGGGAGGGATGAGGATAGGTAAGACACCTAAAAAACTAGCTAGCATTTGTTGCCCTTAACGCAGAGAAATTAAAGCAGATACCTTAAAAGCAACTGAGGCCAATAGGAAAAGGGGACCAGGAACTAGAGAAAAGGTTAGATCAAAAAGAATTAACCTAGAAGGTAACACCCATGCACAGGAAATCAATGTGAGTTAATGCCCTGTATAGCTATCCTTATCTCAACCAGCAAAAACCCTTGTTCCTTCCTATTATTGCTTACACTCTCTCTACAACAAAATTAGAAATAAGGGCAAAATAGTTTCTGCTGGGTATTGAGGGGGTGGGGGGGGAGAGGGAGGGGGCGGAGTGGGTGGTAAGGGAGGGGGTGGGGGCAGGGGGGTGAAATGACCCAAGCCTTGTATGCACATATGAATAATAAAATAAAAAAATAAATAAAAATAAATAAATTTGTAAAAAAAAAAATCCTGTACAAGCTTTGAATCCCTACTTTGGGTATCAGAGGTTTTATCACATACAACTTCATTTGGAAGATTCAAAATGAAGTTGTGTTAACAACAGCATTCTATTCCAAAGATGATGACTAGCATGTAGTAAGAGGTCCTCGTCATTATTTGTTGAATGAGTTAATAATTTAAGGATTTTTGAGATAGATTCCTCAACATTTGCCTACAGATAGTTATGTAATACAACACTTATGGCACAAGTTCGTATAATACAGTTCCTATGACACCATGTGCTATTTTTGTATTGGAGGTATATAGAGGAAGGAATGCAGAGTATTAAGTCCAGAAGTCACAGAATTCTTGTGGTTTTTTCATTCTGGTAGTTATGTGTATTTTGTGTGGGTTGAGGTAATTTTTCAGGGAAATATCCGCCGAAAATGCAGCACTTAAATTGAAATTTTTTCCCTTTGTCTTTCTTTCATTTTTTAAAATTAATTTATTCATATGTGCACACATTGTTGGGGCCATTTCTCCCCCCCCCCGCCCCCCCGCTTCCAGGCAGAACCTGTTCTGCCCTTTTCTCCAATTTTGTTGAAGAGAAGACATAAGCAATAATAAGAAAGACAAAGTGTTTTTGCTAGTTGAGGTAAGGATAGCTATACAAAGAGATTCCTAGCATTGCTTCCATGCACAAGTGTATTACAACCCAAATTGATTCATCTCTATCTGACCTCTTCACTACTTCCCAGTCACCTTCCCATAGTAGCCTCTGTCGCTTTAAGGTTTCTGTATTAGCTCCTCTGCAGTGGGGACATCAAACACTTTCATGTTTTGGGTTTCCTACCTATCCCCATACCTCCCGAATGTGCTCTCCCCTTAGCGTGTGACCCAAGTTCAACAACATTGCTGTATTTCCCATAAATCTAAAGTCTAAATCTAAAGTATTGTGAATAGGGCTGCAATAAACATAGGTGTGCAGGTGCCTCTGGAGTAACCTGTGTCACAGCAGTGTATGAGGGTTCCTTTCTCCCCACATCCTCGCCATCACCTGTTGGTGGTGGTGTTTTTGATGACAGCTATTCTAACAGGGGTGAGGTGGAATCTTAGTGTGGTTTTGATTTGCATTTCCTTTATGGCTAGAGATGGTGAGCATATTTCATGTGCTTTTTTGCTATTTGAATTTCTTCTTTTGAGAAAGTTCTGTTTAGTTTAGCTGCCCATTTCTTTATTGGTTCATTGATTTTGGGAGAGTTTAATTTTTTAAGTTCCCCGTATATTCTGGTTATCAGTCCTTTGTCTGATGTATAGCTGGCATATATTTTCTTCCACTCTATGGGTGGTCTCTAAAGTTTAGAGATCATTTATTTTGTTGTGCAGAAGCTTTTTAATTTTATGAAGTCCCATTTGTCCATCCTTTCTCTTAGTTGCTGAGCTGCTGGGGTTCTATTGAGGAAGTCCTTGCCTATACCTATTACTTCCAGAGTATTCCCTGCTCTTTCCTGTACCTAACTTCAGAGTTTCGGGTCTGATATTAAGGTCCTTGATTCATTTTGAGTTGATACTAGTATAGGGTGATACACATGGATCTAGTTTCAGTTTTTTGCAGGCAAATAACCACTTTTCCCAGCAGCATTTGTTGAAGAGGTTGTCTTTTCTCCATCGTATGTTTTTGGCACCTTTGTTAAAAATAAGGTGGACATAGCTGTGTGGATTCATATCTGGGTCCTCTATTCTGTTCCACTGGTCTTTATGTCTGTTTTTATGACAGTACCATGCTGTTTTTATTGCTATTGCTTTGTAATATAGTTTGAAGTCAGGTATTGTGATACCTCCAGCATTGCTCTTTTTGCTGAGTATTGCCTTGGTTATTCTCGGTCTCTTGTGTTTCCAAATGAAAGCCAAATACAAATAAAAAGGCTGGAAGATAAAAAGGGTAAATAATTCTTGACAAGGGCAATAGCATATGCAAAGGCCCTGGGGACCAAATAAATATGATGTTTTATGAGGTGTTTAAACATAGTTGGTTGAGTCTGGAGTTTAAGTTGCAATAGTGAGAATTATGGTAAACACTGAGTGTGGACAAGTAGGCAGGTAGGCTAAATATGGCAAGAAAATGGCTTTAGGAAATTCCTGAGAAACATGGAAGCCATTTGTAAAAACTGAGGAAGAGAGTAATATAAACAAGTATATGTGGTAGAGAGTGATTTCTAGGAGCAGAGTGAAGGATGAAGAGGAGAACAAGTCTAAAGACAAAGAGATTAGTAAGAGACATAGGGAAAGGATGCTAGCAAGAGACAAGATGCATCTCAGTAGATTTTAAGAGAATCTAATACAGTGATAGGAAATTCTTAAGAGTTAGTTGACAGGACCTAAGGAGTGATTGAAAAGATGTATGGAAAAAAAGGAAGAATCTAAAAATTTATAAGTTTCTTCTGAGACAACAGAATGTTGGTGCCATTCCCTAAAATGTGGAGTAGGAGACAAATACTACATTGAGGACATTGGAAAGAAATGATGAATTCCATTTGGATAATCTAAGGCTAAAGTAGCTATGGGGCATGTGTGAGGAAGGGCTAGTAAATGATATATAGATTTTGAGCTCAAGAATGAAGTCCAAGATACATAGATCTGCTTGTTAAATGTGTATTTGAGTTACATTACTGGTGATAGTTTTGGTTGGGAACTTGAATGAGAAAAAAGGAGAGAGTGTAGAGTGGAAAAAAAAAAGAATCCATCTTGGAGCCACACGGAGTTTATTAATATGTAAGTATTACATAGAAAAAGCATCTATACTATGATTAAGAAGGAAATTTCAAAGAGAGAGACCATAAACATTATGAGGCTTTGGCAGTGTTTTCCAACAATCTCTCCCATATCACATTGATTTGACAACCTACCATTGTGAAGAGAAGTCTAGCATCCCTCCCCTTGGCACTTGGATGGAACTATGACATAGTTTCCACCTGTTTTCTAGGAACCCACATACCTTGCTCTGAGAAGCTTAAATAAGATCATGCATAGGGCTACCAAGAGAGACCATGCATAGGTGTTCTGGCTAACAGAGGAGGAGCGGTCTTAGCCTGGAGTCATTATAAAAGCAATTAGGTGAGTGAAAATGCCTCCAGATGATTCTATCTCCCAGGTGTCAATTCATACCCAGGCTTCAGGTCTTCCCAGCTAAGGCCCCAGTCATCATGGATGACAGACCAACTGACCATTTGTTCCTGGTCCAAACTTCTGATCCAAAGTATCTCTAAGCATTATAAAATGGTCAGTTTTTACCAGTAGACTCAGAAGTGGTTTCATATGCAACATTAGCCAAATAGACCAGAATCCAACAGGAATTCTTGAGAAGTAGTGAGCAGTCTACAAAGCAATAGAAAGCAGCAGAAACCATGTCGGATATGGAAGAAGTGGCTACTGGCTTTGGCATCGAAGAGGCCCATAGTAATGTGTGTTCTATAAGGACCTAAGCAGTGGATGAGGTCCAAGGAAGATGAGGTAGAAGAGGCATTGATCTTCAGAGAATTTCTGTTATCCTTCAATAACTATAGGGTGACTTGTCAGTACCAATATCCTCTACAGTTATTAATAACCATCTATAAAAGGTTAATTGGCAAATGTGCTTGCGTTTCCTATAATTCAGAAAATAAAAGTCTTTCTTGTCACAAAACTCTAGCACAGGAGAATGTTTTTTCTTTGAAGATTTGTTTTCATTTGGTATACATAGCACCCATGTTTTATTATTATCAATATTCTGAAAATACAATTTTAGTTATTGTTGTTGCTGGCATATTTAAAAATAAACCCCAAACATTATATTATTTTCCTGGGATATAGTTCAGAATATCTTTGTTTTAAAAAAAACACAAAAGCAAAAAACTTTGTATTTTGTAATAGCTTTAGACTTACAGAAAAATTGCAACAACATGGCAAAGAATCTCCATCTACCCTTTATCATTACCTTTAACATTCTCCAAGTGTTAATCTTTTACCCTATTCACGTTAGTCAGAATATACCTCTTAAAGTTACCAAATATTACCAAATATAATTCTATTTGGTAATTATTATATTACCAAATATAATTAAGGTGTTTGAAGAAATTAATAATGCTTTATAGTGATTGATTTTTCATTCAAGTATTCTAAAAAGTTTCATTATTTGCATACCTACTTTGTTACACATTGTGCTAGATATATACATGGAGAAAGAAGGTAAGTTAAAGAAAAACACTGCAAAGGATGCCAAGTGGTTTCTTAGAGAAAATCATCTTTCAGCTCTTTTATACTTGATGATAGAGGCCTTCTCCTTCAATTCTTGGTCACCTGGTACCAATACAGTATGTGCTATCATCTTATCTCCTGTTTTGGGGGGAAAAAGTATCAAGTAATGGTGACATCATTAAATTATAAGTAGTTGATAAAATAAATATCAAATTTAAATGAGGAAATAAATGTTTTCCAGTTTAGATAAGAAATGAGGAAAGAATGTGTACTCTTACCATTTCCATTCAATAAAAATCTTAACTAGGGCAAGAAGACATGGTATGTAGGAAAGGAAGAGGGGAATTACAGATTAGAAAGGAAAAATGTAAAACTGTTTCTTCAGGTGATGTGATTGCTTATGTAGAAATATAAGGAATCTATAAAGCATTGCTGGAACTATTGAATGAATGTGGCAATGTCACAGAATACAAGGTTAACATACAAAAATCAATTATATTTCTTTATACTAGCAATAATGTATTGGAATGGAATAACTCAATAGTGGGTCATAGGTCCCTAAGACCACCCCAACTCCTCAGAGAGATTTGCTAGGAGGGTTCATAAACCCAACATGCAGTTGTACACTGGCTAAGATTTGCTACAGAGCCTTGTTAAGAATATGCAGATGGGTCATAAGGAGCAAGAGTCAAGGGGAGTCCAATGAACCTTCCTTATGTTCTTTTCATCACGAGAGGTTACACAGACCTGACTTTTCTCCTGAAACAAAAATACAGCAACACATGTGGTGTTTCTTCCTAAATAAGCTCTTCTGAGACTAGGTGGGCAATGTATTCACTTGGAGAGGTCACATAGATACACTCCAGCCTGCCAAATGAGGTTTGTATAAAAAATGCAAGACTGGTTGACATCTGGAAATCAGTTAATGTAATGCACCATTTCAAATGAATAAAGGACAAAAACTACATGGTCCTCTCAACAGATGGAGGAAAAAAAATCTGACAAAAATCATCACTACTTCATGATAAAAACATTTAACAAGCTAGGAATAAGAGAAAACTTCCTCAGTAAATGTTGAAAAACTGTTTCCCCTAAAAGCAAAAACAAGAGAAGGATGTTTGCCCTCAAACAGTTCTAGTCAACATTGTACTGTAGGTTCTAGCGAGAGTTAACAGGAAGAAAATAAAACAAAAGCCATGGAAATTGGGAAGGAAGGAGTAAATCTATCACTATTCACATATATGACGTATTTTTTTATACACAAAATCATAAGAAATTCACTAACACATTACTACTAGTAATAGATGAGTTCAACAACCTTCCAAGATATAGGTCAATACACACAAATCATATATTTCTATACTCTTTCAACAAAGAATCTGAAAATGAAATCACAAAACAACTCCTTTTACAATAGAATCAAAAACAATGAAATAGTGAACAATACGCTTAACAAAAGAGTACAAAACTTATTCTCTGAATGCTACAAAAAAAATTGAAATTTATGGAACAAGACCTAAACAATTGAAAAGACATCCCATGGTCTTGAATCAGAAGTCTTAACATTGTTAACATGGCAATGTTCTCCAAATTGATTTATAGATTCAGTGTAATTGCCATCAAAAATCCCAGCTGTATTCTTTGTTGCAATTGACAAGCTAATAATAAAATTTGTGTGGTAATTCAGGAATCTCACAATAGTCAAAAACAATCTTGAAAATGAAGAATGAATCTGGAGGACTCACATTTTCAGATTTCAAATCCTACTACAAACTACAATAATCAATACACATGTATAGACATGCAGATCGATGAAAGTCCAGAAGCAGCATCCCTGCCCCACATTCATGATCAACTGATTTTAGAAAAGGATGTCAAAACAACTCATAAAGAATAGAATAATCTTTTCAGCAAATGATATTGGGAAAACCAGATATCCACCTGCAAAAGGATAAAGTTGTACTTTACCATCTGCCATGCACAAAAATTAACGCAAAATGAATAATATAGGATGTAAAAACTTTTAGAAGAAATCATAGGGACAAATAGTTATAATCTTGGATTTTATTGTTAGCTACAACACCCAAAACACAAGAAACAAAAGGAAAAAAAATGAACAAAATAATTTAAAAATTTGGTGCTTCATTTATCTTTGACAAAGGAGCTAAAAATATACGATGGAGAAATAGCAGCCTCTTCAACAAAAACTGCTGGGAAAACTGGTTAGCAGTCTGCAAAAAACTGAAACTAGATCCATGTATATCACCCTATACCAAGATTAACTCAAAATGGATCAAGGATCTTAATATCAGACCCCAAACTCTTAAGTTGATACAAGAAAGAGTAGGAAATACTCTGGAGTTAGTAGGTATAGGTAAGAACTTTCTCAATGAAACCCCAGCAGCACAGCAACTAAGAGATAGCATAGATAAATGGGACCTCATAAAACTAAAAAGCTTCTGTTCATCAAAAGAAATGGTCTCTAAACTGAAGAGAACACCCACAGAGTGGGAGAAAATATTTGCCAATTATACATCAGACAAAGGACTGATAACCAGAATATACAGGGAACTTAAAAAACTAAATTCTCCCAAAACTAATGAACCAATAAAGAAATGGGCAGGTGAACTAAACAGAACTTTCTCAAAAGAAGAAATTCAAATGGCCAGAAAACACATGAAAAAATGCTCACCATCTCTAGCAATAAAGGAAATGCAAATTAAAACCACACTAAGATTCCACCTCACCCCTGTTAGAATAGCCATCATCAGCAACACCACCAACAACAGGTGTTGGCGAGGATGCGGGGAAAAAGGAACCCTCTTACACTGTTGGTGGGAATGTAGACTAGTACAATCACTCTGGAAAAAAATTTGGAGGCTACTTAAAAAGCTGGACATCGATCTACCATTTGATCCAGCAATACCACTCTTGGGGATATACCCAAAAGACTGTTACTCCAGAGGCACCTGCACATCCATGTTTATTGCGGCACTATTCACAATAGCCAAGTTATGGAAACAGCCAAGATGCCCCAGCACTGACGAATGGATTAAGAAAATGTGGTATCTATACACAATGGAATTTTATGCAGCCATGAAGAAGAACGAAATGTTATCATTCGCTGGTAAATGGATGGAATTGGAGAACATCAATCTGAGTGAGGTTAGCCTGGCTCAAAAGACCAAAAATCGTATGTTCTCCCTCATATGTGGACATTAGATCAAGGGCAAACACAACAAGGGGATTGGACTATGAGCACATGATAAAAGCGAGAGCACACAAGGGAGGGGTGAGGATAGGTAAGACACCTAAAAAACTAGCTAGCATTTGTTGCCCTTAATGCAGAGAAACTAAAGCAGATACCTTAAAGCAACTGAGGCCAATAGGAAAAGGGGACCAGGAACTAGAGAAAAGGTTAGATTAAAAAGAATTAACCTAGAAGGTAACACCCACGCACAGGAAATCAATGTGAGTCAATGCCCTGTATAGCTATCCTTATCTCAACCAGCAAAACCCCTTGTTCCTTCCTATTATTGCTTATACTCTCTCTACAACAAAATTAGAGATAAGGGCAAAATAGTTTCTGCTGGGTATTGAGGGGGGGAGCGGGATGGGGTGGAGTGGGTGGTAAGGGAGGGGGTGGGGGCAGGGGGGAGAAATAAACCAAGCCTTGTATGCACATATGAATAATAAAAGAAAAATGAAAAAAAAAAAAAATAAAAAAAATAAATAAAAATTTGGTGCTTCAAAGATTACAACCAGAAAAAATGAATGACAATCCAAAGAATGGGAGAAAATATTTTCAAACCATACATCTGATACGAGTTCTAGATAAGAAATATACATAATTCTTAAAACTCATTAAAGAAACCAGCCTAATTAAAATGGGCAGAAAATTCAAACAGAGTATGCTCCAAAGAAGATGTATAAATAGCCAGTAATCACATCAAAAGACGCTCATATCATTAGCCAACAGGGAAGTGAAAGTCACAGTGACAATGAGAGAACACTTCAATCAACCCACTAGAATGACTGTAATCACAAAGATGGAAAAGATGAAGTGTCAGGTTGAATACAGAATTACTTGGACCACAATATGCTGCTGTGAGAATTAAAATAATACGGCAACTTTGGAAAACAGTCCAGTATGTTCCTAAAAAGACTAAACATGGAGGAAGCATATAACCCCATAATTCCACTCCAAGTTATATAGCCATGAGAATATACATACACACAAAAACGTGTGCATCACAGTCAAAGCACACGACTGATGAATGGATGAACAAAATGTAGACCTACACAATAAATTGCTTATTCAGTCATAAAAAGGAATGAAGGACTGATATATGCTACAACATGAACCTTGAATATATGTTAAATCAACAAAGCAAGTAACAAGGGACCACACATTGTCTGATAGCATTTTTATGAAATGGCCCAAATAGGCAAGTCTACAGATACAGAAAGTAGATTAGTGGTTGCTTCAGGACTTAGGAGGAGTACTGGATTGGGGTAGGGTGAGGTAAAATATAACTTCTATAAAAGATTTCTTTTATGGATGATAACACTTTTTAAAAATGATTGAATTATACAACAAACCATTGATAGTTACATAGCTCTGTTAATATACCCTAAATCAGCGACTTATACACTTTTATATGGATGAATTATAATTATTAAACATAATTGTAATTATGTTTCACATATGCTAGCAACTGTATTTATTTTCTTTATTACTTTTTACTTAATTTTCACACCACAAAAGAGACACAATTCCAAAAAGCAAGGATGTGGAACAAATGGAAGGTTCATACAATTTGAATGATAAAGGGGCTCAACTGCTCTTTAAACTGTCTTTTTTCTATCTTCTGAAATTTAACATACACTTACCATGTGACACAGCTGCTTTCCTCCCTAGAATTTATTCCAAAGATATAAAAAACTTGTCCATAAAAACCCATAACTACTTGAGTAAGGACTCAAGTAGACTCAAGTAGTCATTACTATTAATAACAGTCTGAAACTATAAATCACCAAAATTTCCTTAAATAAATGCATATATTAAAAATTATGGTAACTGATCATTTATCAGATGTAGGTGGTGTTACCCAACTATAATCCTAGCTAGGCTGAGGCAGAAGGATCACCAATTTGAAGCCAGCATGGTCTATATAGAGAGATCTTATCTCAAAAAAACAACAACAATACACAAATAAACAAATAAGGTACATTATTGTGATGTAGATTACATTACAACTTGGATATATCTCATAGACAAAATGCTTAGAGAAAAAAGTTTCACCTCAAAGAATACATACTGGGCACTTACATATGCAGTACATAAAACTCTGTCTAAATTATGGAAATCACATTGGTTGTTGCCTGGAGCTGGGAACTGAGAAGAGAAAAAGTCTGCAAAGGAGCATGGAGTGTTCTCACTGCATAGAGAGGTTTTATATCTTGATTAAGGTGGTGGTTACATGACTATACACAATTTGTCAAAAGCCATCAACTTTAAAATGTTTGAATTTCTTTGTATGTAAATTATAGCTCAGTGAAGTTGATTTGAAAAAAATGGCTTGATGAAAGAAATGACCCATCTCTCAGAGGTACTTGCAGGGCTGGCTCCTGAATGATGGGATTTCCAGAAGATTTTGAAATTGCTGGCTTGCCCGGACCCTCCAATCACACGATGACTACACTTTCTTACCTGTGCAATTCTCAGGGTAGTAGTGTGTCATGCAGAAAACATTAAACCAGAAATCAGAAATCTTGATTCCAACTCTTGCTATATCATTTAAGGCTTTGAAATTTTGGTATAAAACCTAGCCTATAAACTATTCTCCTAACTTGTTGCATAGCTTGAAGTAAATGAAACCTCTATAATTGTCTGCTATATTAGATTGGGTTGTTATTGTAAAAGTATTTGATCAACACAATTCTACAAAGAGAAGTAGTGCATTCTAATGAAATGTTTGTATTTTTTATAGAGGAGATAATGGCCTGGTGGTCTAGCCCAGGAAGCATGACACCTGGCTTGTTACGAATTGTCTCATTCTTTTTCCATTGAAGCAGAAAGGGAAGATTCAGCAACTTTGGGACAACATTAAAAAAAAAAATCACTAGTATTGTCCTCTCTGTTCTTCTGCCCAATCTCTAGATTATGCAATGAAATGTAAATCGAAGTGGAAGACAAGTTGTTAGGCAAGTGAGGTACGCAGGAACTTTCCCTGATTTTAGTGTGTTTTTTCTAGGCTTCCCTGATTCAAAACAGTACCAGGTCCTTTCTCTTGAGCGTTACCCTTTCCCTCCCACAGCACTCCCTCTTGTAGTTAATTATACTAGACACGTGGAATCTTCCTTCATGTTCAGTTTTGCTTTTCTTGCCTCTATTGTGTTGCTTTTGCTCTGGAGTACAGAGGGTAAAGGTGTAGGAGGTGCAGAGAGCCATGTGACCTTTGGCTATGTGAGGCTGAGACGTCCTGACTGAGCCTGTCTGATGGTCCCTCAGAAGCATACTCCCCTTCTCTGACCTTCACCAGACTGCCCAGAGACTCTCCATCCTTTCTCTTCTTAGAACCATAGTCCATGTTATTGACCGCACAGAACTTTTTATTTATTTATTTATTCTTTTATTTATATGTGCATACAATGTTTGGGTCATTTCTCCCCCATACCTTTTCCCCTCCCTTACCCCCCTTCCCCTCCCTCTGCCCCCCTACCCCCTCACTACCAGGCAGAAACTATTTTGCCCTTATCTCTAGTTTTGTTGAAGAGAGAATATAAGCAATAATAGGAAGGACCAAGGGTTTTTGCTAGTTGAGATAAGGATAGCTATACAGGGAGTTGACTCGCATTGATTTCCTGTGCATGTGTGTTAACTTCTAAGTTAATTCTTCTTGATCTAACCTTTTCTCTAGTTCCTGGTCCCCTTCTCCTATTGGCCTCTGTCGCTTTAAAGTATCTGCATTAGTTTCTCTGTGTTGTGGGCAACAAATGCTAGCTAGTTTTTTAGGTGTCTTACCTATCCTCATACCTCCCAAGTGTGCTCTTGCTTTATCATGTGATCAAAGTCCAATCCCCTTATTGTTTTTGCCCTTATTCTAATGTCCACATATGAGGGGGAACATACGATTTTTGGTCTTTTGGGCCAGGCTAACCTCACTCAGAATTATGTTCTCCAGTCACAGAACTTTTTTTGAACTACAATATTAGCATCAGGCCAACCTGACTTTTAAAAATGATGCAAATTTACCCTAAATTAATCTCTCCATCCCAAATGCAGACACACACACACACACACACACACACACACACACACACACACACACTTGAAATAGTCATCAGCCAACCCTAGACATATGGGCGGCCTTTCTTCTCACTAAACAAGATCTTATGCCAAAACAAAAATAAAGCAAGATGCAGAAGGTGTTTGATGATTATATGTGTGCTGCTAAATTTTTATTGAACTATTCAAGGAGTCTGAATTCCTCATTTAAAAAAAGTGCTATGCCTACATTTAGATTAAAATCAAATAGCATTGTATATGGACTGGCCTGCACAGGGCCTGGCCTGAACAACACTCAACAAACATGTTCACCTTTTCTTTTATGCAGACATGGGGCTGCAATCCATGCCTTAAAAGTTGCACTTATTAGGGAAAATGTGATTCCAGACATTCACATGGAAAAACCTTGTTTAAGTGAGGCTATCACTGTCATATAGATGAAAGGTGAAGAGTCTGGTCTAAACCTGTTCCACTATATAGTTCTTATTGTACCCTAGTACAGAACGTGGAGCATTGTAAACACTCAGTGAATTCTTGTTAGATCTATCCTTTGGAAAGGTTGCAACAGTGAACACTTGGGCTAATACTCTAAGACCCACCCTCTGCCTTTGAAGAGGAATGTAGTGGCTCATGTCTATAATCTCAGCTACTCAGGAGGCAGAGATGGGGAAGATCACAGTTCGAGACCAGCCTGGGCAATAAGTTAGTGATACCCCATCTCAACCAATAGCTGGGCATACAGCCTATTCCTGCCATACCAGCTATGTGGAAAGCATAAATAGCAGGAGTGTTGTCCAGGAAAGCCCAGGCAAAAACATGGGATCCTATCCCCAAAATAACCAAAGCAAAAAAGGGCCAAGGGTGTGACCCTTGTGGCAGAACATCTTGCCTAGCTAGTGCTGAGTTCAAATTCTACTACCACCAAAAAGAGAGAGAGAGAGGAAGGAAGGAAGGAAGGAAAGAAAAAGAAAGGAAGGAAGGACAGTGTGTTCCTTGTAATATGTCTGACAGAAAAAGTCTTGTATACCAATGAGGAGGCTTCATGGATAAGGTATTATTTCCAATGAATTTTTTAAGTAACAAAAAACTAGGCATTGAGACAGATAGAAAAATGCCTAAAATGAGGGGTTGGATGTGGATTTGAAACCAAAGCCACTGGACATTGGTAAAGAAAGAGCAAGGGGGGAGATTATGCAAATTGCAGTAGATGTAAAGAGAGTCCTGGATAAGAAATGTACACATGTGAATGATAATGTACCCTCCAGTGATCTTTACAATATTTCAGTAGCATCTCTAAGTAGCCAGCTGTAATATATTGCACCGTGTTTTTCAAATTAATTGATTTTGTGCTCCTGGACTACATTTTTAGTCTTTCATCTCCTGAATCTTTGCTATGAGACTAAATGAGCTTTTCCAAGGAAACCTACTTTGATGTAGTTCCTCTGGGGAAAGGAAGAACAGTGTGTACTTATAAGATGCTTCTTGGACTTATTATAAGGTGCTTACACATGAAAACGATGACAAATGGTGGCGTCCCTTCCATCTTTCCTCTATGGTACCTGATCATCCATGGCTGCTGTTTTCCAGCAGTTTGCTGTTTGCCAGTTTTCCATGGTGAGGGCTGACAGATCTAATGGCTACACTCTTTGTGGAGATCATTTGGTTTCAAATGAAACATCTATAATCAAAATCTATTAATGAACTCCTCTGGTTTAGGAGTTAACTAAGTCATTCAAGCATTATATATACTTATTCCAAAACAGGTAATTAAAATTCATCTACTCATACACCACAGTGTTCCTCTCTGTCATTCTTCCCACCGAATCTAAATTGTTGTGAGCCTATTTGATCTGTATTACCAAGAAAAATTACAAATACAGATAATCTAGGGCACCTGGATTTTCTTTCTCAGCACCATGTCTAAACAGCCAGAAAACCCCATTCAAATCATATAATCTTTCTGGGTTACCTATCTAAAAGTTAGATTATGCTACTATCTCAGGGAAAGAGAATAAATGGCTTTCTTATCATTCCATGTGACTCCTGTTTGACTCTGAACAGAGAGATAGTGATGGAAATAATGGCTAGGTGGAAGATGAGACTTATTTTCTGCCTCTCCCCATATTGTACTGGTGGCCTATTGTGCTTCTGAGCTGTTGTGTCCTTACTCAGGGTGCACCCCACTCTGTGGTTACAAGGAGGAGGCCTTGGCCAAAACTGTAGCACGGAACAGAGACCCTGGCCTTCCCCAGAGACGAGAGACACCCATACCAGCTCCCTGGCTATACTACTCTGGCATGCTGGGAGCCTGGCTAACACTTGGGGTGTGCTTCAACCAGCCAGAGTCTGGAAATGGGGAAGAGAGACTTGACCAATCATTGTTCTTCCTTCTCACAGCAGATTGGCTTTAAGTGCAGTTCTCCTACAGTTGTCTTGAGAGTTCCAGAGACCAAGCAATCACTGTGTTAGTGAGAAACTGGAATCAGCCTGACCAAGGTGATCCCTTGTACTTGTACTCCCTCCTTCTCTGCCTTATTTCACAGTTTTCTTTATACTTCCTTCCTAGGAGGAAACTCTTCATCAGGAGTTAGCAGATAGGATTTTGGCCAAATATTCTATTTCCTAGGACAGGTGGAGAATGCTAATGGTGTTTTTCATGAACAGCAGCAGCTGGAGTCCATGGTTGAGATCTGAATCCCAGCTTTGTCACTGGCTGGATATGCTTCCTTTTACCCAATCCTTCTGTCTCAGTTTCCTTGCATGTCATTTGGGGAGAATAATAGTGTGTACCTCATTTTGTTTCTTATTAGAATTGAATGATACTACACAAAAATTGCTTAAAATAGTGCCTGATGCACAATGAAGACTGTCAGTGGCCAGTGTTGTCGTAGTAATCATCATCATTGCCATCACTATCTCCATTATTATTTCTATTCTGCTGCTTTCTGAAGTCCTCCTCAACTGCCACACTTCCTGCTTTTAGCCTAGCTTTCCATCTACCCTGTGACCCCAGCCTCCTGACAACATATTCCCTTCAGTTTCTGGTAAAGTCAGTGCTGGCTTTTTGCAAGCAAAGAATTCCGACTGGTATAACATGGCTACTAGCTTGGGTTTGGGAGGCAATGGTGAATTTGAGTGTTTCCTGCAATAAAATCAGAACAGATTTGATGTCAATTCTGAGCCAGACAGAATTTTCCCAGGATCACAGAGCTGGAAAATGGCAGAGCCTGAAGTAAAACCTAGCTTTGTCTGCAGAAGTCACATCCTTACGGTCACACCAGAGGTTTTTGGAGGCTTTATTTTTTTTTAATAATATCTGATCTTTTATGAGTGTTAGCTATGCTTATAATGGTTGAGATACATAATATCATTTTAATTCAAAATGCAGCACTAGGAATGAATAGTACATCCTGATGTCGTAGTATTGAAAAGACAATTCCTACCAGGAAGGTGACAATTTCTGGCCCATGGTGTTCACAAGAAGACACAGTGGATCCAGTGCTCTCACCTCAGCCAACAAACCTCAGATTTAAAGACCCACTTGTTACCTCTTTACATGCAGTCTCATTTCAACACTGAGCACGTTATTCAGACTCTCATGATGGAAGCGATCAGGTGCATGCTGCTAGGACTGAAGTGTGCTGAGGCATTCTCTCAGTGCTGCCCATCTGTCTGCTCTCTGCTTCTTAGCTGCCCACTTAGGGTAGCATTTGTAAACTTTCTGCCATCCATACTCTTTCCCTTCTCCTAGGTGAAGAGCTCTGAATTGTAAATATCAGGAAGAGCAATGTCAAGAAGGACCTAAAACCACTCATTAATTAATGTGTGAAACTCTGAACAACTTACTCCAGATCTCTGTCTTCATCCACGTGCTTATGACCTAGCATGCGGCTCTGTGTGGCAGTCAGGAATGGGGTGAGACCGTGCTTCCAAAGTTACAAAACTAGAGGTTTGTGTGGTCCTCCAGGGCAGGCAGCAAAAAAGTGGATGTAAATACACAAGCAGCTGTTTGGTTGTCTTTGGCATGTCTGGCTATTGGACACATTGCAAGACCTGAGCAATGAGATAATAAAGTTGAAAACACTTGGGAAGAAAAGTGGTATGTAATCGTAAGATATTACTTGCTTCACATGTGACATGCCTAGGAGGAACTCTTCTTATTTAGATTCATGCATTTCTTTATATCTTGACTTTACCTTTTAAAAGAATACAAGATAGTTTACAAAAATACGTAACACAATGTGTGTGTGTGTGTGTGTGTGTGTGTGTATGAAAGCCTGCCTAAGCAAAACATGAAATGATGAAGACATAAAAGAAAACATTGGCAGATTTTATTACAGTCAAATCTAAAACCATTGTATGACAAATTATACCACAAAATAAACTAAATAACAAGAGAGACTGGGAAGAATGTCTGTAACATATATAACAAAGGGTTAACATCTATAATACATATAACACTTCCACAAATCAGCTTTTAAAATGATAAACAATTCAATAGAAAAATGGATGGAGAACATGGACAAGCAATTCACAGAAGACATGCACATACCCAATAAACATATGAAATATGAAGAAATATACCCAACAGCTTCCCTACTAACTAGAATATGCAAATTAAAATAGGTACAATTTCTTACCTATCATGTTGGAAGAAATGTAAACTATTGAGAGTATCTTTTATTGGTTAATGGTTAGGTAAATGGCATTTCCATGCATTGGTGAGATTGCTAACTTATAAAGCCCTTTTAGAGGGCAATTTGGCTGGCAGTATAAATATTTAGAATAAACATGCCCCATTACCAGGCAACTCCATAGGAAACCAGCCTATGGAAATATACCTTGTATATACACACACAATCATTATTTTGTGGGATGTTATGCTGGGAAATACTCTTTGAAAGAGTAAAATATTATAAATTACTAGGCATCACAAAGTTAAATTAATACCATGAAGGTCCTATGATAAGCTTGGTATCTCTAAAGTAAATGCCATGTTGCTATGTGAATGTACATGAAAAAAATATGGTATATTGTTAGGTTTAAAAAGTGTGCTACAGGATTTTAAGTACAGTATAAATTCCATTTGTATGATATGATTGACATGTTATATATGTGCAGATGTTTAAATGAACAGAAAATTTAGAAAGATAGTCATCAAACTATAAAAAGAGTGAATGAGGTTTTCATTAATTAAAGACATATTAACAAATATTACGTTCCAAATGCCAAACTATAGTAGAGAATGGTACTGAGAGGGGTGATACTGTAACAAATATCTAAAATTGTGGAAGCAGCTTTAAAACTAGATAATGGTTAGAGGCTGGAAGAGTTTTGAAGTGCATGATGGATAAAAGCTGGTATTAATGTAAGGGACTATTAAGGTGCCTCTGGTGAGGGCTCAGATAGAAAAGAGAAGAGCTGAAGAGAAAGCTTCCATATCTTTAAGAGGCTGCATAGATAACCACGTGCATGGTGTTCACAGGAATGTGGATGGTGAAGGTTATTCTGATGAGGCCTCAGGCGTGTTCTCAGAACATGTTCTTGGAAACTGGAGAAAATGTCATAGTTGTCATTCAGTGCAAGGAAATGGGCTGAGCTGTACTTGTGTTCTAATGTACTGCAGAAAGTAGAACTTGTGAGTGATGGAGCTGAATATTTAGCTGAGGAGATCTCTAAACAATGTGTTTAAGCAGCAGCTTGTTTCCTCCTGGCAGCTTAGAGCAAGCTGAAATGAGACATGAATTGCAGATGAAATTGTTCAGAAAGAACAGCCAGAACATAAAAACTTGAAAAATTCTCAGTTGGTCCACATTACAAAATGTGAAAGTGTGGAAGAGAGCATGATGAGAGCGGCAGACTGGCCGCTTGAAAAGGAGATTATCCAGGTGTGAACCATGGATCTGAGCCTGAGCAGCTATCTTCACAGGAAAACTGCAGCCTGAACAACAGGGGACTGAGTGAAGGAAGTGTGTCTGCCTCTTGGATTTTGCAGGATGATACCACTGAGCTCTTTACCTATGAATGTGCACTATTCCTCAAGACAGGGAAGAAAGACCTTGAAGGTAATTCAGAGATTTGCTTCCCTGAGCAAAGGCAAGGGAAGCACCACCTCAGGTTTCAGAGAACCACAGGACCTCATGCAAAGCATTTAGATTGGGGGCCATCCAGCACCAGGGGGTGAAATGTGCCTGTGAAGAGCTATGGGAGCAGGACTGTCTCCTAGGGGGTCTGGAAGACTGATAATTCAAAGAAGGATTATTACTGAAGCTTTTGATCTCTTGGAGTTTGCCTTATAGTGTGAGCTTGCTTGGGGCCCATCACCTCTTCCTTCCTCCCTCTTTCCCCCTTTGGAATGGGAATGTCTCATCCATGACTATCCCACCACTGCACTTTGGAAACAACATAACTTGTTTGGGTAGACAGGTTAACAGATGGAAAGCAATTTTTGCCTCAGGATGAATCATACCTCATCTTCATTTAGATGACAATGGATGAAACTTAAGACATTAGACTTCCAGGCTCATTCTGGAACGAATTAAGACTTTTGAGGTGGCCTGGATGAAATGAGTATATTTTGCATGTGAGAAAGACATCAAATTTTGCAGGTTCCAGGGCAGAATTTTCTGTCTCTCAGAAATTCATTTCTTAAAGATAATCCCCATCATGATGGTGGTAGAGGTTGGGCCCTTAGCAAGTGATTAGTTTATGATGATGGAGCCCTCAAGAATAGGCTTAGTGCCCTTGTAATGCGTTAGGAAAGAGATCACCTCTCTCTGTAATGGAAGGATAAAGTCAGAACTCAGTCACCTGCAGCCAGGAAGAATCCCCATATAGGTCACTAAATGAACCAATGCCTGCATCTTCAGCCTCCCAAAATCCAGAACTGTGAGAAATCAGACTTTGTGTTTTTGCATCTCAGTCTCTGCTATTTCTAATAGCAGCCTGAGATGACTATAGTAATTAGTGAACACATTAGGTGAATGTCTAATCCTCAGGGAACATACAATTCAATGTGGGGAGACAAATATCATAAACATACAGTTTATAGGAAGTGATAGCTACTTAATGGAAAGAAACAGGGAATTGGGATAGGAGTCCTAGGATGGGAGATGAACTGATATAAGACACTTAGAGAAGGTCCATTGATGCAACACTTGTATGTAAGCATGAAGAAAACAAGAGAGGCTGTGCATGATCCCAGCCTCATGGGAAGCAGAGATTGAGAGGATTATTGTTCCAGGTCAGCTGGGGCAAAAATTAGTAAGACCCTATCTCAACAAATGGCTGGGCATGATGGTATGCATCTTTATCCCAGCTATGCAAGGAAGCACAAAGAGAAGGATTGTGG
Source organism: Castor canadensis (assembly GCF_047511655.1). Taxonomy (NCBI): domain Eukaryota; kingdom Metazoa; phylum Chordata; class Mammalia; order Rodentia; family Castoridae; genus Castor; species Castor canadensis. The sequence continues at coordinate 165,053,991 of NC_133387.1, forward strand.
TTCAGGTTGGCCTGGTATCAAGTAAGACCCCATCTGAAAAGTAACCAAAACAAAAAGGGCTGGTGGAGTGACTCCAGTGGCACTGTGTCTGCCTAAGAAACACAAGGCCCTGAGTTCAATTCCTCATCCTCAGTACCACCACCAAAAAAAAAAAAAAAAAAAAGGAGAAAGAAAACAAAAGAAAGAAGAAGAGAAAATGATTGAATGAATCATGTAGAAATCAGAGGAGGAGAGTACAGGAAGATGGAGCTGGGTGCAGTTGACCATTAGGCTGACTGGGCATCATCCAGTGGCAGGTAAGGAGCACAGGAAGCAGAGTTAGCACATCAGTGTACTACTAGGCAGATGCTGTATCCCTGAGGCTCCTGACTACAGGGTGCAGAGAAGTCCTGGGAACCTGGTATGCAGAGAAGCAGGGGACAGAGGCCTGGATCAATAGGAGGTTTGCATAGGTGAGGAGAAGTCAGGAACTGCTAACAGAAACCCTAGTGTGGTTTCTGAATTGCTGGCCACCAAGGGACCAGCTATAGACCCTCTGCCTGCTGGACTCCCTAGATCTCAGATAAGGTTAGGTAGGGGAGGCCAATGAAGTAGACAGCTGAATGCTTATGGCATGGACTGGCGTGGGCTTAGATTTGGGGTAAGACCCAGCAATTTGGAGTCTCCTTCATTCAGTGGGAGCCTCCCTAAGGGTGCCCCATATTAGCAGCTGTAGATTGAGCCCAGCCACCTGCCTCAGCTCGGTTTCAAGTTCCTGAAAAGTTTCCCACTGTGACTAGTCAAACATGATCTGTCTGCTTTCTCCCTTCCTCCATTCACAATATTTATACTCATTTCTTTTATTGAAATCTTTCTGCTCCTGTTCTATTAAAATGGTTTGACTGGCAGCTCTTATTCTCCTGAAGCCTGAAACCCATCTATACTCCAGACAATGAGGTACAAGCGCTCTGTCTTCTATTATGCTTGGTGGCCTTCTATGGGCCAACCTTCAATCTTAAAAGGCATGTCACAGATGCCTCAGTCTAAACTAGGTCTGGGAACATGGGCAATTGAACCACCAGTTCTGCATTTAACCATTTCTGACCAAACAAAGGAAAAGATCCTGTATCTTTCCTCTCCCGAATGGGGACGCTTGCCCCATGGTCTGCCCCACTCCTCACCATACAAAAGCACCACGAAAGGAAAGAGGGGGCTGGTTTTCAGACATCAAATTGCTGGGGCTGGGTTTCTGTGTGCCTTATATGTACCAGTGCTGGCATTTCAACCCATGTCTTGTGCGTCTCCCTTAATCTTCTTATAGTCCTTGCCTCCCACCATGGGGTAGAGATCATGACTTTAAGGGTGAGGAAGCTGAGGGTGGGGAGATGAAGTAATATGTGAAGACTCCTGAGAGCTGTTTGGAAGTTTGAGTATAGAAGTGAAACCACCTGTAGTCTCTAGGCCAGCAAATGGCTCTTCTCTCTGTGAAAGGCTTACCTTTACTACAGGTGAGGAAGGGGATAGTGGCATTACCAGGCTGTCCCTAAAGAAATGAGCCACCCATCTTACCTTCATACCTAGTTAACAGACAGGCTGAGGAACACACAGCTGGGTGGGTGGAGCCAGCAATGGCAGCTGACTCCTGAGTGACTTCTGAGCATGAGTTCCTGCCATGACATCATGGGAATAGAAGCTGCAAGTGGTGCTTTGTGGCCACAAAGCACCAAACCAATGTGACCCAAAGTGGTGCTCAGTAGGAAAGAGGCACAGCTCCTATAAACCACCTTCGAAACCAGGCTGAGGCTTACGACTTAATGGTTTGGGGCCCATTTGAACAGAAGGTTTCCTGGTGTTCTACTGCCAACACCTAAAAACTCAGCTGTGTTTCAGGCCATGCCCTGGAGATGAAGGCTTTCCCATCTGTGACCCTCTTTTGCTATAGATCTTAAGCCAAAACAAGTCAGTTTGGCCAGATTGTGAATAAAATCATCCTTTGAAATATTTTATACTCTAGTAGCACATACTACAGACAAGTCCAACTCGAGGACACAGATTTTGTACTCAATGCTGTCGAGTGCCATGCTAATGGCTTTTCAGGCTATGTTTTATTCATTTTCTATTTTCTCTAGATTCTAATATCATACACATTTTAAAGCACCTTTGTTCAACATAAAACTCTAGAACTTTCTTAAAAACAAACAAGCCAAGAAAGAAAAGTACAGATTCTCAGAGCATTACAGAGACAGCATGATGTTTCAGAAGTCCATTACAATAAAAACCAAACTACTTAGATTCTCTCCTCACTTCTGCTATAATAAACTGTGTGACTTCAAGAAATTCATTTACCTTCTCTGTACTTGTGCTATCTTATCTTTAGAAAAAGGCTAAGTTATATGTTTTCTAAAACTATCTTTCAGATTTAATTTGATTCATCTATGGACTCCCCTGGTAATTAAAGAAAGAAAGAGTGTCAGTTTAATCCAGGTTTTGAATTTGAGCTTAGGGGTACACTGATCAGAGAGTCTTCGAATACCTTACATGGGGGACTTCTCCCTCCCTAGTTTCATTGCCCTATATGTTTTCTTAGGGCAAGTCTCCCCTTCTCCCCAAGAAAATTCCTTCACCCACTGATTCTACTCAAAGATTCACCACTGTCCTTGTTGACTTCTGATTTCACAGCAGCACCATACCCAGTCCGCAGTTGCTCTACCTCCTTTATTTTCCTCTGAATATCTTCTGAGGTTGCTCACTGAGTCCCAGAGTCTGTTTCCTTTAAGTTTACACACAGGAATTTAAGACTTTTTAGTGTTAATTCCATCAGAACTTCCATTCATTTTAGATGGTAACTATTGTAAAGGCACAATCATACTAGAAAGTCACATGTTTTGGGGCAAAGAAGGTTATAGATCCAATATTCGTATGTATGTATTGCTCATTTCCTACCACCTGTCCATTTGATGATAATTCTCAGAGGGATTGGAGAGCAATGGCTAATAATTCCCACAGTTAAGTCTTGGATAGTCTACATGTAGAAAACTTATGCCAGCAAAAGCCTTCCAAAAAACTCTTCAGGGTTTACTGAATTGGATACTCACTCAATTCCACTGAGCATTCAGCTTGACTCACATGCATGAAGGTTGTCTGTCACTGTCGTATTGTTGTTCCCCAGAATAATGTGCTTGTGGATTTTTGACGAGCCGTTAGCATCATCCTCTCATGTGCTTCCTGTCTGCTTGTATGGAGTGGAAATGGTGGCTCTGGTAACAGGTTCATTGTAGATCAGTTGTATCTTTACACTGTAGCCCGAGGTAGTTTTTGCTTTTCCTCTTATGGTCAGTGATGATTGAAGGATGGCCAAATTCTGTGAGCTCAAACACTTAGGAAATATGCAGACAGAGCCCTAGGTTAGCAACCACACTGCCATAGCACACAGATATCCTAACTGGCTCAGGACTTGCCCAGTTTGGGGGCAGTATAAAAAGCATAGACATTATGTAGGGTGGTGTATTCTATTTGAGATGCATCACCAGTCTAAGAACTGACCAGCTGGTGACATTGATCACCCCCTAGAAGATGGATGGAAAACTGAGAAGCCATTTAAGCCAATGTCCAATGTATTTTATTCATGATCAACTCTGAACTTGAGGAATATTCACCAGAACAGAGTGTAATAACCCATAGACAGGGAAAGAAAATGATTAACAACTGGAATGAGGACAGAACACAGAAAATTTGTCCTTCTGTCCTATGTCTTTTCCGCCTGATGAAATAATACCCAGTTGAGCACCAACAGCTACCAGCACATAAGGCTGACTGTTCTCATCTGCATTCTGATTAAAGATGGTTGGTGGCTTGTCCCCTCCTGGAAGATGGACTCATGCTGTCCCCAGCCAAGCTCTCTGCCTGAGAAGGGCTGTATTAGAAATGCCTGAGCAGCTGTCCATGTGTTCCTGCTTTCACCAAGTGCAAATGCATCTGGTGGGTTAACCCACAGTAAATGCCAGCTCCATTAGTATGGCAGGTGAGCAATCTATTAGGAAATCGAAGACCCCTCCTCATTATAGGAAAACAAATGAGCTGTGTCTCACAGGGAGCAAAGAGATGGAGGAGATCTTTTATAAAGGGAGGCAATGAGCTTTGAAGTTAGACAGAGGTGATTTTGAACCTGGCCCTGCCACACACAAATCAGATGGCCGCAAGCAATTGCTTTAAACTTTTGAAGGCCCTCATCTGAATGATGGGTAAAAATAATTCTGAACTTGTGGGAATGACAGGATTGAAAGAGATTGAATGTGAAGAACACTCAGCCCAGAAGTGAGCCAGAGTGAAGAATTGCTAACCTTGACCGCCGCCCCCACCCCCATCCCCCCAACCCGCCCTGTCACAGCCATGTCCCCCAGGAGTTCCAGGAAGCATTGCTTAACAGGATGAGGGATGAGGACCAGCCCCTCCCCCTCATCTCCCCAGCCTTGCTCCAGCTCCCTGGGCAGGATGCTGCTCACTCAGCCACACAGGCTCAAGTTCTAGTCCTCTAGGTACTCCTTGCAACTAAGGCGGTTTCCAAACTTCCCCAAGTACTTCTCCCCAAGTCCTTACTACCTTCTCCACCCAGGAGGGCTTGGGAATAGAGTCCAGCCTTGGAGAGATGTAGACTTACCCCAAGTTCTCCTTTTATTATTTCCTTCTTGCAAGGTGAGAGCGGACAACGTCTCAGAATGAAAGATTCTCCTCCATGCCCTCTCTCAGCAGAGGCCCTAATTCATTTTTCATGGCCCCTTGCAGTGACAAAAGCCGCTGCCTTCTCTCTTGTAAGCGTGCTCCGTGCAATAAGTCAAAGCTGATGTGCATTTTCCCCCTGGGTGCCAGAGTGCGCTTTGATTTAATTTGCCCTGTTGTTTGGCATGGAGCCTTTGCCAGCAACTTTCTTCACAGACCTAAGGAGGCAGGGCCCTGACAGGGATGGGGCACAGTGACAGATGGGGTTCAGTGGGTAGTGTTTAAATAATTTGCTGCAATGATAAAGGAAATATTCAAGAATGACAGCTGCTCCTGTAAAAAGGCAGACAGACAGACAAACACACATCTTGTTTGTAGAGCTGGGGCCCCATTGACAACATGGGCCCATGGAGACTGGCTCACTCTCCTTGGGCTGGAATTGGCAGGAGGCACAAGTGAGTTACAACAGGCTTTGGAAACGTGGGGTTGATGAGCCTGTCTCAGCCTCTGTAGTCAGTGAAACATGTCTCAGGCTTTTCTACAGATGCAGCCACCTCCACTTCCACACTGTTCATTCCAGAATGGGCCCTGCCTGTCTACACAGGCCCAGGAGAAAGCAACATTAACAACAGCACATGGGAGTCAGGCTGAATTTGGCAGCATTCCTGGAGGAGCAGGGCAAAGAGTAGGAACTAAACAAGAAGAAGAAGAAGAGTAAGAAGTAGGCAAGTTCATTGCTATGGTTTGGGTATGGTTTGTGTATGGAAAGCTTGGTCCTGAGTGGTGATGCTAAGAGGAGGTGGGACTTTTAAGAGGTGGAATCTAGTGGGAGGTATTTAAGTCACTAGGCCCATGACTTTAGAAAAGATTAATAGTTCCCAGGAGATACCAGTTAGTCCCTAGTCTCACTCTATCACCCCTTGCCTTCCCATGTGGTCTGTTGTGGATGCGTTCCTATCATGATGGCATCTGCCATGAGGTGATGCTGTCAGTGGAACTTTGCAAGAGCCAGTGTACACTGTTTGGACATTCAGCCTCCCAAATTATGAGCTAAACAAACCTGTTCTTTATACATTACCCAGTCTCAAGGATTTTGTTGTAGTAATAGAAACTGGACTAATACATTTATATAATGCAATGGTGGAATGTAACTTATTGGCTCAGTCAGAGGGTAAGTGTATGTGTTGTAGAGGTCCCAAACTGCAGGCAGTTAGTTTGGCTATGGTCCTGGGCTAAAGATGGCATTCTAATTCCAGCAAATAATGAACATTATACATTCCTGGTGTGGTAGCCATAATTATTGTAGGGGGTAGGGGGCAGATAAGTGGTTCCTAAATAAAGGGTCACACTGACATGGGAGGGTCACACTGGGATTTGAATATAATATAGAAAAGGTACTTGGCAAATAAGGAACAACCATGTTGGGTCCACTCCATGTGTGCAGGTGGTCATATGAGGACACCACCCCCTACACATGACCCTGACCCAAGAGTCCACATTTGCCTTCTAAGAGGGAATATGTGCAGATGTGATATAGGGAGAGAGAAGAGAAGGTAGATGTGTTCCAAGCAGAGGTATACTCATTGAGTATGTCTGTTTGGTTTCTTTTGTTCTTTTTTTTTTTTCCTCTTTTTTTCTTTACTTTTGATTTTTTTCTAGCAGATTTGGGTGTGAGATACATTTGTGAGAAAAGCATGGCAAAGATGTATTCAGGATCTAGCATGCTTATTGCAAAGATGATTGGGAAGACAGCTTAGGAGAAAAAGATACAAGGTGGCACTGGGATGAAGCAGATGAGGTGGTTTGGAAAGAAGGTGGGTAGCCAAGTGGGAAGGCAAAGCTGGGCAGGAAGTAGAGAAAATCAGACATAACTGTCTCTAGCCAAGAGTAAGCAGCTGAAAGTCAAAGGTGACCTGTATGGTATGAAAGAGGAGAGGAGTCACACAGGAATGGAATCTATTTGCTGGCTTACCTGTTGCAAATATAACAGCTGTGGCTCTCACCATCCCCTTCTCTGACTGGGCAGTGTGCTTCATTCTGACAGGTGAATTGAGATTTGCCTGTTGGCATTTTCTGGATTTTGTTTTACAGCTAATCAAACAAACATTAACCACCTGGGAATCAAGAAGCTGAGTTCCCTGGAGCAGCCGAGTGACACCTTGACCTTTCTGAAGGTACAGATGGAACTCCATCAGAGCCACTTCGGCAACAATCATTTAAAGGGCTTAATCAGAGCTGTTGTTGGCAGTCAGGAGGGACATGCTGTCATATGAGGAGGAAGTTTGGATTACAAGTGAAGAAGGCCAAAGAAAAGGCACACATGATAAGAGGAGAAAAGATCACAGCTGAGTGAGAGTCAAAAAAAAAGGCAACTCCCATTACCTTCACTATCCTTCACTCTACCTCTTTCCTGGCTATCCAATGGGCATTAGAACCCTGAACTCTGCATCTCGTTGTGAGTAGAGTGAGGTTATAGGTCGTGGGCATTGATTCTAAACTGGGGGAGATTATTTTGTCTCCCAGGGGTCATTTGGCACATCACAATTGGGAAGTGGCGTCACTGGCTTCTTGTGAACGAAGACCAAGCAAGCATACTGCTAAATACCTCATATTGTGAATGGCCGTCACAACTAGAATCTCTTGTCCACATGTCAACACTCCCAAGGTTGATGAACTTTAGGCTGCAGAATACAAACAGTAGCAACAGTGGCCCCAACAGGAACTCATCCAGATCCTTAGGAGAAAGGTTTTGGTTTCTTTTAACCCACCAGTCATTACCATCTCCACAGAATGGTGGCACTCTGGTTTCCAGCAACAAAGACAGATCAAGAGAGCAAGAGGCTCCACACAAATGACAAAGGAATTGGAGGTAGGGGAGCATTGTTGGAGAAGGAAAAATATATAAAGAAACAAATGAAAATGAGGGAATAATGGTAACAGGAAAGAAATGGTAGAAGTATCTTGAGATCAAAGTAACATAAGAAAAATGTCATTGGCAGGAAAATGAGAGAGCGATCATAAAGTGTATTTGCAGTGGATCGGTTAGAGAGATGTGGGGATAACAAGTTAGTGTTATACAAAGGGCAGGGAAAGAGAGGAGAAAACAAAACTACAGTTCTAGACATAGGAGAAGATAGAAATCACAGAAACAATGGGTAAAACATCCCAATGACAATGGATTAAGAAATGAGAATTAAGAAAGCATGAAGCTAGTCATTACAAAGAGTGCTGAAGTGAACATGGGAATTCAGACATGTCTTCAACAAACCAGCTTCAGAATCTTTAGAGTAAATACCCAGAGGTGGGACAGCTGAAAAATATGGTAATTCTAGTCTAGGTTTTTTTGAGAGACTCCCATACTGTTTTGTATAATGGCTATACTAATTTGCATTCTTAGCAACACTGTGCAAGCCTTCCCATGCGCCTCAATCCTGCCAACACTTATCTTTCATATTTTCAACAGTAGCCATTATGACACTTATGAAATTATATCTCATTGTGGTTTTAATTTGTATTTCCCTAATGATTAGCAATGCTGAACATTTTTTTCATGTATCTGTTGGATATTTGTATGTCTTTGTTGGAGAAATGTCTAGGCAGATTCTTGGATCATTTGTAAATGGGCTTTATGTTTTCCTGTTATTCAGTTATTTGATGTCATATTTAAGTACAATCCATTTTAACTTGATTTTTGTAACTGGTGTGAAATAAGGGCCCCATTTCATTCTTTTGTAGCTGAAAATCCAGTTTTCCAAACAACCAATTCTTAATGATACTCTTCTTTTTCCATTGCATATTCTTGATAACTTTGTCAAAAATCAATGGGCCATACCTATATGGGTTCATTTTTAACTCTCTATTCTGTTCCACACATGTCTACTTTCTTTCTAGTTTCCTTCAATTTTAATAAAAGAGTAATTTGAAATTAAGTATTCTTTTAGCTTATTGGTGCCTTGCATTTTTTATTATTCCATATGAATTTAAGGAATGCATTTATTTGTGACTCTCCAATTTCTTTCATGGACGTTTTATAGCTTCCAGTACACAGGTGTTTTACCCCCTGGGTTAAGTTTTCCCTAAGTATTCTATTTTATTCTTTTTAACTATTGTACATGGGACTATCCTGTTGAATAGCTTTGTTTTAGATAGTTGTTTCTGATTTTTGTGTGTTGATTTTGTATATTGCATCTTGATTGTGTTTATTAATTCTAATAGTTTTCTGTAAGATTAGCTATATGTAAGATCAGCAGACAGTGACAATTTCATTTCTTTTTCCTGTTTGGGTACCTTTTATCTTTCCCTTGTTTAATTGCTCTCAAACTTCAAATACTATGTTGAGTAGTGATGGTGATGGGGACATCCTTGCCTTTCTTTCTAAATCTTAGAGAAAGGCTTTCAGTTTTTCACTATTGACTATAATGTTTGTTGTGCATTTCCCATATATGGCCTTTATTGTTTGGTGGTACATTCTTCCTATTCCTAACTTGGTGAGAGTTTTTCTTATGCAATGATGTTGAATTTTGTCAAATACTTTTTCTTCATGTAAGGAGATGATCTTTACAGCAGTGTGCACAATAGCCTCAGTATGGAATTTTTTAATCCAAGTGTTCATCGCTGTATTAATGGATAAAGAAAATGTAGTATGTGCACACAATGGAATATTATTCAATTAAAAAGAGGAAAATTCGGTCATTTTTAACATGGATGGAACTAGAGAACAATATGCTAAGCATTACAAACCAGGCATAGGAAGGCTTGTTCTTATTTAGGCATGGAATTTAAAACAACTGAATTCATAGAACAGAATGATGGTTACAGAGGCTTGGGAAAGGAAGGAATAAGGAGATAATAGTCAAAGAGTATGCAATTTCAGTTAGACAGGTGGAATATGTTGAATTTTTTAGTTCTGTTGCACTGAATGATGAATATAGTTAATAACAGAGTGCTGTACATTTCAAAATTCCTAAGAGTAAATTTCAAATGTTCTCACAACAAAAAATGTTAAGTATATGAAGTGATGGATATGTTAACTAGCTTGATTTAATTATTCCACATTGTATTCATAAATCATAACATCACTTTATACCCCATAAATTTATACAATTATAAATTGTCAATTTATAGTAATTAAAAAAAGAAAGAAAGAGGTGTAGAGAGGTGGAAAAGGGGAGGAGAAGATGATAACATCACACTGTAGCTAGAACTGAGCTGAGCACCTAGTCTGTCATTGTGTCTGAGAACTAGCAGTGCCTGGCTGCCAACTTTAGTTAGCAGCTCAAATCTAGGAGAGTTGGAGGATTGGAGGCTGGGATTCTGGGGAGTAAAGGTCACCAAGTGAGTTTGAGATGTTCAGTTCCTCCACAGAGTGAGTTCACAGTTAAGCTCTCAAAGACAGTCTGACTTCTCCAGACTCCACATTTGAGAGACCTGGGAAATCTGGGATGATAATAGCTCACCTCTTTCCTTTTACTGCCCAGTCACTGTGCGAGGCCCTCAGCATGCACAGTGGAAAGGGCAGCCTTCATTCTTCATATGTCGAATGAGCTGTGTTAGGAGGGGGTGTGGTCCTCACCGCCATCTACACACTGTAAGGTGAGCATTTTCATGATTCTCAGCCTGACAAACTCTCTAAGCAGAGAGGGAAAACAGCTCTTCAATGGGAGACTGAGTAACTAGTTGTTGTGATCATATGAAATCTAAGACAAGCTGGCCACTTGATTATGGGCAAGTCATTTCACTTCTTCCATGTCTCAGTTTTCTCATTTGCAAGTGGGGAAAAACAAACAGGCTTGATCATTTTCAGGTTATTAAAGTCTCAGTTTTCTCATGGATGAAATGGGGATAACAGTATTTATCCTAGGATCATCATGAAGATCACAGGTAATTCGTGGAAAGAACACCTAGGAGATGTCACAGGCTTTCAGTAAATGAGGGTCATTATCATTGCCAGAGTTTGTCAGCTGCCAGGCCCTGGGATTTGCTCACAGACACCTTTCTGGAAACTTGTTGGATAGAAAAATCCCTGGATAGCAGAGAGAAAACACTACTGGCTATTACTGTACAATGAATGTTTTCCGCAAATTCTGAGTGCCATTCAGTATGTCACTGCAATCAGTACTCTAAAAAGAAAGACTGTCAAACAAGTTTGAGGAAGCTTTGGGTTCAATGGATGAAGTGCTGGCCTTTTCAGAATCTTGCCTAGGTTGGTATGTACCATAGATTTCCAGAGAGAGCACAGAACACACACCATTTCTTTAATTTGTTGACCAAGGTACATTTTCTTCCCTACAGAAATACATGTCACCTCCTGATGACAATCAGTGCCATTCTGAACACAGCTTCAGAAATAGTGGTGAACATGGACATACTCATCTTGCTTACCTAGTGATAAAAAGACCCAAGTGGCCACATATCCATACCTAAATTTCCCACTGATAACCACCAAGGAGTATCTCAAAGCTGCAAGGAGTCTCTGGCTTTTTTCAATCATTATCTCATACACAACCAGCCTGGCTTCACAACCTTCCACCTAGCACTTCTTCGTAGGCTCTCCCCCAGAAAACCGTGGTTTTGTGTCCTAGCTTTCTTTTCCTGCTGCCCAAACTCCATGCAATAGTCATATCTTGCCCTGCACCCTTTCTAGAAGTCTCTGTTGTCAGAAGAGTGAGCAGTTGGACAACCTAGGACATCAGAATGATGAAGCCAGTTCTGACTTCAGCTGGCTCTTTTGCCTGTGTGCTTACATGGTGCTTATCCAATTAAGAATTTGTTATGTGATGCCTGTCAGAAACAAATGAAAGAAGTGGGGAGCAGGGGCTGATAGGAAAGTAAGTCCAAGGGCTGATTGTAGATAAATTTCCAATTTTTCATAAGACAGAGAGCAAATGTAAAAATAAAGAGGAAAAGGTGGCATGCCAAGTCAAACTGAGACTGGTGAGCAGCCTTGGCTGAGGGGGGGAAAAAAGGGAAGAGGCTTTGGTAGCAAGGGGCTTTCTAGGCATTCCTGATTTCCAGTGGACATCCATACCAGCATACAGCCGGCAGGTCAAAATCCTCAGGCCCAGGTTAATCAGAGCTTTGCCTCTTCTCTGAGGGTGCCAAAAGCAGTAAGAGGCCTTGTCTGTGTCCTTACCCTTCCTTTGCCATTTTACCTTGCCCTGTCTGAGAAGCCAGCAAATTCCAATCCAATCCATAGAAGCAGGCATAGAACTCCACAAAGCACTTTCATATGCACCACTGAACCAGTCAAAAAACATTTTTTATTATACTTATGCTTTCAATAATCCTGTGAGGTGGGCAGTGAAAGTTATTGGTCTCATTTCACATTTAAGTAAACTGAAACTCAGAAAGATGAAAACTGTTTACAAAGTCAGACATGTGTTGCTCTTCCCCTTAAGTACGGTCATCACCACAAAGAGAAGTTTCAGTCTGCCAGTGGAAAGATGACATGGGTTATGGGTTAAGAATTCTTTTCATCTTACTTCTGGAAAGCACAGACTGGGCATTGGGGCCAGACTTCCCACTGAAGATAACTGAATGAGCTGGATGAGACAGTTCACATCTTTCTTAAAAGCTTTAGAGAGTTTCCTTCCTGGTTTGGAATTACTAGACCCTAAACTAAAGGAAAAACAGATAGCAAGAGCTACTTTGTCCCTGACCTGAAGGCACTGCTGAGTCACACACATTTCAACCTTTGTTTGACAAGCCCCAAAGGCCAGGGGAACAGGAATCAAAGCCAAGGGCCCCAATGAAGTGGAGAGTCTAATAGGAAACCCCTTATAATAGGTAGAGATCTCAGCGGGCTGAGCCCCAGGATGGCAGGAAACTATAAGCAGAACATCCTTTTCAAGAAACTGTATTATGGTTTGAATGATCTGGGCTGTCTAGGGAGCCAGAAGTCCTTAGTTTAGTTTAAAGTGGCTCTAAATAGCAAGTCTTCAAGCCATTTTACAGAAACAAACACAAGTCATTTCTGAAAGAAGGTACTTTCATCCTGGGGCTCAAATTATTTCACTTTTTAAAAAAAAATACAATGACCTTCACACAGCAAAAAATAACCAGTTTCTCTTTCTCTCCCTCCTCCTCCTTCTCCTTCTCCCTCTCTCTCCCACTCTCTCTCTCTCTCTCTCTCTCACACACACACACACACGTACAAAATAACAAGAATAAGAACAATATAAAAAAATACAACAGAAAACAAGTCAAAATATGTCAGTGAATGGAATGATGAGACATAGACAAAAACAGCTGTGATTATTTTAAAGAAATAAATGACAAAGAAATTTTCATGGAAAATAAAATAATAAAGAGCAACTAGCATATTTGAAGAAAAACACAAAATAGGGCTTCCAGAAATAAATGCATTATAAATATTATACAGAAGTAAGTATATAAAATATATTTAACTAAAATACATAATCACACAGTTTATAAAAATATACAAAAATTACAATAGAAAAATTTAAAGCAAGGTGAGACACAGCTATAAAAAGACTCAGTTAACTGAAAGACAAGTGAGATAAAATACCCAATAAGTGAAATAAAGATGGAGTCTGCAAAAGAATTCATAAGATCATAAATTGGCAGAGAAGATCTAGCCACATTTAGGTAAGGCTCTCCAAAATGAGAGAAGAAACTGAAGTGGGCACAGGAACCAATACTTGAAGAAATCACAACTGTGAATTTTCAAAAACCATCAAAATCATCAATCTACAGATTCAAGAATACCAACAAATCTCAAGCAAAATAAGAAAAGAAAAACATCTATACATGACACAGCATAGTGAACTTGAAAAAAGACAAAGATAAAGAAAAAAATCTTATAAGAAAGAAGGGTTGTTGGAGGCTTGGGAGAAAGATAGATGACTGTCCTGGAAGCAAACATTAGATGGCAGTTACCTTCTCAACGAGAGAATGGGGAGTCAAAGGCCATTATTAAGCAGAAAGAGATAACTTCAAACTGAGCATTCTATACCCAGGAAATGCATCTTTCTGGAATCTAGACAAAGACATTTTCATTGAGAGAAAATGTTTCACCAGCAGAACTACACTAGAAGAATCCTGAAAGAAAGTTCTTTAGGCAGAAGGAAAATATTACAGATGGAAGGACAACAATTCTGGGAGTAATGTAGACCAAAGAGTGTGATGGATATGTGATAAATAAGAAGTGTAAAAAACAAATATATAGTTAGTTGGCTGCATGCCAACAATGGCAATGAAGCTGGGATGGAGATGGGTTACATCAAAACATGCTGGACATGCCTAGACTATGACCTTCACCTTTGCTACTTCTGGGATACGTGTCACTTTCAGGAGTAAATTCTACTCCTGACTTCTCAGCCTATGTTATTTTCATGATACTACACATTTTAAGGGACTATTTCCATTATTCATGGGAGAGGAGAGTCCCTAAAGGATGGGATAGATTGATGACATCTAGGAATAGAAACCCTACAAGCTGATAGGAGAGACCAGGTCACCTGCCACCAGTCATTTTGGACATCACAGCCATGAAACAACCCTCTGCATCCAGGATTAAAACCCTATCACTTTCCTGCAGGGACATGACTGCCTCAGCTGATCAACTGTTGTGGACAATTGCTGGTTTCTCCAGGAGCCCCTTCTCCAGCTGGCAGAAGGACACCCCAACTTGGGTGGTCATTTTCTCCATGAGGGTCAGGACACACCTTTATGTATGCACACACACACACACACTCACACACAGACACACACACATACACACACACTTTTTTCTACCCTTCAGCCTGGACTGACCTGCATTACACTGCATTCTTGTCTTCCTTCATGCAGCCCCTTTGGGATATGCTTGCTTTACTGACACTGGCTCAGTGGGGCTCTAGAGAGCAAGGAGAGGAAGGACAAGGCCCAGATCACTCTCAGACATGAAGGTGCACACACAGAGCTGTATTGACACAGCTTGTGGGGAATTTCTGGTAGAGTTGAAGCTAGACAGACCACCAAAACACTGCTCAGCCTCTATGGCAGGGAAAATGCCAGTGCCAGACACCCTCCTTTTTGATCCCTGAAATAGATGACATTTCCCCTGGGAAAAGAGCCCTGGCCATCATCCTCTCATGTGCACTGCCCATCAGTTGAGGCGGAGATGCACACTGGTGGTGTGATTGGCAGAGGAGCTGAGGTAAAGCCTGCATAGCAACAGCTGAAAGTCTCCACGCCTGGTGGCTGACAAACATCCCCCTCCTGGCATGTCTGTCACACTGAATTTACTGCATGCTGTTGAAATTGCTTGATTTGGATCTGATGCCTGGTGGACCAAGGAGGGCCACCAGCTTGATAGGATGGTCATCTCACAGGGAAGGGCATTGGCACAACTTGGCTACTGAGGTCTTCTTACTAAAATACCTTTGAGAAAAACAAGCTACACTTCTGATTTTCTTGGCAGTACTGAAGGAACCTAGGTCCTGGGCTAGACCAGGGCCAAGCTTGCCTACCTTCCTCTGTAAGAGCAAGCAAGGCAGTGTCCCAATCAAGCAGCCTCCTGGTGCTCAGATGAAAGGCCATTTTAAATAACAGTCATGTATTAAAGCAAGGGGAAAAGAAAGGGAAAAAGCCCTCAAGGGCTATAGCAGTGCTACAGTTTTAAATTATAGTGTAGGAGGATAAAAATAAAAGAGAGAGAGAGGAAGACAGAGCAAGGGAAAAAAATTGCCATTGTTTTATGAAGCAGATGGGAAAGTTCAGGGGATCACAAAAAGACTATTATTATCTCAACTCTACAGTGACAAGCCAGGAGAAGGATGCATAGTTTTTTCCTGTCTCTCCCTGAGAATGGGACACTGGCAGAATTTATTTTGAATGCAGTTTAAGGGCAGGATTTCTGAGCAGCCAGGGGTAGAATTAAAGATTCAGCAAGCATGCATATTTTGAGAGCACTTTCTCTTAATTTCTCCATTTTCTGCCATGTTTAGATGCTCTGGGCTGTGACCACTTAATGCCATTTCAGGTCCTTTCCAGGGCCTGTGGAGAGAAGGTCAGGTTCTTGGAGAATCCCAGGATTTAAGCATTGAAAATAACCATTTCCTAGGAGTTAATTTTTCCAAATTCATGGTTAAGGGAACACAGGTGGTAAAGGTCAATGACGGAGCAGTTGTCAGCTAAATTTTCAGGTCCAATAAATTAAAGGACTCAGAAAATAGAAAAGGGAGAGAGAGCAAAAGAGACCAAGAAGGAAAAAAAGTGAGAATGAACTAAATATGTCCAAGGGACTAAACTCTGAAATTTAGAGAAAGAACAGTTATTCCTAAATGCAGGACCACCACTCCAAGTTCAGCCTGTTTTGGGAAGACCTTGGCCACACTTGCTCCGGTAATCTTTGCTTTATGAATGTCTCATATCATCAGTCTTAACCAAACAATTTTGCACATAATTACATGTTTAGTTTTTCTTAGACATTTATTCATTTGGTAAACATTTATTAGAAGAGACATTCATGAAAGACAAGGGAACACACTATTACTGAGCACTTACGTTAAGTATCTTATTGCATGTATCCCCACTAATTTCTTACAAACTGTTTTTGAGGAATCTATTATCCCCATTTTAAAGATCAGACAACAAAGGCCCAAGTAGGGCCAATAGGATTCAGCCAGCGTCTCAAAGCACATATGACAGCGATTGAATTGAGACCCAAAGCTGTCCAGTTCTAACGCTTATGCTTCTAGACTCCAAGCTGAATCCAAGCTTGAGGAAGAGGGATGCTCCACAGTCCCTGCCTAAAGAGATATCACTGTCTCTCTAGGGAACTGGACATGCAAACTGATGACAACTACTGGGTGATGAGTGCTGGAACTGAGAAGTGTGCACATCGAGTTCATGAAGATCCCTGTACTTGGGGGTGAAAATGGGTTCCCAGGAAGGTTGTTGAAAGCATAGGCCTTTCAAATGTCTCTGGAAGGGCTTCTAGACTGAGCACAAGATTTGAGGACTAAACGGAGGTAAAGGTTGGGGTAGTGGGAACAGCATCTGCAAAACATAAATGTCTGGATCTGCCAGAGGAATCTGCAGCATAGTGTGAGCAAAGATGGGGAAGGAAGCTTGGGCTTAAGCAGTGCACTCATGCCAGATGGGGAGGTTGGACAATGCCGGCCTTTGTTGTTAAGGCGTCTGTCAAGTCAGAGATTGAGGTGAGCAGGGATGCAATTGTGGGAAAAGACAGGTTAAGTTAAAAGAGACAATTGTCTCCGACATCTAACTGCATGTGTTTAGGATGTTGCCTGGAAGATTATGTCTTTAACCACTTTGCAATCTAGGTCCAGATCACTCTGACCTCCTTCTTGTCTACTCCCTCCTCTTAGCAGGTGCGTGTTTCATAAATGCAAAATTATCTGAATATTATCCAAAGCAAAGCACCCAGAAACCACAAAGAGGAAGTCACCCTGTTAGGCACAATATGTCTGTGGCAGAGGGAAGGCAAGGGTGTACAAGGCTCCAGATCAAAATAAGGGGTTCCCCTCTGTCTCTACCTCCAGGAGCTCAGCTCTGTGACCTTGGAGAAGTTACTTAATGTATTGCTGTGCTCCTGACCATAAAGGAGGGATATCAAATGACTATCCCAGTGGGCTGTTGTAAGTAGCCAAAGGCTGTGGATATTTTTGGCTTTCTATGTGCCAAAATCTTTCTATGTACAGATGAGGGCATACATGTGTACTTGCACACACACATACTTTTTCTGGGCCAGCTGGCTGAGCTGGGAGGAATCTGCACCTAGGTGGGGGTGTGGCTGGTCCCCTCTGTTTGATTCAGCACTTTAGTTGTGACAAGCAAGTTGGTTGACTCTCACCAGGGCTTAGCCAGCTTCCCTCCCACTTGCTAACAGGCTGTAGGAGACTGTGTGCCTCAGGCAATGAGACTCTACTTGCTCAGGCTTGGCTTCCTATTTGCCTCTCATTCCTCTCCAGCCTGGGGCAGCTCTCACATCAAACCCTTCTAGGACAGGGGCACCTGGCCCTGGGGGAGGAAAAAGCCTGACACAGCAGCTGGGATGCCTGGAAATGAGCTCTAGAGTCTCTCCTGTGTTCCACCTTGAGGCGCTCCTCTGGGAAGCACAGAGCGGTCCCAGCTGTGAAACTGACACAATTCTACAAATTTTGGGAAAGAGAAGTCAAGCATTTGGTGGGAGGAACCAGCTTCCTGACTGAGTATAGATAGTGGCATGAGCAGGGGTGAGTAATGATCCCTGTTGGCCAGCTGCAGCAGGCAACATCTGTCCTTTGGACAGAGCCTTGAACTTATTCCTGCCTGGCATGGGGTCTGCAGACAATGGGACAGAAACTCTCCCAATTACTGATGCTCCCAACCCATTTGTCACCTACAACATCATGGTTACTTCACTGTGTTACTGATGTGACTACAAAGACAGTGTGCATAAAATGCTCTGCCTGATCTCTCATACGCACGACAGCTATGAGCTCCACTTGGGTTGCTCTCTCCTCTGCAGTCCCCTCTCTTCCCTCCTGCCCCAGCATTACCTTGCCCTCCATTTCTCTGTACTTGAACTTCCAGTCTTGTTTTGCCTCCTGTTGGATTGTTTTCTATCGGCCTTGAGTTGCACATTCTCTGTCATTCTAGACCTTTCTGCTGCCTCTACAGCCTGTTTCCTCTCTTCTACCATAGACCTCTGGCCATGCAGCTTCTCAGCAAATGTCCCACCCATGCTCCAACAAACCTCTGTCCTCTGCTAGGCCGGGGAGGGGTTGGGAGCCTCTCTGCCTAATCCTGCAGCCATTGCTCCAGTGCACTTAATATTCACGACAGATAGAACATTTCACGGCGAATTGGACGCACATTCAACTGGAAATGAAAATTTTATGACTGTTCTCACTCGGAGCTGCAGATTACACCAGCTGAGAAAACACGGGCACAAACGTACAACCTGTGAACTGTAAAGTATATTAATAATGAAACCACAGCCTGGGAAATGAAGGCTTTATTCTGTTTATATTCTGCTCCATTAATAGAAGGCACTTCAGCTAGCTCCGCCCCATTAGCCAGCAATCTGTGCAGTGAGCAAACTGGGCTGGAAGGCTGGAGTTGGAGGTGCTGGGGGCGCCCTCCTGGCCTACAACACCATGGCTGCAGAAACTCCCAGAGAGCATGCTGGCTTTCTCCCAGTGACAGCCAAGGGTTTGCGCACCTAGCCATGCATATGGCTCCTGTGCACAGAGAGGCTAGTGTAGTTTTATTCAAAGGACTTAAGTCCTCATTAGAATAGCAGGGCTGAACGGAGAAGGTCCCCAACCCATCCAGGAGCAGGAGGGTCCATTAGAGCCTACAGCCAGGGAGAAGTAAGGTATAGTCCAGTGTTCAGAAGTTTTTAGCAGGGTGTCAGTGATGCACACATATAATCCTAGCTACCTGGGAGACTGAGATCTGGAGAACCAGGCTTGTTCAAGACCAACCTGGGCAAATAGTTCACAAGACCCCAACTGAAAAATAAACAGAGAAAAATGGACTGGAGGTGTGGTTGGAGGGGTAGAATGCTTGCTTTGCAAGCATAAAGTCCTGAGTTCAAACCCCAGTCCCGCAAAACACAAAAAGTCCTTAATGTCAGATATTGAATCACAACCTTCATCTCACCTGAGGTTCACATTCAAAATACAGATTTCTAGTCCTCATCCCTAACCAATCAGTCTGTGGCATTATTTGACAAAATCTGAGAAATATTGTCACAACTCCAGATAGATTGATGATACCGTCTTTGCCCGGTTATCTCCAATATGCAATCATTAAAACTATAGTCAGAGTCCGGCACCTGTATTCCTTCAGGTAGGGCTGCACTGCCTGAGCCCTAGGACTACGCAAGCATACATTCTGCAGGCTCACTTGGGGCAGAGTTAGACCTGAAGCCTGGGTGCCCGAATGACTCAGCAGCCTTCTTCCTTCTGCTTCTGCTCACTGATTGGGTGGCTGCCTCTGAGGCATGTGCCACAGGTGTAGTAGAAGCCCCAAGCTCAGTGTGACAGAGGGCATTTCTCCCTCCCTGTCAGCCCCAGCCTGGGATGATTTACAGATCTGCAGTGTAATTAGTGACAATTGGAAAGAATTCAAGAATCTGATGAGCCCATCATGGGAGCTCATGAGATGGGCTGGCAGATGGCAAAGACAAAAATGAACCTGGGGACCCTTCAGTGAAGGAGGATCTGAACCCTGGCAGCCTTCTTGCTCAACATCTCCTGCCTCTGCTTGGGGCTTGGGAGGGCTGTGGACCATTCTGCAGGACTGAGTGGTCTGTGTGTTGCTATGCCAGTGCATAACTCTCCTCTGGACTACTGGCAAAAGCTCCCACTCCTTCCCCTGACCCTCCAGGCCTTGTAGTCCCATCAGTAGCACAGGACTGGTCACGCTGTTGGGCAGATGGCAGTCCTGGGCAGTGGTCAAAACACTGTCCTAAGGTGCTGGAGTACATTGGAAGGTCATCTTGCTGCATTTGCTGCTTTCTGCAGAACCATCAGAAGTCAGTAAAAGACAATATCACAGGCTTCACATCCATATTGACATATCAGTCAACAACAAGAGGACAGTGGTCCTACAAGACTGTAGCAGAGCTGAGAAATTCCTATCAACTGGTGATGACATGTCCATCATAGGACAATGCATTTGCTGTGAGCTGGTGTAAGCAGACCTGTGCTGCCACTTTTATAAAAGGGTAGCACTTACAAATTAGGTACAGCACATAACACATGAACATGATAATAAAGGGCTGTGTCACTGCATTACTTAGTTACTACACTTTTTATCACTGCTTGCTATATGTCTTCACTGCATGAAGAGGCCAGTGGAGTGATTGACCTAGACCCTTTTGGTTTGCATGAGTACATATATGATGTTCAATACAATGACAAAATCACTCAGTGATGCAGTGTTCAGAGTGCAGCCCCACGTTGATCAGCATGTGACAGCACCAGCTCCCATTCCTGAATCCTGTGCACCAATGATAGGCTAAGCTCCTGCTTTTGATTTGGATTTTATCAAGGGACGATAGCCTGAGGAAGGACATTAGCTGCACAGTGACTGCTGTCCAGGTCGACCATGCAGAGAATTTTTAAAAAGTGTAAGAGCAGAGAACCAATGCATGCTCAGCACAGTGAAAGGCACATGAATCTTTAATGATGCCCCACAGCCTGTGGACATTGGGTAAATACTTTTGGACAAATTCAACCACATGAGGTAAACCACATGAGATAAAACCTTTTTATCTGTGAACCTAAATCCTCCAAGACAATTTGGGGTCTATTTCTTATTAGGCTCTTTCAGAAAGTCCTACTCACTGAGTTCAATTGCTCATGCCTATAACCTCAGCTACATGGGAGGTTGATATTAGGAAGACTGTGGTTCAAAGCCAGCTAAGGCAAAAAGCTAGCATGATTCCATCTCAACAAACAAGCCTGGTTGTGGTGGCACACACTGTAATTCCAGCTATATAGGAAGTGTAGGTAGGAAGTCGGAGACTGGCCTGGGCAGAAAACCTAGGTGAAAAATAACCTAAAGCAAAAGCATGGCTCAAGTGGTAGAGTTCCAGACTATCAAGGGTGAGGTTCTGAGTTCAAACCCCAGTACCTTTTAAAAAAAAAAAAACCCCACTTTCAGACTTTAAAACCTTGTCATGAATTTGAGCAATGACTTGTTGGTAGTGATGTGTCCTCCCAAATTAGAAGCTGCTGTAACCAGATGTCAACTGAAAACCTTCACATGTTTTTCTACTTTTTCAGTGCTAGGGATTGAGCCTGCTAAGTAGGCAAGGGCTCTACACCTTGAGCCACACCCCAGCCCACACCATCACACATCTCCAGCTAGGAACTCTGTAGGCTTTTTTTAAAGTCTGAAGGCACAGGTGGGTATTTCTGCAAACTCAGTCCCTGTGTCTGATGTCACAGTGCTGGAAAACAGCACCCCCCCGTGTCCATGTTCCAGGACAGCTGTGCTCCCTCTGCTGTACCCCAGTGCAAAACACTACCATTTATGCAGAGCACATCATGGAAGCTAAAATGAGCTGGAGCTGGATTTCTATAGCTGAAACAACCTGATGTTGACAGAATGAGGACGCATTTCCAAGCTCAAAATTCTGTAATAATACTCCAGGGAGTCATTGGCAAAGTTTGGCCAAAGTATAATTAGTTTGCACAGCTATTAGAGGCTGATAAAAGGTTTTAATTTGTGGAGCGATCTCCCGAATCCTAGATATTCTATAGCTGCTCTTGCTTTTCTTTCAAGTGGGGTGACTACTTGTGCTGTGGTCCATGTGAAACGTGTGTCAAAGCCGTCATAGGCTGAGCTGGCCTGCTGGTTTCTGAGGGGGAGAAAGGAAAGCAGGGATTTCTTGGCTCTTTTCATAACCAGGATAGAGAAGAGGCAAGCGAGGTGCACAAATGATGTCCTCCTCTTTCATTGCTTTTTTCTTTCTTCTGTTTGTGGTCTGCCCTGCTTTTTCACTAAGAGAAACCTTTTTGAAATGTAACATTTGTCTTTACAAATTGAGAAGCGTGGAGAATTTACTCAGGACAATCCTCTATTTCCAGGGAAGGAAACCACAGTCATTTTCTTGTGTGTACTTTAATTGTGAAGATGTGGTTTCCCTTGAGAATGAATAAAGAAAGATAATAATGCATAGAAAGGAGGCTGGACTTGCAGACGGTGCCCAGGATGGTGACAGTGACTGGTTGATTTGAGGGTAAGGATGGAGAGACTTGCCGAAGCCTAAATTCTTCCGATTAGCTGAGAGATAAACAAACATGATAAAAGTAACCAAGGAGATGGTATCAAACCACCACAATCTATCATGCCGCCACAAAGTGCACTTGAGCGAAGGCTGGGATTGCATCTGATAGCATAATACAGGTTTTACCCACAGCAATTTGCCTCTGAGGGAGAGGACACTGCACACACACACTGAGACCATCACAACAAAGGCTGGTTTATGTTTTTCTCAAAAATGCTGCTGCTTTGCTGAGGAGTCTACTGTGTGGGCAACTGGGCTTGATGACTGCACTGGGAACCAAGGAGGTGGTTGAGGGGCATCCAGGTACACTGGTGGCCAGAGGCTCATGTAAAACACACAAAAAGGAACAGTGCATGTTCACAGTAGCTTTTAAGTAAAGCCCCCAAGATATTCTGAGTCCCAGGAGTGGGAGACAAATCATGGACAGCTTCATTTTATAAAGATGTATGTGACAGGTCATGGCAGGAAGTGAAGACCTCTGGATACAGTCACTTAACAAAAGGGTGACATTTGTCTTCACAACTTTGGAAACTCTGATTATTTGTCCCTTGTGAATAGTTGATACATCCCAGTCGTTAATTTGGCTCATGAAACTAGACAGGGCTGGTTATTGGGAGGGGATGAGGACCAAATAATATTAACCTTAACTACATAGTACTGTATTCAACACATTGTAAAGATCCAATAAAAATGGTTAAATTGGCACCAGAAACTAGTCACTTGATTGATTATCAACCAGATATGTGTTCATGAGTCAAAAGAGAAACACATTACCTACAAGATAAATACAATATGTGTATATATTTCTTGATTAAAGCTTCTATAAAGAAAATATCTTAACACAACTAATAGATTTTTTTTTCCTGCACCAAATCTGGGACTTAAACTTGTTAGACAAGCATTCTACCACTTCAGTCAAGTCCTCATTCCTTTTGCTTTTGCTTTGCTCTTCAGATATGGTCTCAGGCTTTTGCCTTGGCTGGCCTCGGACCATAATCCTTCTACCTCCTCTTCCAGAGTCCCTGGGCTTACAGGCATGTACCACCATGCCCCGTCCTAGAAACATTTTTGAGTCTTTGATCCCTTGCATTCCTGATTAACTATTTCAATTCACCATTCTGGTGTGTCAAGTTGCCTTTTATTGATGACATCTCTCATTGTTTGGAAGTTTTCTTCTCTATCTAATTTCATCCAGCAAGCTCTCAATTGAACCAATTTTCTTCAGTGAGGTCTCCCAGTTTTGGTTGCTTGAACAAGGCCAGTAGCAAAGCATCTTCCACAGGAAAATGTAGTCTCCAGCAAAACAGTTGCTCTATCAACCTAGGCAGAGGGTTCTATTCATGCTTGAAGCAAACAATCCTTCATTGAAATATATTTTTGAGATGTAATAATGAAGTCAGTATTGTTTGGTTTTGAAATTGGGAACCTAAGACAAAGAACAGTTGTTAGGTGACTCCCTGAGAAGACTGGTACTGTCACCCTTTCAAAAGTATAGCTAGGTTATACTCCTAGTTTTCTGCTTGAATTCAGTCTTCCTTTTATCAAGAAAAAGAACAATAATCTGCACAAGGAAAATGGCTTGTGGGGTTGGGGGCAGGAAATAACGATTAGAATATGCCAATGGTCTCACAATAAATTATTTACATGCTTGCCTCTCCTGTTAAATTACAAAATCCCTGAGGGCAGGAACCATGTCTTGTTCATCTTCACTTCTGCAATCTATTTATTTTTCCAGCTTCACTGGAACCTAATAGATGCTAAGTACTTTTGCATGCATGCATGTGTGGATGAATGAACAAATGAACCAGGAAAGGTACAATGTTCCCAATCAATTCAAATGCTATTTGAACACTAATGGAAGGAAGGGCTGGGGCTGTGGCTCAGTGGTAGAGAGCTTGCCTAGCATTCATGAGAATATGAGTTCAATCCCCTGAAACACAAAAGCAAACACTAGTGAAATAGTTAAATTAGTGAAGTCCTTCTTTAATTATAATTAAAATTTAAAAGGAAAATTATTATTGTTATTCTAGTTGTATAAATAATAACACATACACATTATACTTCATAGGTATGCCCTGAGATAAGTTTTCAAGATGGATACAATGAGAAGCTGTGGCAGGTAGTTTCCAGGAAGCTTTCCTACCCTTCATGAGGAAAGACCATCTCACTGTGTAGCTGTCCCCTGCTTCTCCTCATCTGTCTGTTGTGAGATGCTATGGTCACTTTAATATGCCAACTAGAAAAGAAAAGTTAAAAGTGCTCAGAAAATGGGTTCTGCAGACGCACAACTCCTGATCTGGGAGAGGGGAAGTACATGCTCACATCTAAACCATCGTATTTCCTTTGCACCTTCTCAGGTATTTTGGACCAAAGGAACAGAGGATGTGTGCGTGCCACTCCTGCATCCTGTGGCCCACCCATTCCACCAGTCATTTGCTATTGCACACACACCCATGGGTATGGATTTTTCTCCTTCACTCTTTCCTCTCCTCTCCCCTGGATTCCAGCCCCTTCTCAAAGGATGTCTCTCATCCTTACTGATTAAGTGCACATCAAAAACAGTGGCAGATTTACAGGTTAGGAGTGATTTAGTGGAGAGCATTGCAGCCAAATTAATGCTAGCCATCATGTAGTTTACCTCATTAAACAATGCACACCAAGATCCTGTCTGCTATAAAACAATTGGTCTCTGAAGCCCAGAATTCATCTTCCAGGGTTGCTGGGAGATAATAAATGGGTAATATTCCAGTGATAATGGTAATGGAGTCATGGCTCAGAGCAAATATTATGGCAAAGTAGTAATTATTTCAACAGTAAACAAGGGGATGGTTGAACTGCTGATAGAATTCCAGCCTTTTGAAATGGTTCAGTTAATTTGCCTGGAGCCAAGGCCTAGGACTGGTGAGAGAGTAGGATGAAGTTTTCATCCACTGCCCTGGTGCTGCAAATCTCACTCTGTCCTCTGATTTCCATTGGCTGTAGAGAATCAGTGATTCCCAAGTTTCTGCTGGTGTCACTTCTGACTTTTAGGGAATGGCAAGGATGATGGTTCTGACCTCTGCCTTCAGATTCTGATAAGCATGGATGGGACTAGATATAACCTGTATCCTTTTCCAAGGATCCTCAGTCTGGGATGTTGAGACAAAGTGGGGCTTTGGGAGGGAGTTAAGATGTTAACATATCTTACAGAAAACTAGGGACCTTTACCTCACGGGCTTCTCCAAAGAAGAATTTTCTCCATTTTAATAGGTTGTATGGCCCAAAGGCAAAGTCAGCAATGTTTTAGGACAAAGCTCCAGAGTTTTGTGATTCTGGAAGCAACCAGGCAGAAACTCAGAGATCACCCTAAATTACTGAGATCTAGAAGGAAATTTTGACATCATATCATAAACTTTGGGCACTGGAAAGACCCCCATTTGGGCAAGACCTTTGAGCCTACCTTGTCTTTGGCCATAGAAAGAAAATAGAAAGGGAGGGGCGCTCCAGGGTGAGAAACTGAACAATATGAGCATTTATCATTTCCTTCCATGATGTGCCTGTTCTCCAGTCATTTATTGGTAAGTAATGGACTGTCCCCAATCAACCCAGATTTCATCAGTCTTGCAATAGGTTATGGTCAGACTGTGTTTGGGTCAGGGCCTTGACAAGGCTTCCTCATCCACAGATAATAGTAGCTGGGCTTGGGGATCTGGTCCTCTGGCCTCTTCCTCTCTCATGGATCTCTCCATATGGTAACCTCTGCACCACTGGATTTTCTGTGTGTTGGCCAAAGTTTCCCTAGTGACTGTCCTGCAAGCAACCAGCAGAAACCATGTGGTCTTTGTAACCTGCCTTGGACATCACATAGCTTCACTGTCACCTTGCTCCATAATTAGGAGGGCATCACTAAAGCCAGCTCATAGGTGAGAGAAGGAGAATAATATTTCAGTTGATGGGAGAGGTCTCAAAAGATTCTTTCACACTTTGCAAGATGAAGACAGCCCAGTGACCCAGTGTGACTTCTTTTCTGCCTTTCCATAGCAGTACCATGGTCTTTGTCTCCAATTTTGATTCAAAATCTTCTCATTACTCCATCCATCTCTAAGTTGATTCAAGTATCCAAAGGTTTCTCTTCATGATTTCATCATAACACTAGTAATCAGAATAGCTGCTGTGAGTTAAGTGCTCCTTTATGCAAAAAACTGACAGAATAATTATGTAGTCCTACATATATGTAATTCCAAATTTACAAATAAAGAAACAGGTTGACAAATATTAAGTAGAATTCCTAAGCTCCAAACAGGGCTTTTTGACTCCACAGCTCTTTCTGTGCTGTTTTCCTTCTAAGTAAAATTATTTTCTATAGATACCATATAGGCTATTGGAAAGTAGCTACCACAATTATTATTATGTGACTTTGGCTCAGTGTTTTTATCTGTAAAATGGAGATTACAATGGTACTTACCTCATTATCAAGATTAAATGTGATCATAGGTATAGAGCACTTTGCACAGGCTTGGCAGAGAATAAACACTCAAGAAAAGTTAGCTAATGGTGCTTTTTAATAACTTTAATGAGAGCAAAATCACTTTTCAAGCATAGGTTTTATTTTTGTAAACAGCCATTTGGATTAAAGTTTCATGAACTAGATGAGTGTGATAAAATTGTATTATATATATCAAAAACGTGATGGTTGATTTTTAAAACTAGCTCTAAGGCATTTCCAGGAGATATATTTGAAAGTTTCCCAGTACTGGCAGTATCAGCAACTGCTTGGATGTATCACAAAGTAGTTCTGATATTTGTCAAAAACACCATATTGTTCAAATAAACTACATAAACAAAGGTGAATATTCATTAGTTTGTAAGTTTCCCAGGGGTTCACTTAAAAAAACCCTAATGATGGGATAATAAACAAACCCATATAAAACTTTGTGGAATTGTCTTGGAAAATGCACCCAACATTTGAACTCTGTCAGATGTTGATTCTTCTTGTGTGGACAGTTCCTGGGTCTCACGTGGTCCTGCATAAATTATCTTGGCTAACTGATAAAAAGCCTAGAGGACTCTTGCAAGTACACAAGTTCTTAAGCAGTACATAGGGAGGGGGAAAAACAGAAAATAAAAAGAGAAGATAATTTTATTTTGACAGGTCTCCCACTTTAATGCTACCAAAAGTACTCAATTCTAGGCATCTGCTAATTCTAAAACATCACCACTTTTCAACTCAGTTTATGCATAACAGGAAGAATCTAGGTGCTAGAGATGCATGGGGACTAAACACACACACACACACACACACACACACACACACACACACACATGCAGTCACAGAGTATGCAATCAGCAGGATGGGTGTTTGATAGCACACTCTGCTTCCTGTTGATGCATCCTAGGAATACGCTAGCAGTTTTCATTCTGCTATGGGTTTGGAAGACGATTTGGTGATGTTTGAAGAAGATGCCAGCAGAAATGACTACCTTGGCATTAAAAACCTATGTGGGCTGACTTTAGGATCTGGGCTTTCATCCAGAAATGATCCCATTGACAACAACTAGGAAATATCACGTCTCACTTCTGTTAAGGAGATCCTTAACATGATATGGAGTTCTGCAGCATACAGAAAAAGGGAAACTCTAAACTAATAAATACAGACTTTCTCTTAAAGTTAGAAGTAGCCCGAGATATACTATGTTTGCTGATAGGTCACCCAAGGCTTAGACTTCCTGAATTCAATATCTAGTGTCTTCTGAGCATAAATTATGAGAATTCAAAGTTGAAAATATATATCTAGAGTTTGTTTATAAGATTGCTCAAAACATATTATACATTTTTAAAAGTAGAAAAGTTATAAAGAAGCATATACATGGCACCTGTCATTCCAACAGTTAGCAATAGTCACCAATTAGTGTTTTTTTTAACCAAAAATTTAAAAGTCATTTATAAAAGTGAGTGGCAAGATTTCAAAATCTATCTCAATAAAAAAGAAATTTCTATGATAGACTTATCCTTTTCTCTTGTTCGTCAAATTATTATTACTATAATATGCAAAGTATACTTGAAATTATGAAATCAAAATAATGGGCTTAGAAAGGCTATGAATCTAGGAGATACTGGAAGAATTTAAAGCATGTACTGTATTAGGAAGACTTTACTGACCATGACCTTCCAGGTAACTTGAGGTCTGTCACCTCTGCTTCACAAATCTGCTTAGTTCTACAAATACATTGTGGATAGAAATAGAGAGAAGGAGGGAAAAAGTGAGGTAGGTACTGGTGCTGGTCAATGCTGAAACCAGAGTGATATGGAGTCTCCAATTATACATTCTGGATGGAAAGTGCTGACTAATGCTGGGGTGTTCCTCCTAGGAATATGGTGCCCACTTCAAAGTCTGCTAGTGAAGACACACCCATGGGCGACCACAAAATGCTTCATGCTACAGAAGAAAAAACAAAAAATAGCAACATTTGCTACAGTTTTTGTGTCCCCCAAAGCTCATGTGTTGGAACCCTAATTCCTCACTATAGTCGTGTAGTGGGAATACAGTGGGAGGTGGAGTATAGTGGGAGGTATTTGGGTTATGGGGAAGGAGCTCTCATGGCTGGATTAATGTCTTTCATGTAAGCAGAGTTTAGCTATTGTAAGAGCAGGTTGTTTAAAACTGAGTTTAGCTTGTTAGGCTTTCTCTTGATTCCTCTCCCACTCTGAGATCCTTTTCACTTTCCACCAATGCTATGATGCAGCAGAAGGACTTGTCAGATGCAGCTGCTTGATCTTGGACTCACCAACTTCCAGACCCAAGAATTGAACAAACATTTTTCCTTTATAAATTAGTCAGACTCAAGTACTCTCCTATAGCAATGGAAAACATACTAACACAGCTTCAAAAAAGCTTCCTCATGGGTAGAATGAAAATCAGCAACTGACAAGTGAGCATGTTTTAAGCTGACAAAACCAAGGACCCAGGGTGAGCACTGAAATTTCTTTAGCCCACAGACAATGCAGACAAAAATGACTAAAAAAAATGTGGGTAGGGTTTAGAACAGTTTGAGTATCAGGTAAGGATTCATTAGGGAGTAGGCAAGAAAGCAAGAGAAGTCAGTTGTTGTGGACAGTTGTGTATATCTATGAACCAGGGAACAGTTCTTGGGAGTGGCATAGGGCCACATTGGAAGGATAAAAGTATCCAAGGTTTAGAATATTCATGAGAACC
Organism: Castor canadensis; assembly: GCF_047511655.1. NCBI lineage: Eukaryota > Metazoa > Chordata > Mammalia > Rodentia > Castoridae > Castor > Castor canadensis. Next base: position 165,083,633 of record NC_133387.1, read on the forward strand.
TCTGGACTGGTACATCACAGAGTGATGAGAAAGAACACCAAGGAAAGGAATTTGGATAAATATAGGAATTTCAACAAAAGTGATAAAGACTTCCAGGAGTCATTCTTCATGCAATGCAAAAGGGGGCAAACTTCTCCAAAGGATCAGGGGACAAATATTTTTTTAGTTTTGTAGATCCTAGCATCTAGTTGCAATTACCAAACTCTGATATTGTAAAACAAAAGCAACCATGAATAAATGGGTGTGATTGTGTTTTAATATTAATTCATTTATAGACAGTAACATTCTATTTTCAAACACTATTATGCTGTAATTACTTTCAACTATTTAAAAATATAAAATTCATTCTAAGCTCACAGGCTGTTCAAAGAAGTTAGCAGATCAGATTTGGCCCACCTGAGTTATTCTACCAATCCCTGGTGTAATAAAATAAGGCAACCAGAGCCAACACAGGCTTTGCATCCTTTGGAGGGCAAAGCTCCTGATAGGATTATAAAACTAGCATCAATCCAAATGTCCCTTTTGCCCTGTGATTTTCCTTTTGATCTCTGGTCTGCACATTTGTGTCCTAATGTTCTGCTCCTTTTGAACGAGTTTCTGATTCAACTGAACTCACTCTCTCAGACTGCATCCTTTGTAGCATTTGTGAAATGCTTAGGTGAACTTTCAAATTAATTGCACTGTATAAATAAATGTAAGACTTAACAAAAGATAATGAGAACAGATGATAATTGCTGTTGTTATAACAATGGTCATAAACACTGGTTACATTATTTGCTTTTTGAGTTTGTGTTGCAAAAACGCAAAAACATCTTTGTCTTAGAAGATTGCTGTGGCGAAGATAACACCTCTTCTCTCTGCCTCTTTGACTTTCTTGGCATTGCCCCAGAGGATATGCTTGATTAATGGAGACCTTCTGATAAAGGACAATGCACATAATGTCTTCCTGTTTACGAAAGTAACTGCACTGTGTTGTTGCTAATCTTCCTATTCTGATGCTATTTTACAGATGAGCTAACAGAGGTTCAGCAGGTTAATTGGTTTGTTAAAGGTGACCCACTTAGTAATTGGCAGAGCAGAATCAAACCAAGTGTTCTGATCAAAGTGCTATTCACTTTCCAGTATTCCTTGTCTCCCTTTGAACGTCACCAGTGAGCTGGGATGTTATACTTTTCCCAAGTATAGAACATGGACACGCAAACTGCATTAGTGACTTGTGGGTGATGTGTCCTGTTCCACCAGAGTGCTGTGTTCTGAAGCTTAGTACTCAATACCAGACCATTTGTTGCCAGTTCCCAGCATACTTTTTACTTTCTTTTCTTTTTCTTTTTTTCCCCCTAATGTTTCCCAACATGGTGTATATCATCAGCTGGTGAAATAACTTACATTCCCCCTGGAGAACTTGGCAAGTACCTCCCTTCTTTTATTCTCACAGTGGGACGTTTATAGTCAATATGGATTGAACAGCTCTGAAGGGCTGACTTCTCAGCACTCTCCAGCTATACAGCTCTCTGAGGCGAGACTTGGGTAGTGAGACAATTCAGCAGGAAGTTTTTAATTCCCTTTTGCATCTAACTTGGATCTTGAAAGAGACACTGCTGTGAACCTCCTGGCTTTCTAGCCTTGCCTTACTCACCCTGCAGCCCCAGAGCCCAGGGAGGGTGGCAGCTGACCTCTTCCAATGGCCACCCTACAGCTTAGCTAGGCAGAGAAGACAGAGCTGGTGTTTAAGTATAGATGAGGACAGCAGCAGCTTGACATTATCAGGCCTGTGGACAGTACCTATCCTATTTCCAAACTACTTTTTTTAAAAAGTGGGAATGGGGGAGGTTTTTTTTTTATATCAGGCCTTATATCCCAGCAAACAGGCATCCCAGCTTATAGCTAAATACAGGTAATGTGATGTGGCTAGATTGTTCCTTATCCAGAAATGACAAGACTGTATCTTAATCTAGATAAAGGATCTTTTTAGAGCAAAAGTAAGAATGTGTCTATTTGTGTTTTGTTTGGTAAAATCTGATCAAAGTATTACTCTTTATTAGATTTCAGTCACTTTTGTCACTTCATTAGTTTCTGTTTCAATCTAATTCAGATGCTGCTAGTTGTGAATTTATCTTTTTACCAGTAAAAGAAAGGATGTTAAGAAGACAGCAAGCAGGCATCTGTTATCTGCATTGAGTGAGCTTCCAACATTCATACCTCAGGAAACTGAGAATTTGGTAAAAGTTACCACATTGAAATGGGTAACCTCATATAAAGAGGCCATTTAAGAATAGTTTAAGCCAAATTATGTGTTAAACAATATTGCATTGTGGAAAGGCTTGGAGATGGGCAGAAGACACTCTCCTCATTGTTATGAGCCATATGTTCAGGTTTAGAATTATGATATTGCTGGGATGGAGGTGTATTTCAAGTGGTAGAGTACCTACCTAACCAAGCATGAGGGCCTGAGTTCAAACCTCCACTACTGAAAAAAAAAAAGATATTGCCGAGGACAGGGAGTACCTATTCTTTGTGTTACCTTGACATCACTATTCCGATGACACACTGATGACATTTATTGAGCATTTATTTTGTAACTGGCACAGAGCACATATTTACATGTATTGTCTCATATAATGCTTGTGAGTCCAGCTTACAAGCCCAGAATGTGCCTGGTCTCCACATTACAAGAAGGTGGAGAAGGTGGGAAAATGCCCATGGTGATACTGCTTTGAAAGTGGTATAATCAGAACCCAAGTCTTGATGCTTACCATCTTGGGTCTCTGTTACGTTCTGGCTCTTTCATGCGTGAAAGACAGCATGGAAATATTTACAGACATATCTGGAGCCTGAAGTTCAATTCCCAGCTCCAGTTCTTCACAGATGAATTTTAGCAAATTATTGAACATTTCTGTGCTTTATTTTCCAATTTGTCCAATATGGATAACAACAGTGGCTACCTCTTGTAGCTGTTCTAAGAATACAGTATAGATGAGCTATAATCTGGGCTGCAATAAGAATAATTCTTTTAATATTGTTTTCATAACCTTTATTAACATTATTGCCACCCTTACTTAGTATCTTCCCCTTGATCTCCTTTTACTCAGGTAGGAAGATCTATCTACCCTTAGGTCTGAGCTTCCTCTGCCTTAAAGGCCAGCTTCTCAACTGTGTTTGTGATATTCTGAAAACCAGCACAGACACAGAATTATAGTTGACCTGCTCTTGGAATTCCCCCATACAGATGATAAAACTTAGCACAGTGTTTATGAAGGCAGTTAAAATGGTATGTAGGCTGTTACTCTCTTGCCATATGGTAATAAAGAACAGTAGCTACTTGAAAAGTGAAATTTTCAGACATAGAAAAAGAAGGACAAAATGGCAAATGGTGACTTGAACAATACACTGAAACCTTCCATTTATTCCTTCTGTCGTTGATAGTGGTGACTGTTGGCAACCACTCATCTTAGATGGCTGGCTTTTTCCCAGGGCAAGATTTTGAGTCACAGGATTTGATGTGATATGCATTAGGGCATAAAAAACTATATTCTGAATGTATGCAGAGTTATAAATTCAGGGCTAGTCTAAAATGGTTTAGCAACCAGATTTCTTTGTGAAATTACTGATTTCCAGACTTTTGTTTTTTGTATAAAATAAGACTAATATAATGTAGTCAGACTAACCTCATGTGGTTGTTGGACAATAAAAAGAAAATGTTTTAAAACTTAAAGGTGGTATAAAATATAAATTATATGGATTCTAGCTAAAAAGACAATTGAAATTAGCAACTCCCTCAGTGTCTGGGCTAATTCATCTTTATGTTTATTGTTGATATTTAAACAGGACAAGTAAGAGGTTCAAAGCAGAATCTCTGGAACTGAGTTTTCTGGTTATGTCCTGGCCACATCACATACTAGTGTGTATTTTTGAGCTGATTATCTCTGTGTCACAGTTCTGTAAAGGAACAGCAATAACATCATATCATAAAGAGCTTAATAACATTCAGGAGATAACACATGTAACATACTTAGGAAAACCCCTGGAACATGGATGGAGTAAGTAGATGCTAGGATGAGGAGGAGGAGGAAGAAGAAGAGGAGGAGGAGGTGGTAACAATGATGATGGTGGCAAATCCTCTTTCAGTCTTCCCTTTCATGTATGGAAAGAACCAAACCATTTTATACGGTTGCTGTTTCTCTAATTACAGCCACTTAGATCTTCAGGTATAGACTGCTACCTTCTAGCCGTTCTGTGGTTCCTTACTGCTATCCACGTGATGGAAAAGAAGTAGTGCTCCCATCAAGAGGTCCTTATAGCCATGACAACATGTGCAACACCACTCTACTGAGGATGCCATTGCCATGACAACACCTGAATGACCCAAATCAAGAGATCTAGTAAAGTGCTGCAATGACGATAAAAGATGTACCAACACGGAGGAATGCCACCCTCCAAGGGCAGAACAGGGAAAGGCCCAAGGGGAAACTCACAGCCAAAGCCAAAGGAAGCAAAATGATGGTAAGGAAGACAATGCAATGACTCTCACTAATTTGCTCTCAGTTCTCACAAGCCCTGGGCCTGGGTGGAAAGCAGAGATACTGAAAGATGGGACTAAGACTTTCCCAATCCACTGTCTTACACAATCAAGGTATTTCTCTTTCTAAAGGAAGGAACAGCTCTCAGGTAATGGGGACAAGCAGAGTAGATTTGTTTGGATTCTGAGGAAAGATTTTGGATGAATATGCAGAATCTGACCTGCAAGTTGGGATTAGGAAACTTCTTCCAGGTTGGTCAGCTCTCTGGCATTATTCTACTCTACACACTGAGACTGTCTGCTTTGTCCCTTTCTGACACCAAGAATTAGTGACACCAAGGCAACAGGGTTGTTCACAGAATTCCTAGGGCATAGACTTGTGCAGAAATGAAGTATTTACCCAAGAACCCAGCCTCTCCAACCAGAATAGGCCCTGGGCTGTATTTGTCACTTCTGCTGTGTTTGGTCAGGCTTCCCTTTCCACTCTCTTTGGAGCTGCCTCTGGACCAGGAGCCTGCACATGAGGGGATTATTTCCCACGGCTGGTGAGGTTCCTGCTCTGCTCTTCAAGGAAGATGAATTCAAATACTCCTGCTTCCAGTATCTAGCCATGGAGGGTTAAATCCTGGGGGCTTTAAACTTTTCTGCACTGATCTCTAGGGGTCCGGAGGATAGTCAGAAATTCTATTACATCTGTACATCCCTTCTCATGCATCCTTTACCACTCTAAGCAATGTTTCACGTAAGTGCAGCTATCAGTGTAATCTTCATAGAGGAGGTAGCTGACAGTCTCAACTCCAGAACTCCTAGTGTCAGGAATGGCCAGACATATTAGTAATGATACAACTTTGGCTCCAAATTCTCAGAGCTCCCAAAAGCCCCCAAAGAAATTTATAGGTTGCTCAACAAGTAGAAGGCAATCGTGGTTAACTCTTACTCCATCTGTGGAAGAGAGACATCTGAGGAACTGAAGGCAAGAAATCACACAGCAGTAACAATGATCTTTGAGGAGCCAGGGGTGTCAGGCTGCAGATTGGGCTTTGGGGAAAAATCCTTCTCTGAACTCACATTTTCCTTCAATTACTCTTTATTCTGCTGCCCTTTATAGCAAAACTTTTGGACAAAATTTATTACTCTATCAATTTCTTCAACTTATTATCTCCCTTTCCAATTAATAATTTATCTACTGACTTTCACCAGAATCATTCTTACCAAGTGTCTTGAATTTTGTCATTTCCCAGTCTTCATTTCTTCAGGCTTCTAAGCAACACTTGGGTTGTCAATCACCCTTCCTTTTATGAAGTACCCTCCCCTTTGTGAAGCACCCTCCCCGCTTTGCCTTGCAGATTTCTCTCTTATCTCTCTTGCCACTTCTTACATGGCTGTTGCTGCATCATCATCCTCCTTTTCTTGAAATCTAAATATTGGAATGATTGGCTCAGTACACAGGTCTCTCTGCTTTCCCTCAGTGGGTGAAGATAGCCAGTCTCTGGCTCCAAATATAATCGGTATGTTAATGACTCCTATATTTCTTTTTCTTTTCCTCGTTTTTTTTGTGGTAATGCAGTTTCAACTCATGACTTCATGCTTGCTGGGTGGGTGCTCTAACAATTGATCCATAACTCAAGCCTTTTTTGCTGTGGTTGTTTCTGAGATATGGTCTTGTTTTTTGCTCAGGCTGGCCTGGAACATGATCTTCCCATTTTTATGCTTCCTGTCATAGCTGGGATGATAGGCATGCAACTCCATGTTGAGCTGTTGGTTGAGATGGAGCCTCACAAGCTTCTTGACCAGGCTAGTCTTAAGCCACAATACTCTCAATCTCAGCCTCCCAAATAGTTAGAATTGTAGGTGTGAGCCACCAGTGCCTGGCTATATTTCTTTTTCTAATTCCTATGCCCTTTGACAGCCAACTATCCACTCAGCATTTCTACTTGTATATTTCAAGTTCCAAACTCCTTGTTTCCCCTGATAGGCTCCTCTTGCTATTCTGGATGATTAGAAGTGATCACTACTTACTACCAGTCCAGGCCACATATATGACTCATGCTTCATCCCTCCTTTTTTCTTATAACCTCCATCTCATCAGTTAGGGAACTTTTTAGCTCTACTTTTAGAGTATGTTCCAGATAGAACACAGTCTTGCCATCTGCAGTCCTACCCTATAGCCCACTCCATCATATCTTTTTTCAAAATTTATATTTTTTAAAAAATTAGTTGCACACATTTATGGGGAATAGTATCATGATTCAGCACATGGTCACAGAGTGTGATGCTCAAATAGGGGCAGTTGTCATTTTCCTGGTGAAATCCCAAGACCCTAACTCATACTTCCAGCTGCCCTTCCTCCCCTCGCCCATGTTTCTCTTCAAGCAGTTGAAATGATCCCTTAAACACATTTATTAAATTGCTTCCCTCTCCTGCTTAAAATTTGCCAGTGTTCTTTATAAGAACAAATTCCAAAGTTTTAAACACGGCAGGTGCTGCGGGCCTCTTGGCACTCTTACACTGGGCACCAGTATCTCTGTAACAGCCTTCCCAGTATTCCTCACATCAATATTCCTCATGCACCCCCAACACATGCCTGACTTGCAGCTCTGGGACTAGCAGGAACAACTGTCAAGAAGACACCCCTCTTTTTAAAGGGAGGCTCATTATGACATTTTCATACAAGTATACTCTGTACATCAATCATCTTCATCCCCATCACTTTCTCCCCACTGGTTCTCCTTCCCAAATAGTCTCCCTTGTCTCCCTTTTACTTTCACATCCTTTTTAAAATCTAGATTACACATAGAATAGAAAGCATATGATACTTGTTTTTCTGACTCTGGATTATTTCTCTTAAAATAACGATATCTAGTTCCATTCATTTTCCTACAAATGACATAATTTCATTTTTTATGACTGAATAACTCTCCATTGTGGATATACACCACATTTTCTTTATACATTCATCTGTTGATGGGCACCTAGGCTGATTACCTAGCATGGCTATTATGAATAGTCCTATGATAAACATGGGTGTATAGGTGTCTCTACCCTTTGATTCTTTCAAGTATCTACCCAAGAGTGGTATAGCTACTCTATATGTATGGACCATATGGTAGCTCTATAGAAACCTCCATATTGATTTCCATAGTGGCTGCACTAACTTACATCCCCACCAACAGTATGTGAACACTCCTTTTACTCCCACATCCTAGTCAGCATTTGTAGTTGTTTATTTCCTTGATGATAGCCTTTCTGACTAGGCTGAAATAGAATCTGATTCCAGGAAATAATTTGCATTTCCTTTATAGCTAAGGTTGTCAAACACTTCCTCATGTATTTATTAGCCATTTGTACTTCTTTTGAGAACTATCTGTGCAATACATTTGCCCATTTATTAATTGGATTATTTGCTCTTTTGGTGTTTAATTTTTTGAATTCTTCACATATTCTGGGTATATTAATCATTTGTCAGATGAATAGCTGGCAAAGATTTTTCCTATTCTGTAGGCTGTGTCTCACTCTAGTAACTTTTGCCTTTGCTTTGCAGAAACTTTTTAATTGTATGCAATCCCATTTGTCAATTCTTGTTCTTATTTCCTGAGCTGTTGGAGTCCTATTCAGAAAGCCATTGCTTATGCCCATATTTTGAAGTGTTTTCCCACAGTAGTTTCAAGTCTTACATTAAGGCTTTTGATCCATTTCTAATTGATTTTTTACAGAGTGAGATATAGGATCTAGTCTCAGTCTTCCACATATGGATATCTAGTTTCCCCTGCACCATTTGTTGAAGAGACTATGGAAGATCCTTGTGATATGACCCCTCACCATTTCACTTTGCATGGGGCTCTAGGTCTTGACTCTGGCTTTCAACACCAAGGCACCCCAGCCATGCATCCTTTAACTATTTCTGTTTTACTTTTCTCCATAGCACAATCTTGGCCAATTTATATACTGAGTATGACTTTTCCTCTCACACTACAGCCCCACAAGGCCATGGCTGTGTCCACTACCCATCTAAAGCCCTTCAGTATTCACTGGCATACTTCAAATAGCCAGTAAGTGTCTGTGGAATAAAAGATGACTCATTCTGCCTATTTATCACATCTCTATTATGCTGTATCCTTCGTGTCCAATCTAATAAATCCATTGTCTTTAAAAACAATGAGCCTGGAGTAATTATGATCATTTTTGCAAAAAAGGGAGCTAAACCACAGGGATAAATATGTAGAAATAAACCTGACATCAATTGGTCCTTAATATCTTATCTATTATCATATGAGATAAAAGTCATACAGAAAACACCTAGTTCTTCCCAAGCAGACAATAAAGGTGGTCAAACCTTAAATCTAGGCTGTCTTTTCAGGTAAACCCCCACCCTCACTCAACTCTACACAAAACTTATCACCAGCAGGTTCTGGCAATTATCCCCTCCATAATTTTGAACTACACCTTCTGTTCTCTATTCCTGCTCTGTTGTGATCTTTCACTGTGAACTTTTAAAGGCTTCTTAAAAGCCACCTTCCTTGCCCTGGACCACAAGAAGACTTGACCTTATCACAGCTAGCATAGTGACTTCAGGCTCAGGAACACAGGGTATTTCTTGTCTTGCCATAGACCTGGCTGCAGCTGAAACAAGTGAGGTGCAATTCCAATGTCTTCCACTGGGGACTACTGGGACCAAACCCAACATAGTTCATCTCTCACGGTAGGGTGACTTCCTCCTCCTCACCATCATCCATGCCCTGCAGCTCCATCAATCTCATAGTGCAGAAAGATTTCTTCTAAGCAACCTCTCATTCCCCCACATTCTGCTCCCTGTGCCTTCTGGGACACCAACTACCTATGCAAACACTCCCTCAGATGCTCCCCTCTAGGCTGAACAGCCTTGATTAATAGAAACACAGCTATTTTCTGAGAGCTGTGCCTCCTCTATAGGGCAAGATTGCTGGGTCATTTTTTATGGCATTAGGAGGTTGGGGTTATGGTCCTGTCCTCTCCCCTAGATCACTTGGAGACCTTTCCTAAAACACTTTTATCGAACACCTGCTCCTTTGAAGCTCTTGCCTTCTAACAACGTCACCTCCACCCCTCACCTTCTTTGCTGCCAATGACTGATATCCCAACTTCCTCATGATTTATTGAGGGCTTTGACACTTGGTTCACAGCCATATTTGTCATGATCTTTAGTCATTACAGGGGATTACTGCAATGTTCCCTTTGATGATTTGTCAGATACCTTCACTGTCAGCTACTTGGCCTCAATTTCTCCATGGGCCATCCCCTCATTCTCAGCTGTGTGCTACCCCTGTCCTTGGCCTGAATTGCCATTCCCTGGAATCTGACATCACTAATTAAGAGATCATGTTTCTGATTCAATGCCCCTGTATCTTTCCAGCCTGCTTTCTCAGAAACTCAATCTATCACCCATGTTTGCTTTATCCGATTATGCATGATATCTATAATTTGAGAGGCACCTTGCTAAACATTGGTGCTCGGTGTTCATGGTGGTAAGGAAGAATAAATATTCTCCTTTCCCTCATTAAGTTTATAGTCTAGCAAGGGAAGGGATGAGAGACAGTGTTAAATAAATTGTCTAGAGCTACATGGCTTTCTTTCTTTCTTATCTCAGGGACATGTACTTGCTACTTCTTGAGCCATGCCCCTTGCTCTTGATGAATCTTGATCATGTGAAGAATGTCTTGATTCTTTGGTACTCAGTGTTAGCCTAGTCAGAAATTCTCCTGCTGGAACTACCCAAATGACTCCTCCCTCAGCTTGTGTGGGGGTATCTCATTAAAAAATCAGTGCCTTTCTACCTTATTTAAGACTACAATCTTCTAGCATACACCTAATAATCTCATTGCCTTTTATCCTCATTAATCATTTCTGCAATAATTAGCATACAATGCATATTATAAAGTTTACTCATCCAAGGACTCTTTCTCTGTCTTTCCCTCTATCATATGAGCTTAATGAGAAAAGGGCTATGGTATGCTTTGTCTATTCTTGTATCTCTAATCCTTAGAAAAGTTGTCTAGCACCCAGTAGGTACTCTATAAGAAATTTTCAATGAAACAATTAATCAAAATTGATTCATAAATGGGTTTTCTTGGGGGCAAATCTCACACTACCTGATCTGTTTAAATCTTTTTCTGGGAAAATGGTGTGTGATATAATAAATAAATCACTGGGGAAGAAAGCCATTTGTCTTTATTATGCAGATGACTGACCAAATAACTTTCACTATAGTAACCCCAGAAATCCATTCCAAAAAGGACAATGTAATAATGCAAGAAATTCAGAGAAAGCATGGCCTTCCAGGGCTGCAGGTCAGTTAAATAGGAGGAGGCCTGAAACAGAACTGTGTTTCATGAAGGAATGGTAAGATACAAAGACATTCTTGTTAACTCTGCTAGAAGAAAGAAGAGAAATTTGTGTTGTAGAGGAGGGGAGGGGTGAGCAAAAAAGACTTGGTCACAGTTGAGAATACATAAGGGACCAAGATGATCCTCCCAGGGGAGGAAAGGACTTCATCTTCAGGGCTGAAATACTCCACAATGGGCAGAATATGCTGTGCGGTGGTATTTGGTGAGCCAGGGAGAAGCTGGAGTCTTGTTCACAGAGGAATGGAATTGGTATTCTGCTCAGTCTCTTCCTCCTGTCCTGGTTCTGGTAGGGAAAGCATTTTACACTGCTAAGAAGATGAAGTATGCCAAATACCACAAGGACATGCAGGGAAACTGAATGGAGTCAGATAATGAAAAAACACACCCTGGAATCCGGCAATTTCTTTTCATATCTAAGGCTGTTAAAGTGTAAAACAACCTAATAATAACAATCAAAGCGGAAGACATACATTGTGTGAGTGAATGATAGTATTTAATATGAGGAAAAAATAAATCAACTCAGAAAGCAGCTGCATCAATCCTGTGAGCCTGGACCATCCAGGTGGAGAAGAGGGAATAGAGAGGGCATAAGACACACACAGGCAAGCACAGCTGAAGGAAGGGGTAGAGGAGAGGTCACAGCTCCATTCTGCAGCTACATCCTTTGCTCAGAGGTACTCATCCAAAGAAAGGAGGGATGAGGTCACAGGAAAGGATAGCTTGCTGAGGCTGAGATGAAGCCGCACCTAAAGCCTAGTGTGTGGACAAAGTGTGGATGGATGTGCAAGACTGCTGTGAAAAAGTGTACAACCCAAGGACTGCAGGCCCCAGACTGGTAGGGGGTCTACAACCAGAGACTTGACATGCCCCAGAAAGCTTGAAGAAGCAAGGAAACAGAAATCAAGCAGGAAACCAATACACATTAAGTATGGATTTGAGACTTGGTTTGTCACTTAAGATGTGTGGGCAAATTGCCCCTCAAATCATGTCTTTAGCTCTAAAATAAAAGTGATGCTCCTGATTTGGGCATCTGTAAGAATGAGGTGATACAATGATGTAAACTGAGGGTCCAGCACATAGCATACCATACAGGACTGGCTCTCAACTTGAATCCTGGTGGGCATGTTAAACCCAGCCTCCTGGACCCCACTGTAGAATTTCGAATCAATAGGTCTGGAGTGTAAGCTAAGTGATGCTGCTGGTGGCCCAGGAACCACTCTTTGAGAACTGTGCTACATAGCACAGTAGTTAAATGTGGGCATTCTGGAGGTAGACTGTCCAGAGTTGGATTCCACCTCTGAAACTTGGAGCTGTGTGACCTTGACCCGTTTGCCTGACTTCCCTAAGCCTCATTTAGCTGAGAAAACACCATCAGTTATATCTTTGGTAGAGTAGGCTAATAATGAAATCTGTCTCACATTGTTGTTGTGAAGAATAGATACTGCTATGTATAAATGTTAAGAAGAGTGTCTTAACACATTTTAAAGCATGTACAAATCATTAGCTACTGTTAGTATTGAATGATAGGGACATTGGATGTTATTTACACTCTAGGGGAAATGTAGTCATCGGAGGTCGAGACAAGATTCAGGATTCAAAATTAGGTAAAGCTAGTTCCCCATTATACACAAGGATATGTTCCAAGATCCCCAGCAGATTACTGAAACTGTACCCTATATATCCTATGCTTATTCTTATGTACACATACCTATAATAAAGCTTAATTTATAAATTAAGTACAGTTAGAGATTAAAACAACAATAAAATAGAACAATTTTAACTATATAGTGTAATAAAAGTTACATGTGATCTCAATCTCTGTCTTAAAATATCTTATTATACTGTACTTACTCTTTTTGTCTAGTGATGAGGTGAGATGATTCCATGCCTATGTGATGGATTGAAGTGAGATGAATGACATAGGCATTGTGGCATTAGGCTGTTATTGCTATTATTGATCTTGTTAGTGAATACCATGACAGTTGAACTGATAACCCAAATGGCTACCAAGTGACTAGCAGGCAGGTAGCATGTTGGACAAAGGGATGATTCATGTCCCAAGAAGGACAAAGCAGGACAGTGTAAGACTTCATCACACTACTCAGAATGGCAGGAAACTTAAAACTGTTTATTTCTGAAATTTTCCACCTAACATTTTTGGATCATAGTTGATTTTAGATAACTGAAACTGCAGAAAGGGAGACCACTGATCAGGGAGGACCACTACAGAATATCAGAACTACACAGTTGAAGTCCTAGTGACAAGGACATTGTGAACTAAGCATGACTGCAGTTCTTGGTGGATCCTAGACACAGAACTCCTGAAGCCTTTGGCTGACCTGCAATGGTGTGGTCAAGGTGGCCACTCTGCCTTCTCATTCCCCAGTGCTGCCTGTTATGCAAATCTACTCAGAAATGTCTCTTTTCCTCCCATGGCTGCCATTTTAACCAGACTTTGCATCTTACTGAGCCATGCTGATTGGCATCTGTGGGGAAGACGATTCAATCTCCTTGCTTTTGTTTCCTTTTTTGTTCCATCAAAACAGTTCTGCTTGGTAACGGTCACCAAGCACCGGCATAAATAGCTGAAGACTCAGGAGAGCATGGGGGAGTACACTGTTAGCAATGACTGAATTCAGCAGACATCTGATTCTACAACATTTTTCAAGGGTTTTAAAATAATTGGGTAAAACCACAAATAGTGTCTGTGGTATGCACTCCTGCCCTTGGTTTTTAGACTGAGTCTTGATTTCATATGTTCTCAATTCAGGCGCATTGAACTCATTAATTTCTGCACTAGTCTTTTTATGAATTTTCCCGTCTTTGAAGTAGGACGTTGCACAGCTATAAGATTGCTTTAAACCAGATCATAAATATTAAACTTACAAAACCCTTATTGACACTGGCAAATTTTATACTAACTGTGCCTATCTAGCTGTAATTTTACAGTTAAAGAGAATTACGGAGTTAAAGAGTGAACTATAAACGTCTCCCTTTTTATTCTTTCCCACCTTGCTCTGCATGTCTGTATTTTAACCATTTGTTTAACAAGTTCATGGATCACTTTTCCCTATAAGTGAGACTGTGCACTGTTTTATCTTTATCATAATAAATAGCTTTCTCAGTACAGATCAGGTTCCATACTGTATGTTCATGTTACTCTGAACAGGAGGTCACCACTTTCCAGTCCCATGAAATTACTTCCTTCCCCCACAATCAGTGACCACTGTAACATCTTTTATAATAATAATTTCCTGGTCTTTCTGGAGTAGCATCTTGGGATATTCTGGGAATTTTAATCAAACACCTGTGTTAATTAGAAAGTGGGGTGGGGTGACAGAGGTACTAATTAGGCATCTTTGAGTATTTGTCCAGTATGGCAATTGGCTGAGTTAGGCATTTGTAAAGATTAAATCTTTTCAGAGAAAGGATTCTGCTGGGTATTGAGGGGGTGGGGGAGAGAGGGAGGGGGTGGAGTGGGGGGTAAGGGAGGGAGTAGGGGCAGGGGGGAGAAATGACCCAAGCCTTGTATGCACATATGAATAATTAAACAATAAAAAAAAAATAAACCACTAAAAGCAAAAAAAAAAGAATTTGAATTTCCTCCCCGTCCATTCTTGTCTCATGAACAGAGTGCAGAGGAAGAGGTGGGTCAAGGGTGTGGAAGCTAAAGTTATGGGGCATATATACATATTGCCATGGGGCCAGGTGCTTTACACTGGTGCACCCATTAAATCCTTATCATATCCATGTTGGGAATGTATTATTATCTTTACTCATGGAGTATAAGTCTAAGACTCAGTTTGGGGTACAGACCAGTAGCAAGGGGCAGGGCCTTTCTTACAAATTCCTTTGATTGATTTGGGAAACATGCGATGATCAGCAGTCAAAAATAATGCATCTCTTGATGACATTTCTGTATCTTATTTACTCCCTAATTTTTAATGATTTTGATTTAAATTATGCACCAGAAAGTTTTCATTTTAAAAAGATTAATAGGACTGTTTTTACAGTACAGAATATTGCCTCATTCAACAATCATCTTCAGGACCTTGAAAACCCCAGTACCAGGCACTGGCTATTGAACAAAATGGCATATGGCCTATCCTTGAACTCCATAGCTCCTTAGGCAACTGGAAAGGTTAGGCACCTGTGGGTAACTGTAAGAAGTGCCACAGTTGGAAAAGAAGGCAAAGGGTTGTGGGATCTTGAAGACAAGGGTAACCTGCTCAGTCAGAGGAGTCACCAGAGGCTGTCAAGGGGGTGGCTTGGGCTTAAAGACTCCCAAAAGAAGTAGGGATCTGATGGAAGGTGAATAAATAGTGTGTGCCAAGGTGAGGACATCCAGTGTGTGGTGAATGTCAGTTTATTAGTATTACCACACTGTGTGGGGTCAATGGGGAGTGGATCAAATCATGAAAACTCTTGGTGCCATGCCAAGATGAAATGATGAAAATAACAGCAAAGCTCATCTACAGAAAAGATTACCACTATGACAGCATGACCCAGTGAGGAGTGGATGAGAACCCAAATCCAGGTGGAAGTGCTTTCAAAGCATATCCCTTTAGGACAGCTGTGTACCTTCTGCCATGGAAATGGAGTTATTTTTTATAGCCAAACCTCACAGAAGGCCCACACACTCCACAAAGCTCAGAACATCCCAGCACTGGGCTGAGGCACAAGATGGGAGAGTCACACTTCCCCTCAAGAAGCAAATACTAGGAGTAGACACCCAGGGCAGTACCCATGCCCACCTCTGGGATGAAATCACACATGAAAAGGTGCCTCCTTTTAATTACTCCCCTGGATTCTGATTCTTTAGCAGAAGGAAAGCAGGCAGCTGGCAAGTCTCAGCAGATCCCCCAGGCAAGTAGCCTTCCCTGGCAAGCAACAAAAACCTAAAATCCCAAGTTATTCCTTTTCTTTGGACTCCCTGTTTCTCAGAGATCTGGGCCATTTCCTGGTCTTGTGGCATAGCCATAACTGGGAGTTAATTTAATCATTGAATCCCTAGTTGGGTCAGTGAAGAAAAGATTTACAGCTTGTATTGGTTAATGACAAGGCAACCCAACCAAAAGGAGATTCCAAGAGTTGTCCTTTGAAAGTTCTCTCTCTCTCTCTCCCTCCCTCTCTCTCTCTCTCTCTCTTTCTCTCTCTCTCCTTCTCATCCTCTCCTGCTGGGTGGCTGCCATCTCTGAGAAAGGTTATGCCTTTAGTTCCATTTTGTTCTCTCCTCCCATCCCCAACTCATCTCTGCTGGGGAAGATTTTCTCCTTTTGCCATCCTAATGATCCCTATGCCACACGGGGCCCCTGATGCTGGTGCTGACAGGCTGCTCATTAGTGCCAGGGTGCTGCAGTCAGCCGATGGCATGCCAGAGCTCTGCTCCTGACACTTTTTCACAGAGCTGTCACTGGAGTCATGGCACCTGCCAGCTCTGGTTGAACTCAAGCTGTGATACCTCCAGTGCCAATTAGTGCCTCAGTGTCCTGCTTGCTGGGGAGAAGGCCTTGTCAGTGCTGGCAAATAGAAAAATAGGTGGGTATGTGTGTGGGAGAGAGTGGGGTCGAGAAGAGGGCATTAGCAAAAAACCCCATGTAAGAGTCATTTTGCTGTCATAAACGTGTTGACTTTCCAAAGCTTTCAGAATCAATGGACAGGACAGCCAACTGCCTTCTGGATCCTTTCAAGCAGTTGTAGAATGGGAAGAGATTTGGCCACTGACGCAGGCTGGGAAGGTGGAAATTCAGAGGCTATGTGCACATGCTGCTTAAAGAGAAAGGATTCCATTGCAAGTCCTTATTTCAGACCTCAACAGACATTTGGATCTGCTCTACTTGTGCCCAAGAGTTTTATGTGACCTTGAGACAAATGGTAAGTCTCCCACCACTTTTGTTCACACATCTGGGGTGGAGAGAGACAGGGATGAGTTAAAAATAATATTTTTCCCTTTTTCACTAATTTATTATTTTTCTTTTCTTATCCCAGAAGGAATAGCACATTTCCATGCATAGTTGCTGATCCTCCCTTTCCCTCTCCAGGACTGTCTTATGAAACAGGTTGGGAGCTATGCTTAGACATGAGAGGATTGGAAGCAGTAAGGCAATGGAAGGATCAGGTGCCCCCAGAAGGGCCACATAAGGAGCATGTTGGAGAAACACACCCCAGAACAGTGATGGCAACAAGACAATGTGGCCAACAGGAAGACACTCACAGAAGACACAAATTTAAAGTCATTTGGGAGCCTTCTCTACTCTTGCAAAAGTGAACTTGAAGAAGAATCTCTTCTTTAAGCACCAGTTGAGTCCTGCCACAGCAAGTTCCCTTGTAGGAGATTAAGAAAGGTTGAGATCCTGTGAAGACCAGGTAAATGTGGCAGAGCCTTGCCAGCAGTTTCAGGAGGAAACATATGAGGTCTCCACTGCAAACATCAAAGTGAAGAAGAATTCCTTGGATCAGGATGAAGTCTGCACTGGGAGAACAATCATGTCCCTTTGAGGTGTTTTCAAATATTAATACTGTTCACTGAGTCAACAATACTCCTTGAACACTCTACATACTAGGCATTGTGTTAGAAGATGAATTGTCCCAGGTAAGTGAAACAAAGGTCTGATCTCAAAGAATTCATGGACATGAAGGATGCAAATGAACTGCCAATCCCTGTGAACAAGTCACCAGGTCTTCCTGAATTCTCCAGTTATTATGTTGGTATGGAGTGTTCCTTAGGTAGCGTAGATGAGCAGTTACTGTGTGCTTTTGATGAGAGATAGGTAAAGGTTGTCTCCCACAGAGGGGCCTCCATTGGGCTACTCAGTGATTCCTGATTCCAAAGATGTAGAGAAATGCAAAGGTTAGCAATTGGACTTACTGCTTTATCTGAGGTCTATGGTGGGTTCCCAGGAATGTGAGAATATAGCAATCTTTGCCTTTTTCCTGACGCTCTTACTATTGAACAGAAACTGGCAACAGGGCTCTGAGAACATTTCTATTCTCAAAGGGTGAGGTCCTTATGGTGCATGTGCTCTTGGAGCTGTATGTTGACACTTACAAGGACATGGGCTAGGGCCATTGAAACCCTTATATAAACAGATGGCTTTTTCTTATGAGGACAAGAAGGTGGGAGCTCTTCTCCCTGAAAAAATCAAAACAGGTAAGAACAACATCTGCATATGCCAAATAGGTATACAGAGTAGTGACAGGAATCTTTAGAAAGCAGTGCACTTTCACTTTGAAGTCTAGAAGTGTTCATGAGGGGAACAAGTAAGACATAATGCCAGAAATAACATGGTAAACAATGTACAATCAATGGCTTGGCCAAGAGGTAGAGTGGGAGGCTCTATCTCCCTCTCCATCCTGCCTGAAGACAGCTGACATCTGATCCACCTAATGTAAAGGCCTACTTACCCCTATTGGCCTCCATTCCTACCAAGCAATCTCCCAGACTTCCTTGTATCAAATGAACAAGTGCTATCAAAACAATGGTTAGTATTTCTGAGTTACTTTTCCACACAAAAGGTGGTCAAGAATGAAAACACATTCTAAAGAGGCTATGACTTTATTACAAGGAATGTTATGTGAATTATGATGGATGAAATTAGGATTTTTCAGAAGTGTACAGACCAAATGGATGAGTCTGGAGGGAGACAAGGCAATGAAGTCATCACAGTTGCCCAAAGTTCCCTGATCAGCTATTCATTCGGGGACTTAATGAGTGTGCGTGTGAGAATGATCTTGACTGAACATGATCTACCTTCATGGACCAGCACAAAAGATGTCAATAGTATTCTACCTTTGGAGCCTACAAAGGTGCATATCTTTCTCTCTCAGGAACCCCAGGCCTGTCTTAGTTTATTTAAAATAAGCACTATCTTGGAAACATTTAGTAGGGACAAGTGAAGGCCTGACTGCTAAGGATCTCAGCTTTACTGCAGATTTGGCGGCAGCCCAATGACATCTCTGATCTCCAAATAATCAGTCACCAGGAGCATGGCACCACAGTGAGTCCCAAGGTGATTAGCTACTGCTTGGCATATCTCATCAGCTTGAATCCAGGATGGCTAATCTGGACCCAGGATCAGGACAAAGCTGTTCATCTAAATTACTCTAATCTGCAGGTAGATTCTGATCAGCCTGCTCCTCTCCCCTTGATCTATCTTTTGTTTCCATAGCAGCTAAAACCTCAGTAAAATGGCAGCATCTGGCCCAGGCTCAGGTAAAAGTCCCCTGGGGAAGTGATTCTGCTCGATGGACACAAAAGGGGAACAAAGGACTCTAAGACACAGCAGCATGAACAGCAGTAAGATGAAGGGCAGAGGCTCAGCACTAGTGGGGATACAACAGGTAAGTGTGTGTGTGTGTGTGTGTGTGTGTGTGTGTGTGTATGAAAGAGAGTGAGAACATGAATATAGAAATTGAGGCAGAAATATCTAGGAGATTGTGAGACAAAGGAAAAGTATAGAGCAAAAGGGGCAGGAAAAGGCGATGCATAGAAGAGAAAGGGGGGAAAATACACAAACAAGGACGGAGAACTTACTGGCTAGAGGAGAGACTAAGAAAAGACATCAAACAGGAGCCAGTCTCTTGGCATGAGGCAAAGGAAGTCTATCCCAGTGATAAATATTCTGCGGATTTGAAAGGCACAGCCTGCTCCAGCATCTAATAGTGCTAGAATCCTCCTTCATGGTGATGAACGGCATGCACCATGGACTTAGAAAGTCTCTCCATTTGGATGGCTCCTCCTTCAGAAGTGCCCAGATCTGTTCTTCATCACTAATGATCTCCTGCACAGCTGAGGTTCTTCCTGGATTTTGGGCCAGTCCACACATAAGATGCTTTTTTTTTGTGGCACTGGGGTTTGAACTCATAGCCTCTTACTTGCTAGACAGGCTCTCTACTATTTGAATAATTCCCCCAGCCCCTATAAGGTCATCTCAAAGGGAGAGATTGGTAGAGACACAAGTAGCTCTCACTGATCCCTTTGATCACAGTAATAGCTTAAAGAATGGTGGCATAAGTGTGCCAAGAATTCAGGATAAACACAATCAAGCATTTCACACCTCTTTGGCAACATCTATCATGGCACACTGTCACTTTTGGAGAGGATAAATTCAGTATGTGGAGACCACGATAGTACTGCATTGATTTTTAAAAAATTTCCAAGTGTAGTGGACACTATGATGCACTTGCCCTTCAGGAATAGAGAACTTATGCCTCAGTGAAGGACCATGCTGGGGTGAACAATCTTCAGCTGTTAGCGCCTTGTGGGGACTGTCTTATGTGAAGACAGACATCTGCCTGATTCAAGGTTGCAGCCCTTCTTGGCAGAGCCTAAATGCAACTGACTGCTGTGTTGATACGAAGAGCCAGCCCCATCACCTCAACATAAGACATTTAAGAAGGGTCAACCTGTTCCCAGTCTCCACAGATGTTCCTGTGGATCCCATCATAGTTCAACTTCTCCTTCCACTCAGCCTTGCTTCCTTTCCTTCCATAGGAATTAACCTCAACAGCACTTCTAATAAACTTCTCTTACCAGTCATCTTCTCAGGGTCCACTGGTGAGATACCCAACCTGTGACAAGCTAATAATCTCCATTATGGTGCTTTTGGAGTCCTTAGAGTTGCACTGCCAGCAATGCATATACCTTCACTCAACCATGCATGCAATGACATCATCATTACACACATGCATTTCACATTAGCCAGAGTAAGCAACAGAGTGAGGACATCTTTCACGCCTTTGCTCAAGGGTTATCTTTTCAGAAGCCTTCCTTCACCACCCATTCTGTCAATGCATACTGTTCTAGTTTCTCAATCTTATCTCAATGTTGTGTAATCTTTTTTCCTTTTTTTTTTTTAGTCACCTCTCTCATAACAATGTGAGTTCATGAGAACAGAAATTTTTCAGTTTGGGGTTATTGTTAAATTCCCCAGTGCCTAGAACATCCTGGACTATTGCAAAAATCAATAAATATATAAGAATTAATGAAATGACATTATATTCTTTGAGCCCAAATAAAAGTTAGCTTAATGATGAATGACATCATGTCTTAAATTGTAAAGGTTTTACTACTCAATCCATGACAGCACAAAATGCCCAGTCTGGTCTGCATAACATCTGAACATTTAGCCAAAATAAAATTTGCAATTTAGCCACACATTAAGTTATATTTGTTTTCTAGGATCAATCAGAGAAAAGCAGCAGCAAAACCACAAAAACAACTAATGATCAGATTTTTGGCAATGCTGAAGAGGCACAGACTAGGAAATTTTCCTTTTAGGAATATGGCCATTTACAGCTCTCATTCCTCATTATGTGTTTGTGTTTCCTATCTCTTAAAGCAACCAGCTGTACAGTGCCACCAGAGCACATCTTTCCATCATCAAACTTGACATATGAAGTTCACCCAGAACATCTTAACCACTATTTCACCCATAGACAGCTGTAATTAATTTCCACAGTACTGGAGAGATACTTAGGTACGAATTCTGAAACCTTAGAGGATGTGGCTGTTTTGCCGAGAACACCACAATTCTCTGCAGATCCATGAGTGTAACATTATCAGGCTACTAGAAATGTAGAACCCTTTGGACTCAGTAGCCAGAACACAACCTCCTGTCTATAACCAACAGTGTTACTGTCTCTTATAACCCAATGCAGCAAGTGGTTGGTCTTACCTTTAGGGGAGATATGTCTCCAGGTGACTGTAGGCTCTGGTCTCCCTGTGGCTATACAGGTGAGGCTGATATTGTTCCCTTCATTAATGGAGATATCAGAAGAAATCTCTACAATTTTGGGAGATACTGTGAAGATAAAAAGACAAAAGAAAAATAAAAATCCTTCTGACACTTTTCTTTCTTGTGTTAAAATGGTAGTTGACAGAATAGCCCAAAGACAGAAATATATGGACGACAGTTGTAAGTGATGAGAAATTATAGGAATTGCTTTAAATATGAAAAATATCTCACCTTGAATTTAGTTTATGTTTCTTCCTGTTTAAACCCAATGTCAAAGCACCCAAATGGGACTAAAGTCTACTGCAATGCTGCACTGTTCCTCTAGCTACACCTTCCTGTCTCTACTCCCATCCTACCCACCTCTAACACATGTCCACGACTCATTCTTCTCACTACATTCAGAGATGGTTTTACATAATGCAATTCTGATCATAGTACCTCTCTGCCCAAACAGCTCCAGTTGCTCCCTATTGCCACCTGATCATCACCAGGTTCCTTATCTTAGCATACAAGGCAGCTCAGAGTCAAGCATCAAACCTAAGTTCACAATGCCATCTCTGTGACCCCAACTCCACTTCCCCACTTTGCATCCCCATACATCATCCACTTTCAATAATTGTGCATGTGCATCTATATTGTTCCTTATATCCTCCCTGGAAATCTTCCAGTTTTCCTTTAAGGCCCAGATCAGATGACACTTTTTTAATTGCAGCCTTCATGACCTCTACACCTCTCAGCTCAAATTTAGTTCTGCTTCTTCATCCACATTCCGAGAATATATTATTCAACCTAATGAGGAACTGAAAATAGCATGTTAGCCATAACACATTCTCTTTCTCTCTTCTTCTTCTTCTTCTTCCCTAAGAGAGGAAATGCTCATCTTAATGGGTAAAATTGGAGCAAGACTCTCACTTCCTTTAGTTTTTTGTTTGGGATCCATGCTTTCTTTTTGAAGTCTACATGCTGCTATGCTCTTCCACTTGTTTTCAGAAGCAGCACCCCACTGATTGGGTGCTGCAGCCCTGTCAGTCACTACATGTGTTCACCTGTCTCAGGCTGGCATCCAAATGCAGAAGCTCATTTTATACTCCACATCCAAACCTACTTCTGAAGTATCAGCTTTACTATTAGTCAATGTGATATTGGGGTCCCTATGTGACTACTCATTTGTCGAATCTGTCAAATGGTTTATAATTCAAGTGGATAAGGTAAAGGTGTCATTTATTGAGCCCCAAACTCCAATCATATATACTTCCCCACTATGTTACATCTCTCACCCTCTACACCATGAGCTTTCTGATGGCCTGAACCATACCTGCTCATCTTTGCACCAACAAAAAAGCTCACAGATATTCATAGGATTGAATTATAATGATTATTCCCAACCTGCTCCATGTTCCCAACTGCCTCAGAGGGGGGATCATTAGTATGTATTATTTCATTCCTACTGATACTGGATTTGATACAGTTTTTGGGAAATAAAATGTCCTCTCCATCCAGTGCTCTTACGTTTCTTCATGGTGTGTTCTTTCCTTGAATGAGTATTCCTGGTCTACCTCTCAGTGCAATTCCAGAGCACATGACTCTGCCAGTACACGATGTGACCTACTCTGCTGGAGAACTCAGGGAGGCTGCATGGATACTTTATTCCAAGGTCAGACTGGTGCAACCCCTAAAATCAGATTGCTTTGGAAATTTCAATGCTTGTCTTATACTTGAAGAGCCTTCTGTTCCATTGCTCACTCATTCTTACTTGTGTTGGAACTTTTCCTCCATGACAGGAGTATCTTCTCTCGACCTTCTTTCCTATATCTCCTTCTCCATCATTTTCCTTCCCTCAGGGTCCTACTTGCATCCAAATGGGTGCAGTCATGTTCATAGTCATGTACTACATGTTTGTCTCCATGTCCTATGATCTCACTGCTGGTATGAGCTCTAAGTGCTTGTCTTTGATTGGACCTACTAGAATTGTCCAAGGCCAAGGAGAATTACCACCCCTTCCATATGCCTTCCACATTCCCAAGGGTTGTTATTTCTCTTTCCTAGGGATCCCATAGCATCAGAATTTCTTCTTTATGCATTTAAATTATTCACGCATTACATTTCTCTTGCCTTTCTTTTTATACTATAAATTATCTGACTAAGCGATGTTAAGTAAGAGCTTTATTCATCTTTTCATTTTCAGCTGTCCTGAATTGGGTGCATAGAGTAAGCACCAATTAATCATTTTTAGATTTAAGTCCACATTGAGCTTCAAATAAAGAAGCAATGTGTGTGTGTGTGTGTGTGTGTGCACTCACAGATACACACACACAAGCACACACATACTTGCAATATCAGAAAGAAATAATGGTACAGAAATAATGGACAATGGATTCAGTGAACACTGTAGAGAATCTCAGGGCTCTACAATCTGAGACTTTTAAGACATAACACTGCAAGTTGTGGTTGCATCATTTAAAAAGCTACATTGGGACTTGCAGGACATAAAGGTAATTGATGAGTTAATGACTGCTTGATTTGCTGACTTCCTGACAGATACAAATTCTAAATTCTCTTAGTTCTCTAATTGTTTAACTGATCTTGCAGAAATAAGGACTTTGATGTATTTTATTCACAGAGCTTTGACGGGAGCATTCTGTTCTCCTGAACTCTTCCCCCAACCCAGACAATTACCTGGTTCCTTGTCCAGCCCATTCTTGGCACCCACACAGCCTTGCTAACTTCTTGGAGGACAGACTGCCTGCAGTGTCTCTGATGGCCTTGCAGACATTGCTTCAGCTGTGCAGGTAAGTAATTTATTGATCTGTAAAGCACTCCAAGATGCTCTGCAAGGGATTATGTCACGCCAACGCCATGCAATAAAATAAAAAATGATGGACTTTGTGAACACAGGGTGATTTAGAGTTTGTAGTTGGAAGTGTACTTAAAGTACATTTTAAGTGGAAATCAGGCTGGGTAATGAATTACTCTTGCTTTGGAAGGGCTTACTGGGAGTTCATTTTCCTGGCTTCTTACATGATAGCTAATCTGCTAATCATACACTAGAGAACAATGGACAGTCCCCAAGTAGGATGGAAGGTGGTTTGGGGCCAGAGTTGTCAGCACACTAAATATATTAAATGAGACAATCACACCTCATGCTTGGAAGAATCATCTAGAATTGTCTCCCCCCACTAGCCATTGGAAAGTATCCAACTCACACGGTAAAAGTTGGAGAAATGCTTGCCACCCTTTCAATGCTGCCTCAGAGTAGAGCATGAAGGAGATAACTGCCCCTGGATGAACTTGAAAGGTAAGTCATTCTCATGGCATGGAGCTGAGGTGATTTGACCAGAGATCCAGTCTCAATTATCATAGGGAAATTGAACAATGATGTTAGGGGATGAAGGTACTAATTTCTAGGTGGCAACTTCTGGTACACTGTCAGTACTCAAAATTGAATTATGGGTTTGGAGTATAGCTTAGTAGTGGAACAAGTCCTCAACACAAAGCCCCTGGTTCAGTCCCCAGCACCGAAAGTAAATAAGTAACTAAATAAGTAAATCACTAGATAAAATAGAACTGATAAGGTAAACACTATGGTTTCAGTTAATTCATATTCATAAGGAACACTATGGTAAATGAGTTAGGGCTACTTATATTTTTATATTGTTTCCATGGATACATTCTTTATCTTCCTTCCCCTCACGCAGGCTGTTAGAAACATACCAGGAGTGTGTGCTTCTTTTAATGCACACACTTACTCACTCTCTTGTCAATATTCACAGATCACTCTCCATTTGCCAGCATTGTACAAACTAAGACACAGTCCTTGTCTGCAAGGATTTCACAATCCAGAGATGTAAAAACAGACACTGATGTCTAACCCTTTAAAGGATTGTGATGTAGAAGAATGGATCAGATGATATGGGACACAGAGTTTAGACTACTAAACCTGCCAGGAGATGGACAGCATGGGAGGTTTCTTAGATAGATGATGATGATTTTAAGCTGATAAGTAAAAAGAAAAGTTAATGAAGTCTGGGAAGGAGAGAAGGAGGGACCTTCTAGGCAAAAGAGACAACATAAGGAAAGCAGCATTAGTAAGACTTTTTTGGCTTTGTATAATTATTAATGAAAGTAATTTCCTTTGGAGACTGGGCCAAAAGTCACTCAACAAATATTTTGGGAATACATGCTATATAAAATTGTATGCTAGGTATGAATGCCATGCAGAAACGTACCAGCTTGCTCGGCTCTCTATGAACTTACAATCTCTCTGGGGAAAGGGTACATAGAAACATTTCAGAGAGTTGAAGACTAAATCAGAATGCATCAGAAAAGCGCATGTGAATGAATGTCAAATGAATGATGCAAACAGTAAGCACTGTAAGCTAGTAGGAGGGAAGCTCACAGTAATTGGGAATGTGGGAGATCATTTCACTTCCCATTAGTATCACTACACAGAAATAAAGGCGTTGTTTCAAGTGGGGCAGAATTATGTTGACCCAGATAGGGAGGCAGAAACCTACCAGGTGCATTAAGGTACAATGTCTACCTATTTCAAGTAGGGATTGTGTCCTGGCCCTAGTAGGTTCCAGCTGGGTGTCTTCAACTTCATTTCTTTATCTCACTGTCTCTTGCCTTCTTCATCTACAAAATGGATCTAATAATTCTACAGAATTATGGAGTTCATGAGATTTTTTTTTAAGATTTAAGAAGGTTTCTGAAATGCACTGAAAGCAGTTCCTGGCAATGTGAAGAGCTCAATAAATGCATTTTAATATTGTATGTGGTTGGTAATATGTGTTGCATTGTCAACACAGAATGAACAGTCAATAAATTTATAGGAATTGATGAAAAATGGGATAGAAGATCAATGAGGTAAAGTAGAGCCAGATTGCAAAACAGCCTGAAGGGCTAGGTCTTGGATTTTAACTTCATCTTATAGGTTATGGCAAGTATTTGAATTTTTTAAAGGAAATGCCATAATTTTTCAAAATTTATTTTAAGAAGAAGAATCTGTTAACCATGTGTCAGAGAAGTGGAATAGGGAGAAACTGGAGTCAGAGAAATATATCTATATGAGTGATGTTCAAAGTGTGGATTAAACTGTTGGCTCTGTAAAGATGGAAAGAAAGCAGTGGATTTGAGCACAATGCCAAGGAAAGCTCATGGACACTTAATGGTGTCTTGAAAGGGGGAGAAGACATCAAGTCAGGCAGGAGAACCGCTTCATTTTACAGATCCCTGGATGCGTATTGGAAATACTTTTGTGGAGAATAGTGGTTTGATTGACTCTGTTTTGATCATGCTAATGGGAAGATGGTGAGGGACATCCAGGTAGAATTACCACCCTGTTAGCAGTTGGAGTTATATGTTCAAAGGTCTAGGGTAAGATCCCAGCTGAGAACACAATTGAAAAGTAAACTGCAGAGGAGTGAGAACTGTAGCCACAAATTAAATCTGCCAAGAGTCGATGGTGCCTTCAAAAAGGTCATCTTTTTTCCCACCACATACGTGCATTTGATGTCTCCTGGCTTTTGAGCTCTGAATCTAGAAAACAAACCATTTATGGAAACAGAAAGCCAAGAAAGTGTTTAGGTTATATTTAGGAAGAAAGACTGAAGCCAACTGAGCCACACTCTTTGGATATAGTCCCCCATTTAATATATTATGTTAAGGATTAATCTGGCTATTACTGGATTTTAATTCAAATGTGTAAATAATTAAATAAGATAATTATTAAAGCAGCATTCTGAAGAACTCCTTCCTTGGTTTTGCTTCCACTGCCCAGGTGTTGAGTTTTAATAATTATGTCATTAATAAATAGCAATTTTCTGTTTGTAGCACACAGTAGATATCCTATTAAGTCCAAATTAAGATGCTTTATTAAGCACTGCATGATCCCGTAGGGCTAAGATTGCCCAGAACTGCCTGCCGGGACCAGGTGACTCCACAGGACACCACATGGATCTGTGTCTCCCCAATGGCTTCCATCACTGCCCACAGCACTTTCTCTCATCTGCTCCTTGGTGAGGATCTTAGAGGCCTGCATCTGCTCAGGACAGTTTTCACAGCCAGACTGTTTTGCTGCTAAGGCCTAGGGACCATTGTCTGACAGAATTAGAAGGACAAATTTGGAGGCCCATGACCTTCCTGGTTTCCAGACTTTGCACACACACATTTACTCCTATGTCAACAGCCTGGTGCAAATGTGCAACCTGGATCAGAAAGCTCTCAAGGATGTAGTTGATTTGTTAGAAATGGATTTAGGTTAAGGTAAAATATACTTGATTGGGACTTTCCTTTTCACATCCAGACTGAACAAAGAGATCAGTCAGCCAGGAGCATGAAGCTAGCTCCTTCTTTGGTCTCAAAGGCCTTCCAAAAAGGCCTCCTCAAAAACCACTTTAAGCACTTCTTTAACTTGCCCTTGCTCTTGATATAACTCAGTCTATTTTATTCTTAAATCTGAGCTCCTCAAAGAAGTCTTTGTTGACTACCTTTTCCAAGAGAGTTTCCACACTGGATTGTTTGCTACATAATTGTTGTTGGGCTCTTTTCTTTCCTTCTTTCTTCCCTCCCTTCATCTATCTCTCCCTCCTTTCCTTTCTTAATGGTGCTGGGAATGGAACACAGGGCCTTGAGATGCTAGGCCAGCACTCTACCACTGAGCTACATCCCTAGCCTGGAATTTTCTAAATAAAATGTAAGTGCCATTGTAAAGGAAGAGGATAACAAGCTATCATGTCTGCTAAAGGTTGTGCTCCACATATATTTTTTGAATGAATGAATGAAAATGTGAATAAATTGAAATAACTGTATATCCTCAAGATCTTTAAGTAGCCTCAAGAACTCTCAGGGCATAGAATAATGATGAGAATTATATCTGTTATATAATAGGTATTATATATATATATATATATATATATATATATATATATATATATATACATATTACCTTCATTTATTTAATTTTTCCCTGCATTAACTTCACAAGTAGATATTATTTCTAAAGAAACCAATTGCCCTGGCTTGCTTTCAATTGAAGGGTTTCCTGAGGCACAGGACTTTCAGTCCTAAAATCAAAATGTTCCAGGTAAATAGGGATACCTTATTCACACTAATTATTTCCCACATCTTACAGATGAGTGTACTAATATTCAGAGGGTTCTTAGAAATTGTTCAAAGACAGACAATTGAAAATTACAATCTTGTGTTTTCTTAAACAATGGATTTTATGGGTGAGAAAAATAACAAATGCATTTGGAATCATGAATGCATCATAAAAAATAAGCAAAGAGACACGACCACATATATATTTGTGGACACATACCCATTGTGAGAATGTGTTATCTATTAGATACTGTACAGAGAGTTTAAGGTCACTGTTGTCTTAAAAGAATCCTATGCAATAGTTCTTTTATTATTCCTATTGACAAATGAAGAAATGAAAGATTAGTGGGATTGTAGTAGTAAGAGTTAAAAGTGGGACCTGAAAGCAGGTTATGAGTGATGCTAACTCTATGTTCTTCTCATAAAGTTTAGTCCAGTAGTTGCCAGACCTCAATGTAGTGCTCCTTGAGTCCTGCTCAACACATCTACCCACATATAGGTTCTGTTCCTTTTACAACTCCATGAGAACATCTGTATGCCTTTAGAATATTTAGCAAAAAGAGCCCTCCTTAATGTTATAAGGTAATGGTATCATATCACATCGATGAGACATTCCATCAGTTTCTTGTTTGGAACTTCCCACATTTGCATACCTATCTCCTCCTCTTCCTTATTCTGTCCTTAAGACATACTAAGGACGTTCTTCTTTCAATGTGCTCTGAACCAGAGAGCTACGGCTCACAGCAGCAGTTTGATCTGAAGCAGCCTTTGTAGCCGCTCCTTCTGGTCACCCATGTGTTCATCAGGGTATCTCTATGATGACAGGGAAATCATCAATTAAGTCCATCAGGACACCCACTGATTGAGGTACCTATTTGGCCTATTTTGACAGAAAAGACTAGTCAGACATTCACTTTCTTCCTTCTTCCCTCTCTCACTCCTTTCCCTTCCTTCCTACTTTCTTTCTTTCCTTTTAAAAAAGGTATTTATAAGATACAATGTACCTTCCAATATTGTAGGATCTGTGAAGTCTTTTTTGATAAAAAGAACTCTAAGCTTCATGTCAGAAAACTAGGTATTAAGCCTAGATCCTCCAATTACTAGCTATTTAAACCTATGTAAATCATTTGACTCTTTGACTATATTAATTATATTAATATAATCTTACCTTCTCAAAATAGATATTTTGTGGATCAGATAAAAGTGGGAAAGCCACATTTTAAGCATAAAATATTACTAAGATGTGATCTATTAGGGTTACTAAAAATATGTACCTCTAGATTCCAACATGAAGAAAAATGCAAACTCTGGGTGTGGTGGGTGTTGGTTACCGCTCCTGTACCCTGTGAGCAGATGCTAGGCAACATGTCAGAGGTACTAAAGGTTTATAGACTATTGGCATCTTGAAGTGAGGGCAGGATCCAGCCTGTGATGGGCAAGAAGACCTGCTCTCCTGCAAGGAAAGTGCTTGCTACCTTCTCTACAATGAAGGGAAGGCCAGACTACAGATACTCAGAATTACAAATGAAAGCTTGAAAATGCAGAAAGCTCTTTAATGATATAACCCCAGGCAGACTGTTATTTCTTTTACCAGAACACTTTTGTCATTTCTTACATCTCATTCTTTCTCTCTCTCTCTTTCCATATTAAAACCATTCATGTTTGCTGGAAAAATCATGAAGCCCTGGGAGAAAATCTAGTGATTTATTTGGGATTAGTCATAAACCAGTGGTTCTGAAGTTTGGAATTTGTTCCTTTCAAGATCAACTGAAATGTGGAAGGAAGTTTTTAAGAGCTCTGCTCCCTGACCCAGTTTAGCCATTCCTGATGGAGACATAGAAGAATAAAGTAAACACCATTCATTCATCACTCCATGCTTCCCTGCTTCTGGGCATATTAGTGTAAATTGAATTTCACAGCACCTACCTGTAACCGTAAGTGCTCCATTATATTGGACACCAACTAGGAAATTGCTAAGAAGTGTCTCTTCATCAATTGTTTCATGTGGGAACCTAAAAGAAGTATTGATAATCATGATATGGGCCTACCACCAAGGTAGGAATGGCTGTGTTCCAGCTTCCAGAATAATGGCACGGGCTTTGGGCTGAGTGCGTGTGGCTGGCTTCCCTGGCCTCCATCACCATCTCCAAACAGACTAACTTCTTAGGAAGCAGTTCATGAAGGGAGGAGAGACAGAGTGGAGAGCACAGGATCTGGGAACACTCACTATGCTGAGCACTTTGGGTGTTGGACATTTGCTGCTTCTTTGCAAATGCCTCCCAGTAAATACTTAGCCATGAGCCCCACTGTGTAGGAAAGAGACTGAAGCCAAGATGGTCTTAGCAACCTGCCCAGGTTCATCATGCAGGTAGCCAGACACATTGCAGATTCTCTAATCAGGTGGCCCTAAAAACTAGCAATCAATATTTACACAAACCAGAATTTCTCCAAAATTAAAATGGTGCTACACTGAAAAGGGAATCAATTAACCTGATCCACTATATGATTTTATGGGGAAGAGGAAAAAAAAAAAGCAAGGATTATGTTTTTTTAGCATTCCTCGTGGAAGAGTATTCATATTTGCTGAGCAACTAAGAAGGACTAAATGTTTTCCATATATTTTCACATTTAATCCAGAGCACTGAAGCTTTAAATAGCCACCGAAGTAGAAAGTGGCCAATGTCAGACTCCAGATCTTCCTACAGAGTTTTGGGGATCAAATTAAATATGTAGATATTCTTGAAAGCACTTAATGACTATTAATCACTCTGAAAAAGAACATGATTCTGATTGAGATAATGCTGAGTTTCATAAATTAGTTTGTTGTTTGAACTTAACTGTTTGCTGGGGGTAAAAAAAAAAAAGCAGCCCTGAATTGCTGACTAGGATTTCTTTGTCCTACCTAGCAGCCTAGCAACATCTTTTGACCTGCTTGAATTCTTCACATCCATCTAGGAGACAGGAGCTGGAAAGATGTTTCTGAACCCTCCAGCTTCTAATTTATCCTCATCAGGAGTTGTCTGTCCCTGCAGCTCCCCTCTGCCATAGCCTTTGAAACTCCATTACAGGGCCTCTTTATGCTGTTTCTTTGCTGTCTTGGCATGTGACATCTTACTATAGCTCCCTCTTCCCAAAGTAAGAAGGTACTCAGGTCTATGAAACCCAGGTGGCCAGTTCAAGTATGCTATGTAATGGAAGCTTCCATATCTGAGACTCAGTCAGCTCCTCCTGTCTTCTACAGGGACTTTGTACAAGCTCCAAAATATCATTGCAGGATGGAGATGAGATCCTATCAAGCTTAGGATGCTCTATGGGGCCAACTGTGTCAGGGACTCTAGATATATTTCATTTCCAATGGTTATGGCTCCTCTGTGTCACTTTATTTTCAATAGGGGACATTTTTCTCCAAATTCAGGAATTCATTAGGTAAATCATCCCTTTGAATGTTTTTGCTTCTGTTTAGAAATTCATCTGGAGAAAAAATCCTTTTTATACAGTAGTGTGTGCCATCACCCTGCCCCAGGATGAACTTCATACTTCTGTATTTTGATATAATACAAGTAAACAGATATATAAATATGTATGCATATTTCACCATTATCTCATGGACTCCTGGCCATCCTTTGTTCATATTCTCCTTCTACCTTTAAGAGATGCTCAGGTACCAAGTATTCCTCTCTGCCAGGCTGCTTCATCTAGGTCAGACAGAGGCCAATCAGGTAGAGATGGAGCCCCTGCCCCCAGTGGTCCCCACTCTCAGTACTGCAGATGCCTGCATCTCTACTCTGTCAGTCTGCTGGCTGCCAACAGTGCCAAGCTCACTTACATTCTCAGTTGTCTTGATGGTGTCATTGATACTTTAATTCTTAATTGCTTAAAAGTACTAGTAGTTAGGCACTCAAACACAAGCTATAAAACCATATGCAGAAGGAATTATGCTGACTGCAGTAAGAAGGTCATGGCTAAGTCCTCACCAGCCCCCATCCCTTGACTGCAGTAGGATGCAAACAATTTCATAGATTTTTCTCTTTCCTCTCAAATACCTTCAAGGTTGAGTTCAGAGAGAGGGTAGTTGGCCCTTTGGGGAGTTTCTGCCTCTCTCCAGCAGTAGAGTACTGATATTCCTTATGCCAGAATGGAAACTTGAGTTATACCCTCACACATGTGACCAAGATCTTTGGGAATGTCTTATGGAAGTCAAGAAACATCTCATTATCTGAACTTGAATCCCCAAACCCTGGAGATGGTCCCACTGCTGTCCAATGTTACTTGGCAACTGACTTTTGTTCTGAGTCCTTATTGCCACTAAATCCCTCATAAAGGTTATGGCTGGAGAACAGATCAACATGAAGCTTCTTCCCCTTTCACATCAGGGGTAGAGATGCTGGCTGATGTTAAGCTACAAGTTCTCAGTGAGAGCCGCAGCTGTGTGAATCCCCTGTGAGATGTCACAGTGCTGGAGCAAGAGAAGGGGCACAGTTAGGGAAGGAAAAAATTTCAACATGACTCCTTGTTAATACAAAGCTTGTCAAACACATCACCTAGAAATACCGAATGTCTTTATTAGATTCTTTTATCTCCCCCCGAGATTGGAGGGAGGCACCAGTTGCTTCTCAGTAGAGATGTCATCATCCAGAAACTAATTAAAGGCTATGCAGGAAGCTGGGGCTCTCACACGCCTGAGAACAAAATGCATTAGCAAGCGAAGTAAAAAAAATTACAAGTGAACTTTATATCGAAAAGGGCAAGTTGGGAATTTGACAATAACTCTTCTTTCTCCCTCATCAACTCCCAGCAGGTGAAAGAGAACCCATCAGTATGTCAATGAATCTTGCCACAAGGCCATCTGCTACCAGCATGACTCAGGGAAGGATTTCTCCTGTCTGGGCACCAAGGGCTGGAGAGTGCCTGACCATTATGGTAAATGCAGTTGTGTGGGTTTCATGTTAGCATCTACTTTTATAATTGAGAACGGCCAAAGATGTGCATTTCTAAACAACATTTATTTACTTGTGCCATTCCATCCAAAATGTGTTCAACTATAGCAAAGCATACAGAAGCAGATACTGTGCCTCATGCCTGACAAAAGCTCAGAACCTAAGTCCCTTGTTATCTTTAACAGTGGAATAAACGTCTGTATTCACTAGGTGAGCATTTCTACTCTACTATGCTTTGCAATCAACAAAAATCTCTACCTGCCATTCCATCCTATTCTGCTGATGTTTTGTGATCTTTCATGTTTTGTTACTCATAGTTGTGCATACAATAAAATTCAAAAACCCAGGGTTTGCTATTCAAGAACCTTTACCATTTATCCCTAATCCCACAACCACTCTAAACTATGATGTTCCAGCAATAACATATCTTGCCACTTTCCTGACTTCATATCTTGGTTTGTAATATTTTTCTGCTTTATATCCTACACCACTCTGGCTCCTGAGTGCCACTGCCTGAATCATAAGTTATCCTTTGGTTATAGATATATGCTTATTGTTATCTACTAGCTTTTGATAAACATTGCCTGAATGACTGATAGAGAATGAACGAATGGATGCAAACATCAAATGTTTGATGGCTCCTTTTACCCAGTGAAAAAAGTTTAAAGCCTGTTTGACATATCAGGCCACCTTGCCTCTACTTACCTTTCTACTCTCCTCTGAAGGGACTCGTGATTCTTGGCCAAACAGCACAATTTCTCTCTATCTAAATGACTTAATTTATACTAAAGGCCATCTGCAAATATCCAGAATATCCATCACAGCCAAGAACTCAGGCTTTGGTTCTAAGACTCAAACTCTAGTCCTAGATCTGCTATCCATTACACACACACACACACACACACATACACACACACACATTCAACTTTATTGTGGTAAAATATACATCACAAAATTTACCATCTTTTCCATTTTAAGTGTACAGTTCAATTATTAAATGCATATTTCTGATACATTTAATTTCCCAGTGTTCTCATCTGCAAAATGCATATTATAATAACACACTAAAAGGTGATTATGATAAGTGATTTACATAGTTTATGTAGTACCTAGCATGCCAAGGGATCAAAAACAGAATCAAACACACAAACATGTGTGCTCACTGTTCTAGCTAGAATCACTTTCCCCTATCTCTGTGAAACCAGATTCAAGGTCCTACATCTGGTTCAATCTAATGAGTCATTCTCTGTCTTGTTATTATTTAATCTTTCAGCAACATTTGACCTTGACCTCCCTTTTCTTCTTTGGCTTGGTAATATCACACTATCCTTCTTTTCCTCTTCCCCTACTGACCACTGCTCCTCAGTGTCAAACTCTTAATGGCTTGCAGACTGTTATACTTCCTGACCATGGATCCTCTCCTCTAAGTGATGCTGTCTCCCACCCTACCTGTGCCTCTAACTACCACCATATAATCCTGGTTACTAAGGAGGTTATGCCCCCAGCCCTCCCTCTCCTTTGAGAGTATATACTATATATTCTCATACATAAAGTACTGGATTCCACACTTAAGAGTTATGTGGACATGGTCTTCTGAATCCCCCCCTCTGTAAAAAGGATGATATGATAATGGCTCTTCCCATAGGAATATTCTGGAGTCAGTGAATCTGTACACGTAAAGAGCTTAGAACAATACTAAGTACATGCACTTGCTAAAGCAAATACACTTACTATGTTCCAAACAGAGTCCTTGATTCCCCTTCTCCTTACCTCAACCCCCCTCCTATAATATTCCCCATCATAATAAATCACACAATAACTTATCTGATTGCTCATGACAAAGAGCAGGAGTTTATTTCTCTTTCCCTCATTTTCCATATCCAATTATTAAATCTTATTGGCTTTATTGCAAAAATAACCCTTGCTCTGACTATATATCAGTCTCATATCTCTCAATATAATTTTATTCTCTCTTATTCCCTATATCTATTCTTTCTACTGTTGTTTCTTTTCTAGTCTTCCTATGTATATAGACACTCTGCAATACATCATGAGTCAATCTTTAAAAAAGCAAACTAGCAAAAAATATATATTACAACACATCATCTTCTGTTTAAAATTCTTCTCCAATGGCATCTGATAGTACTTATTACAAAACTCAAAGGTCATACCTATGTCTCCAAGATACTGCATTGCTGCATAGCTAGCCCTGGAGGACATCGCTGACTTTATCCTGGATGTTGTCACTCTGCAACCTGATCTGCTTTCTGTTCTTTGAAAGTGCTAAGCTGGTTTCTTTCTCAGCCTTCGCAATGTCTGTTTCTTTTCCTGAAATGATCTTTCCCCAGATCTTCATATGGTTGGTTGTTTATCATTTAGTTCTCATTTCAAATTGTACCTATTCAGCACCCTTCCTGGTCATGCTGTCTAAAATAACCCAGCCCCTTCCCAATACCTGCTTCAGTCACTTTGCATGGCACACATCACTCTAGGAAATTTGTTTAGTGCTTTTTCTCTTTTCTCATTTGAATTTAAGCTCCAGAAGATGGAAGCTTTATATTGTTACCACTCCACCCACAATAGTGCCTAGCACAGAGAAGGGACTCAATGTATTTTGTTGAATACAAAAGCTTCCCTAGCAAGAATTAATTTATCCTTTCCTTATCTTCCAAAGTCCCTTATTAAAACCTCTCTGGTGAGGCATATCATAATCTGACTTAACTGTTGTTTAAGCACCAATCACCTTTACTAGAATATAAGACTGGAGTAGGTCAGCTCCTTTTTCTGTGCTTCACCTTGAACACTTCCCAGCAGGAGCAGTGTTCCTTGTAAAGAGTGGGACACTACAAAAGACTGACCATTTGCATATTTGAACTGAATCATATGCAGTACCTTATTTGTGGCTCCGTGGTATTAAAAGACATGTTTCTGGTAAAGATTTCCATGGCATGACTAGTGCCACTGGAATGATTAAACCTTTGCTCTCACACATAGCCCAGAAACAAGAAACAACACAAGGGTAGTGCGTGTGTATAACTGTGTGTGTGTGTATATATATATGGATGTGTGTGAACACGTGTTATGAATCAGAACACAGGGCAGCCATATGTCCCATTGCAGAACATGCCACTTGTCATGAAGCTAGAGAAAATGTCACCTTGCTTTTGAGAAGGCCAAGTTCAGTTTCTTCTAAGGCACTAGGACATCAAAGAAAATAATGGCCTATGGGCTGCTTTCCTTTTCTTGAGAAAGTTGTGTTGAGTAACACAGAAAAGCTAAACAAAAACTCCATCACTGAGCAATAAATTAAAAATAGGTCTGTGCTGCCAAAGATAAATCAGCAACTTTAATACTCCTCCCCTGAGCTAGGCATCTTCAAGGAACATAGGACAGGTGTCTCCAACCTGAAGTATTGGTTAAAAAGCTGTCCTTTAAATTACATTTGGGCTATTTCTTTTCTGGCTGGCTGTATTTTTTGTGATCTATCTAGAGGCTTAAAAAGACACATAGCAAAATAAATCTCAGTTCCATTAAGCACACACTATGGACTTGCATATTTGTTCTTATCTTTGGCCTCTCTTCCTATCATCCCCCACTCCCCTGCCCCTTCCCTATGCTATCAAACGCCAGCACCAGAAAATGTTTACGATTACTCCAGACACTGATACTAATCTAATTCCCTGTAATTGCTATTCATCATTATGTAGCTTTCTTTTCTGTTTTATTAAGCTCTCGTGTGTACATCCCACATATCCTATAACTCCAGATAGAAACTCCCACATGTTTCTTTCTAGAGTCAAAATGGCTGGCAAAGGAGTGGGCTCCCATCTACATTGTCAGTCACAGAATCAGGGTCAGTAGAGAGAGCCAAGGGGCGCACTACATTGGGTGCAGATTAGATTAGCACAAGTTAATGCAGTTGTCTTCATTTTCAGTTGGGCCCAAGCCCCTGGTGAGATGAATCAATATTTAATAATTGTGAGATACACTTCTGTATATGTGCAGGGGTCTCCATTTCACTCTCATGGGGAACTGTTTTCAACAACACTGCACGCATAGCATCTCATAATGCCTGGTGCTGGCTCCTCTGGCAATTCCTATTTTTATCAGCAGTACCATCCAGTTTCAAAATGCATAATAAAGATAATAAGCTAACCCCCAGAAGAGATCTGCCTAGACCAAAGTGGTTAGGGACTGGCATGAGTTCATTAAGGAAGGCAGGCAGCAGAATTTTCCTTTCTGGAGATGAGGACTGGAAAGGGGCACACTGGAATCTGGGAGAAGGAACAACTTCATCCCTGAAAAATTCCTTTTTGGTGAAGAATTCAATAGCAGGCCTGGCAGTTCTGAGGGCAGAGCTTTGAGAGAGAAAAGACACAGGCTTCTGCCACCCTGCTCTTCTGATCCCCTCTGTGTAACTAAGCCAATTGCTGTTCCCTGCCTTCAGCTTAGTCATCTAGAAAGGAAGGACTTGGGGCTAGTTGGGGTGTTTTCACTTCAGTACTGTTGACCATTTGAGCTGGATCATTCTTTGATGTTGGAGTCTGTCCTGTTCTTCTTAGGATAATTTGTAGCATTCTTGGTCTTTTTCAAATAGCACCCCCCTTCCTGTGTGTCACACACACACACACACACACACACACACACACACACACACACACACACATACATTCACAGAGTTGAGACAACCAAGGATGATGGCAGATATTAGCAAATGTACCCTAGAATATAAAACCTACCCTGTAGAACCACTATACTAGCTAGTCCTTAGGATGTCTTCCAGCTCTCTTTGACATATGTCTCATTTTCCTTCTTTGGATCATCTCTGCACAGAGATGTTAATCAGAGGCACAGACTTCAATTGTTTGAAAGTATCTCCTACATATGTCTCTCTTGTTGGTTGCCCAATCTGGGTTCACTTTCAATGCCAAGATATACATTGTCTTGTCTGAACCTTCTTGTTAGCCTTAAATGGTCCTGAGATGCCACGTGCATTGTCACATTCCTCAATCTCACCACTCATCACATAGGCTTCCTTTCTTTTTTATTAAGCTCTACTGATCTTGTCCCACAGATGCTCAGTTTCAGTTCCAGAGGCAGATGTGGTGCAGCACTTCCTTCTCACTAACGCTCTCTCCCTGTTTTGTGCTTCACCCATGTCTGTTCAGCTCCATCTCACTGCCCCCTTCTGCAGGTCACGAGTGATGTAGGGTAGCTAGCTGCTGAATGGCTCATTACCCAGGGCAAATTCGTCAGAGAGGAGCCTGAGCCTAAGCACTGTAATGAATCCTTCAATTGGCTAGGAATGAATGCATTAATCTGGGGCTATTAGAGTCTTTTATCAGGCTGCCTAAAATATACTGCCTTTCCCAGGCATACTGAGCAGGCATTTCACCCTAAAGGGATATGTGGGAGGGAGCACTATATTGGCACTAACTAAAACAGAAGAGCTAAGAAAAATATCAAGTGGTGGTAGGAGTGAGGGGAGGTGCTGTGCAGAAAAGCTTGTTATGGTCTTCCAACATACTTACAGACTTTTGATCTTGTTTTTTCAGGGCACTCAATCTTAAAATAAAATTTAAAAAAGATCACACCATCTGAGCAACTTCCTTTACAGAAGACGAAGAAGGGAAGAGAAGCAGGGTTCTCAACAAATCCTCAAAGTTGCATGTTTCCCTAAAACTGCAATGGTGAGGACAGAGAGGCCACTGAACAGATCTGACCTATTCCTGTCATGTACACAGTGGGGATTGTTAGATGGTGCAGACATGGATCCTGGTGTTCAACTGCAGATGATATTCTCCTGGACACAGAGGGAAGGCAAGGGTTGTGTTCATACACCTGTTGCTATCACAGACTCCCCCTCTGAAAGTGTGACCACAGGGACATTCCACAGGGAACCATTCAAGGACTTAAATTGTAGTGTTGTAGTGGTCATAGGAAATCCTACTAGGGGTCACTAGACAGTAACTCAGTAGGCACTGAGCCAGGGACAAGACTGCAGGAGCCCCACTTCTACATAGAGATTTTGGGGCTGCATCATTGATGTCTCAAGGCTTATTTGCTTCCTTTATAAAATGGAAACTATCACAACTGTCTTGTCTTATCTTGTCTTTTTGAGAACCAAATAAGGCACTTTATGCTAACATATTTTTCTATCAATAAAGAAAATATATGATGAATGGTCTCAGTGCTAACACCTGACGGCCAGAATGTCACAGGTCTGAAATGAAGGAACAAAGGAAGGAAGGAAGGAAGGAAGGAAGGAAGGAAGAAGGGAAGGAAGGAGGGAGAGGAGGGAAGGCAGGGAGGGAAAGGAGGGAGAGAAGAGAAAGAAGGGAGGGAGAAGGGAAAGAAGGGAAGGAGGGAAGGAAGAAAAAGAAATGGGAAGGTTGCATAATTTAGTGCCACATGAATGAGGAGATGGATATGGTGTCTTTGTTACCTGCTGCTCTATTATGAATTTCAATGGCCTGCAGATTCCTCAGGGAGCTGGTTTACTAGTAAGGCTAAGAGGCTGTAGTAGAGACCTGAGTGTGGATAGAATCCTCACTGGGGTGGTGTGGGCTGTTGAGAATGAAAAGCTGATTTATTCAAGGGTATGCTGACCATTGACTGACTCCTTAACTTTGTCTGCACTGTTTCCTAATTTGGTGCATCACAGTCTTATTATGAGGATTTATGATCCTCATAGGTAGAATATCATAATGAGAGGGAGTTGAGTAAAACTTCGGCTCATCATAGGAGGCTCCAATGATGGGAAGCGCTGCTGGACAGGCTCAGTGGTCAACTTCTGGTCTCCAGAGGCTCCTGCTGCTGTGTCTTTCTTTCTGTCTTTAGTAAATTTGGAATCAAGTGGGCTTCCCAAAAGCCTAGGATTTATTGATTTCAATCATCCTCTGAACCAGCTAAAGCAGAACACTTTAGATTTGACTTCATTCTTCCTCTAATCTCCAGTTTCTAGGGTGGAAAAGAGATTAATAGGCAAGGGCGGCAGTTATTTTTGATTGGGATGAATCAAGTCCAGTGCAGCTGTCTGCTTTTAAGTGCCTTGACCTATTATTTGCCTGAGCACAAAGCAGGGTCAACAGTCGAAAATCCAAGCCCAAAAATAAAGTGAAAGTAATTGATGCTACCGGACCCTGTGGCCTCCTTTCCTCTCTATCCTGGACTCTCTCCCAGCTTCTGTAAAAGCTGTGCTCTTGGAGAACAGGCTTCCAACCTTCTGCCATGTCAAGAGTCTAGAGCCTATTTTGATAGTTGTGAGAAGCAGATCATTTTTTAATAACTATATTAAAATCAGTATTAGATACTCAGACATTTTTTCTTAATAATGGAGATGTTTTATATTTAGTTAGCAATGCCTAAGATTTGTTTTGGAGTGAATTATCATGGACCATTTATGTAGCTATCAAAGAAGAAAGAAAATAACTACTTTGATATAACAAAATCATAAGCAATAGGATAACTGGAAGGCATCAGCCTCTAATTCTGGGCGTTGCTTCTCATTGGACAAGCAGAGGAGAAGTTTTTGTGTGTATTATACATTTAGGTATTATTTCAGAGTAAGGTGCTGTTAAGAGAAAATTTCCCCTCTTGAGAAAAAACAGTGAAAGGAGAGGTAAGCATTATGGGGAATAAAAAAGGTTTGTTATCTCTTGTAAAAAACATGTGCATAGATGTCTGATCTATGGACACTGGTGTGTGCGTGTACACAGAGCTACATGTGGAAATACCTATACTCAGTGTAGGAGTGAGAGAGCAGTCAAGAGTTAAAAAAAAGGAGAAAATCTAATGTTTAAGCATGTAATAGCTTCCAATGTTGAGGACTGAGAGTCTTGGGCTTTTCTTTTCATTTTTTTGTTCAAAAGTTCTCCTATTTCAATAGCAATGATACTTTATTTTTTACTTAGAGGAAGTGGAAGAATAACAGATCAGATTC
Source organism: Castor canadensis (assembly GCF_047511655.1). Taxonomy (NCBI): domain Eukaryota; kingdom Metazoa; phylum Chordata; class Mammalia; order Rodentia; family Castoridae; genus Castor; species Castor canadensis. The sequence continues at coordinate 165,125,245 of NC_133387.1, forward strand.
CATCACAAGGCTGTCACTATAGATATAAACAATCTCAGCAAAAGAATCTGTTGTGCAGACAGAGTACAGTAATAACCCAAATCAGTAGAAATTAGAATAACAAAAAATGCAAGATGAAAACAGAAGTCCCAGCCACACAGTTTCATTGAAAAAACTGTGGCCTCCAAACCTGCAAATGTGACCTGAGGATGCTGTGTCACAGGTTCACAGTGACATGGTATATTAACAATGCTGTGTTATCTCAACTGAAGTTAACTGCCTAGAAAGGAATACTCTTTTTTGCCAGAAAATTTTGTATAGCTAGTTTTTTTTTTAACAAATTCATAAGGTGGAATTACCTATAGCCTAAATTTTTTTTGGAAAAAAATCAGCACTGAGATTTTTGGGAGTGAATTCGTCTCTGGCCTTTTTTTCCCCAGCTATGAACAACAGAGAGATGGAGGTAAATTTCAGAAGGGATCAGAGGGTTTCATCAGCTTCACTGCTGGAACAGGTGGACGGGAGTCAGGGCATCCTGGGGAAAGGACTTCCCATGTCCTTCTGCCTCAAGGGAGAAGAAGGAGCTCTCTGGAGCCAAACTGATCAGCTTATGCAGTAGTAGAGAGAGAAGTCTTAAAGGAGGGAGCAATAACTTTCCTCTGAGTGCCACTGGAACCCGGTCTGCTTTCCAGATCTAACCAGGGAAGTTTCAAAGAGACTGAACTGGAGGACGGAGTCTACTTTGGAGGTCGTGGCTGGGCCTTTGAATCAACTGGATCTGCAGAGGCTCATTCTGACAGATGAGAGCAGAGGGACAAAGCGAGGAAATCTCTTTCCTAGTCAGCCAAGGGGACCAGTGTTTTGGTAGAGAGTCCTTCTTTTGTGGGTGAACACAGGATATGAGGCAGGAAAACCCCTGCGGTGGCAGGATCACGGTTTGAGTGTGTCCCCCAAAGGTTCACGTGCTGGAGCCATGTGGTCCTCAATGTAGTGTGTTGAGGTGATGGAATCTTTAAGAGGTTGGGGTCCCGTTCAGGGGACATCACCCTCGGAAGGGATTAATGCCACATCCTGAGGGCACAGGGTATGAAGCAAGACCATCCCATGCAGTTGGCCCCTTCTGCAAATAGCCGGTTTCCTCCATATTTCTCTGCCACGTTGTGAGGCAGCAAAGGAGTCCTTGAGAGAATACCAGTGTCCTGTCCTTTGGATCCTCTAGCCACCAGAATAGTGAACTAAGTAAACCTCTTCACTCTATAAGGTACCCAGCCTTGGGTATTTTGTTATAATAACATAAAATAGACAAATACACCACCTAAACCCAGTCTTCTCAAGAGAGGCTCTCAAAAAACAAAAGTAAATTGTTCGAAATACACAATCATCCTAATTCTTATTTTAGTTCAACTTTATCTAGAGATAAAATTATTTTCTACAGTAATTATATAGCTGACACTCACCATGGAAGGCCCATAAGTAAGAGCTACTAGCATTGAAGCAGGTTAAAATGATGCAGGCATCAGGGTTGTAAGGCATCAATGGTTGGAGTTTGGTCATGGGGAAATGTACTGCTGTTTGCTCTGTCTGCAGGGAAGTCAGTGTAGTTCTCCACACCAGTGGATGAAAGTGCTATGACTTTGCTCTTTGTGTTCATCAGATAATGAATTAATTTCAAAGTACCCATTAAATCCTTCACTTTTGAATCAGATCACAGTGCCCAGATGGGAACAGTTCACCCCAGTATTTTCTCAGACCTAATCTCCAGAACTTGATACTCCATGGAATTCCTGAATAGTACAGTATATCCTACAAATAGAAAGGAGGTGCATGCAATTTAATAATGTTAATTTTTTCCAATAATAAAATGTGGTGAGAATTATTTTCTGAAATCATTTGGTTTCTCTGTTTCTCAGTTCCAATGAGATACTTTAGTTTTATACTGGAACAGGGAATGTTTTCAAAATACAATGAAGACAGTGGCACATGGCAGGTAGCCTGATTAAAAGATCATGACTTTATTTTATTTTGGGAAATATTGTCTAAAATTTTCATGACTTCTTGGATCTGAAGTAAAGACACTTGCCCTGGTAATTTCAAGGAACATGAAGCATTTTCAAATGACATCTGTGTTCTTAAAGGGAGGAATTTCTGTTCTGCAATATCTTGCTAGGACATACACAGTCCTTTGGCTCTTTCCTTAATGGTGATTGCAAATTTGGTTCCAGAGTCCCATAACTTTGATGCCCACTGATTTAGAGTTTCTAGTGGAATGAACATTCCTTCAGAAAAAAAGGACTGCAACTTCCCGGTATTTTATGAAAGTTCTTAGCAAGGTGCTGATGCCAAGCACAAACTGGAAATTATTAAAGTTGAGATGCAGGAGTCAAGGCCCTTAAGCACTGTGCCTTATGACATCACTACCAAATGTGGCCAGGGGGACATAATGAATGGATCTTCAATAAGTTGGCATGAGTCTCTGAGTCCTTAAAAATGTGCTCAGCATTGTATCTGTTGGCTAATAATTGCCTGAGCAACTACTTTGGGCCAGTCCTATGTAACAGACATAGGAAGGGACAAGATAGGAGAATTTAATTCAAAGTGTGGCAGCAGGTGTATATGTTAACAAAGTCTGCTATCCAGTGCTATGTGACATACATAGACAAAGTGTGACAAAACACAAGGGTGGTATCAGGAGGAAAATGCAAATAAAGTTATTATGCATTTGGTTCTTATAGGAAATGTGGAAGTTCCCAGGCACCAAAGGAAAGTGTTACAGGGAGCAAAAACAGCATGGGGGGGGGGAAAGCCAGGGCAAGTAGAATCTCAGAAATGCTAGAGGACGAGTTGGTCTTGGTTCTTCTACTATAATGTGAATGATGGGATTTGATGATGGAAAGATAATCTTGGGTCCCATTTTAGAGAAGTTTGTATCCTTTTCTAGAGTTTGGATTTTGTCTCATAGGCGATGGAGCTCCATTGAAGAATTCTAAGTGGATTTGTGCTTTGCAAAGATAAAGCTGGATGTTGTATGGATGGCACATTTGAGAGGGCCTAGTAGGTATAGTTACCACTGTGATTACCACCATTATTCCATATTCACCACTTCACCCAATCACTTACAACTTTTCAGTTTTAGAATTACCTTAATTTTATTGGGTGCCTAATTTGTGAACATACAAAAAACCAGCTGTTTCACCCCAGATTTTACACATGCATAGAGTGAGGCTGGATGTCATCTCCAAGATCATAAGCTAGCGAGTGGTAGAAGTATGATCTGACCTTGAAGCCCACACCCTTAACCAGTATGTGTAGCTTGATTGAAAGTGTAAAAGTCCTCCCTAGAAGTGACATAGGGCCAATCTAAGTGGAGAAAGTGCAGAGTGGAAACAAGTTAAGGGACATTTGGTAGATGGAATGGCAAGAGTTGATGACTTACACAACACAGAAAAATAGATGTGTGACAAGAAGTAAAGGGAAAGCTTGGGAGGACTCTGAGATTCCCAGGTTGGTTGATGTTATGAGTTGGTGTCACTTGAGAAGATGGGAAATACCTACCAAAGAAAAAGATTTACTCATGTGATGTGCATTTGGCATTCTTTTAAGCTACCACCCAGAATCTGAACCCCTCTCTATATTTAAGAAACCCTAGAGAGTAAAAGTTCATTGTGAAATCTGGTAAGATTTCAGAAGTTCCTCCTGTACTCTAGCAGCCAACTCATGGGCAAGTTACCTGGTCTCTGTTGACTAGATGCTTTTGTCAAAGATTTGCCACTACAGTTATTGATACAAAAAAGCAGAGATGGTTGGAATTCATTTCTGTTGAGAGATCTAATATTTAGAAGTATTGGCAGGACCAAGAGAGGTATTAGAGCTCAGTGTTCATTTAGTGCCAACAAGAGCTCCATTTTTAAGCCATGATGACTGTCATACCTTAGGAGCAAGACTTCCTGCTTTGTGATATTTTCTGTGTATTGACCTTCTTCCAATTCCTTAATCAACTCTCTGTCAATTCTACAAGCTCTACAATGTACTTTCAGTCAATGACTTTTTTTGTTAAGCCAACCGGAATCAATCCCTGTTGATTGAAACCAAAAACCCATTTAGGTACAATGGAATAAACAGCATTTCTAAATGCTAATACACCGAGTTTCTATGTTTTTCATTGTGTTCAAGTTGTTTGCAAGACATATGAACCAAGATGATCTGTACACAAGTTGTAATCAACTGAAAAATGTAGAAAAATAATGAGGTGGAACATGCAGGGATAACTGCCCAATTCAGTGCCTTCATGCTAATACAATGACTGAGTAGGCTCAGCTTCAAAGACAAGCAGGGAGAGAGTCAAAGAGGGAGGAGCCTAGGGGAGCACCACCATTTATGTTTCATGAGAATGACTCAGGTGCATCAACAGGAGAAACTGAGGTCAAGTTGTCAGTGCTGGGAGGAAGTCAACAGAGAGTATTTTCAGGAATGGCTGGGAAAGAAAGAACTTCAGGAAGGAGAATGGTAGGTAGCAAAGACATCAGTTTCATAGAAAGAGAACTGAAAAGACACCATTAGTGTTATCCTTAGTACAATAGCTTGTCTTATTTTTTTGTACTTTATAATGAGATCCTAAAGTTAAGTAGGTAGCCTTAATTTATAGTGTGGACTGATTGACTTTATCTAAATAATGATGAGCAATTCATCACTTCTTTCCTCTTCTTTTTCTCTAGAAGATTTTTCTAGAACCGAGTACATGTAGCTTGAAAACCTCACTGGGTTTTAACTCTTCATCCTCTAGTGGTAAGTGGACTGGAGTCAGTGAACTGGCCCACCAACAGTGGAGACCTTAAATTATAAATATATCCAGTTTTTGTGGTTTTGTTTTTCAGCAGTCATGGTAATGGACACCAGGGCCTTGCACAAGCTAGGAAAATGCTCTAACACTAAGCTGTATCCACAAGCCTTAATGTGTCAGATTTATAGTGGCTAACAACTCAGGTCTTTATGTTTGTGGAATTTAAACCCAATTGCCTAACAGAAAAGTCCATAGTGAGATCATTGTCAGTTTTGTGTGTATGTGTGTGTATGTGTTTGTTTTGTTTTGTTTTTGTTTTTTACTTTATTAGGCTTGCAAGTTTGTGAGTTTGAAGTCCTGCAATCAAGGGAAAACAATAACTACTTGTTTATGAGAAGCTGTTCAGTTGTAAAACAATTTCTATTATTTGTCCTCTTCCTTTAAGAATTTCAACAGTTTTTCCCCATTTTTCCATTCCTTTGAAGTTGCCTGCTTTACTTCTTGGCTAATCTCTGCCTTTATTAACAATCCATCACTGTTTAGTAGCTTCTTTAAAGGTCATGTTTGACTTAACATGACTGTCAGTTTCTCTCTGCCTTCCAAATGCCCTCACTAATCATCTCCAACATCTATTGGATTATTTCATCCTTTTAAAAGATGTTCTTATTCTCTTTTATCTTTTCACAAATCATGTAATAATTTATTAGACTGAATACATGATACAGAGTGAATGTGAAGTCTCATATTGAATAAGTTACCTTAGTCTCCAAAGCCAGTCAATCCCTCCTGTATATTCCAAGAGCTTTTAAACTGGTCCCATGGGGCTTTGAAGAGGCTAAAGGAAGTTGTCAGATTTTACAAAATATTTCTGAAAATTATATAAAATACCATTAATATTGTATTTTCAAATGAAGAAATGTAGGGTCAAGCAGCCAGGTCCTAATGTTGTCATACAGTGTCTGCATTCTAAAAGAACACTATGGTATACTAGCACTCAATCAAGGAAATGTCCCATTCTTCTTCAGTTTCCTCACTTACCCCCCAGACAAATCATCCAGATCCATGGATTCTCACTGGTCAAGACTAACTCAGCTTTACATCTTCTCTATCACAATGGATAATGATCTAAATTTAGGCCAAGCTCACTTCTTCCTTGAAATTATGATAATCGAGTACACCAGTTTTGTCTACTCTCCAAACCACCTTCCAAAATGATTTTCAGTGATCTTTTTAGAAATGCAAATCTCATCTGCTTATAAGATTCTAAAGTATTCATTTTCATTTATTTTACTAGTGTGTAAAATCTTTAGCAGGATAAATAAAGCAAGGACTTTAGGGTTGTACCATTTTCATCTCTCCAATCTTATTTTTCATTATAATGCATTCAAACACTGACTCTCTCTCTCTCTCTCTCTCTCTCTGTCTCTCACACTCTCTCTCTCTCTCTCTCTCAGAGTATTTGCCTACTCACTTCTATCTTCTAGCCATTATTACCTATACACTAGATTAAGATAGTTTTCTTACCACTCTCTCCCCAGAATTTTCTCTTATGTATCCGTTTTTGTTCCTTAGATTGGTAAACTATCAGTTTGTATATAACTATTTTTTTCTTCCCCTTTTAAATCTAGATTCAAATCTGGAAGCCTTCCACAACTTCACTCCAGCTTGAACCAGTTAAGATTTGAGCAGTCTTTTGTGTCTGTCTAGCATCTTATGACAGTTCATTGTGTTATATTTTAGTACAGGGTTAGAGCTTCTTGAAAACTCTTTGAGTACAATTCTCTTTCATCTCTGACTATCTAAACAGTATACAATACCTGAAACATAACACATACTCAATAAATTAATGGAAAAAATAAAATCAGGAATACAGAGTGAACTCTGCTTAATTAATGAATTAATGTAATTGTTTGAGCTAGGTAACTAAAACATCTAAGTTCTCTTTGGTTTCAATCCATTAATCCAAGTGACAAGCCATGTGCTAAATTGTTATAACTTATATTTTTACTTAATATCTGAAAAACATTTTCATTCTGGATAAAAAATATTTTCCCTTTAGATGATCTATATCTATACTACAGCAATTCTTATGCTCTTAATTTAATCTTTATTCCTCCCATTGTACTTTCTCATGGACAAATGAATACCTAAATTTTAAGTTTAACAAATGATCCATTAAAATATAAAACACAGTTCTCAACTGTCCAAGTCATATTTAACACAAGATTAAACTGTATATAAAAATCTATCAATTTATTTATAATTAAATCTCATAATTTCTCCAATATATTTGAGGAATCTTATAGGGAAAACACAAATTAAAAGAGTAAACACATATAATAAAGCCCAAGTACAAAGAGACTGTCTCATATGGTGACCATAAATGACCATAAATGTTGATGTTGTTTTGAAACTCCTTTTTGAGGTTCTTGACAGAAGAGCAAAAGAAGAATGATGCTTACTTATATGACGCTTTGTTCAATAAGAAAAAAGACATCACAGCTTTTCTACATAACAAAAGAAATAAGAGAACTTACATATTATTAAAATTTATCTTTCATTCTTTTATTTTTCGAGCAATAAGTATAAGACCTTCCAAACCCTGTGCTTAGCTGTGTGACTTCAGGCAAGTGACATAATCCTGATGATCCATAGTCCCCCTGTCTACTAGAAGACTGTGTTGGTCTTGATGTTATCTAAGACCTCTATGAATTTATGTTGTATAAGAATTTTAGGTTTGGGCATCAATATGGGTATGTATTCTTTCATCCAGTTCAACATGAGTTTTTCAGCAAAGCTTCTGAATTACTGTATTATGATTTCCCATTTCTTTTGCCATGTGTGTGAGGAGGGATGAATTTGCTCTGGAATATTTGTAATCAACAAACACTGAATAAAGAAGAAGACAGGGCCTTGGATTAGGACTGTGTCTTTATTTAAAGGGTTTTGACCAATTGCCTGAGGCACTTGGAATTAACTAGAAGTTTACCAGTCAGGGTGTTAGTCATAGCCATTATGGCAAACAGAGAATCCTGATGTTACCACGACTTTACCCAATTCCCTATAGGGATTCATTGCTTTCAACAACAAGATTTTCATTAGCTTTAGGTATTTTGTTAGTCTGTTTGGTTCGCTGCTCATGTGTGGAATCACTGAACTCAATTATGGCTTCCTGTTTAGTGTTTCAAAGTATGGCATTACTAAGAAGTTGCTTGTTAGGTAAAATTCAAATCTCTTCTGAAGTGTTCTGTATTTTATCTGATTTGTTGTGAAATAATAGCCATATTTTTAGCAACAATAATGATAGCAGTGATGATAACAATACATTATAAAGTCATCCAATCCTGTCTCTTGTTCCATTTTTTGTGGCAACATAAGTGCAAAACAATGTATTAATATCCTAGTACCTGTCAGTTGAAATTGTTAAAACCATTAAATTGGATCAGACTGTGGCCACTGGATTGGAGTGCTACTGCTGAACTATATTTACCTGTAGAAGACCAACTGAATGGGAATGAATGAGAGTTTCTGTCCATGGTGCTGAAAGCAAATAGTCTCCCAGAAGATTTGGTACTAAACAAGTTCAAAGGAACCTCTTATGTTGAATCATGAATGTATTGTAATGTCCTTTAATAAATCAATTACTTTTTGGCAGCAAAATGTCACAGTATTTAAAATTCTGATAATCACCTCCACTTTGAAGAGCCGACGCGTGTTATAATCCACACAATCCTGCATTCTCCTAGAATGCACCAAGGAAAGGTTGAGAAACAGAGAAACAATGAGAAACATTAGGCATGTGTGCTTGGCTATAGTTAAGAGGGGCTGCGATCCTTCCACACTCTCGGCATTCTAAAGAATAGATAGATATAATATAACACATCCAGGATCAGTTTGGAGGTCATATACCCCTGTGCCATATTTGGAAATTTATAGAAACCAATCCCTCAAATATTTATTATTTGTTAAACACCAGTGCTGCCTGATATCTTTTGGTACATGTGAAACCCAGTTTTACACCCTTCAAATGACAAGATATAACAGTATCTTCAGCTCGTTATGTTGCAAAAGGAAAAGAACATGCCTTCAACTTAAAAGTGTTTTATCTCCTATAGAGATGAAAACTCTTTCTGAAACACATTTTTCTGTCTTTTTGCCTTGAAAATTGCTTCTAAATCTGAAACTGACTAAAATGCTCCAAACCCATCTCTTAAAAATCTATGCTTTGTTATTACCCATCCTTTTGCAAACAGCCATACCTGAGGCACTGCACCTGTACACCTCTCCCTCAAGCAGGAGGAACTCTGTGTTTCCCAAGGACAAATAAATGAGCAAGTCTCTTGCATACCACATAGGTTGTTTTCTGCTTATAATCACAAATAACTGGAGGGAAAATTACAATATGATTTGATCAAACAAATCCTTTCATGGATTCATTCAGTGAGTCTTTCTTTAGTGCCAAGCATATGCTGGAACCACACTAAGTGGTGATGATGATATAGAAATAAAACAAATCAGCAGAAACCCTGATTCCTATGCAATGAGGGCAAGAGGACCAATCATGGCATGGATAATTATAAAATACTGTAAAGAATTCTGAAATCTGGACACAAATCAAGAGCTTTGAAAGTCAAGGGGGAACCCAGAGACTTTGCTGAGGAAGAATGGGGTGGAGATGTCTAAATGTGGCTTTTCAAAACTGGTGGTTAATTTCAGTCTTAACAAATGAGGTTCAATTCCTATTTTCATGTTAGGAAGAAAGATGCACAGAATGGCAGAATAGCTACTAAAATTTCTCAGTTATATCCCCATAACAACTCCAGATGACTTGGACTCTGAGTTTTCTGTGGGAAAAAACAAGGGATTCTTCTTCTGCTATGGTTTCTATACTCTGATAGATTCCAAATTTACACAAAGTTGGTGGGGTATACCAAAACTGGTGTTCCTATGCTGGTAGAGTAGGTTTGGGGTCGTAAACAGGAGACAGGGTATGGAGATACATAAGTAATAATGGTGTGGGTGGACTATGTGAGCTGATTGACAAGGACTAAGAATGATTGGACAGTCACTATACACTTCAGAAATCACAGACTCAAATTCCCAAGGCATGTGTCCTCTGCCCACAACTTCACTGAGAACCACGTATATCTTGAAACTTTAATTAAAAATCTTACAGGCATACAGTTTTTGCTAAATCATTTCCTAGTACCAGAACTTTATTACCCACTTTACTTGCAAAGAAGCAAACTCCTACATCCCAAGACTCATTGTTGTTTAACTCCCTCCAGCTTGTTGCAGGGGGAAAAATGAAGGACCTGTTTCCTCTGGATCAGAGCAGCCAAATCAGATAAATGTGAAGTCTTTTTACATAGTAATATTCATCTAAGAAGAGAAGAGGATTTGATTATCATGAATTCTGCTCTATATTCCTCTTCCTGCCTGACTATACCACCCTCTCCAGAGCAACAATAATCTGAACACAAACAGACATGAAGCTTTTCAAAAAATAATGAACTCTGAGGCACTGGAGCCAAAGCGATCATGGTTTAAATGCACAACTCCAGCAACCCAGAGAGGCCATCAATTATACAGCCCAGCCACTGAGGAAGAAAAAATAATATTTCAAAGAGTCATTGCCAGAAAGAGAAAGAAAATGCCACAGAAACCACACCATTCAAAGCATTCAATTCCAAGAGATGACTGAGTAGGGATGAGTAGCTAAATCCTGCTGAAAGCAGCTGTTTCTACATAGAGAGGGGACAAGGGGGGATTCAGAAACTTCCCACTTGGTGTGTCCTTCATCCAACACACCTGAATCCCAAGAGTCCCTTTTTACATTGGTTTCTGTTATCCCTGTTGCATGTAGAAAGTACATTCTTGATTTATCAACTCATGTGCAAATATGTTTGAAAGCCTAAATCAATATATCACCATAAGACAAGTGCTCATTAGTTTACATAACCAGCTCATATCTGATTTAATTTTATTCTTACAACTCTTTTAAGTAAGAAAGTGGCATTAATATGTCTATTTTGCAGATCACAGAATTGAGGTTTAGAGACGGAAAGTGACTTGCCCAAGGTCATCCAGCTTTAAGAGCCCAAATTATCATATAGAATCCACAAAGCTCTCTATAATGTTTCTTTTTTTTTTTAAATCAGGATTGTTGAGACTAAATTACTAAGTGTAATTAAATAATAAATTTGATCTTCTGGTATCTAATTAAGGGCTCTTTTCACTGCTGCTCTCTGTGGAAGGCAGTTTATTAGGGGTTAGCATTGGACTAAATAGGTTTACAAGACATGGTCCAATTCCAAAGACTGAATGACATAGTTTTTGGCTAAAACATTCTAAACTGGATGCTTTGTTTATTTTGCTTTCACTTTTTATGGAAATGTGGAGAGTAATAGTTCAAAGTTTGCCAAAAAGGCTAAATCTATTTAGACTGTTTACTTTACAGAAGGTCAAGACAGTGGGAAGAACAGCAGCTCTGTAACCAGGGGCCTGACTATTCACTATAGCCCGACTCTCCCCTTGGGATACAAGTTTCATTCTGTGAGCCTTACTTTTGTCACTTAGAAAACTGTTTGGTAAAATTAGAAATAAGGGCAAAATAGTTTCTGCTGGATATTGAGCGGGGGTGGGGGGGAAGGGGGGAGAGGGAGGGGGCGGAGTGGGTGGTAAGGGAGGGGGTGGGGGCAGGGGGGAGAAATGAACCAAGCCTTGTATGCACATATGAATAATAAAAGAAAAAAAAAAGAAAACTGTTTGGTAATCCTTGCACTAATTACCTCATAAATGAGTTATGGTAATGGACATGGGAACCAGTTTATAAAGTCAGATGCATACAAACACTGCACATGTAGTAATCTGAATAACTGTTTCCCAAGGAACCTAGGATCATTTGGTGGAGAGGAGGAAATGCCTAGTGTACTGCACATCTGGTGGACTTAGCAGAATACAAGAATTGTGACAGCAATCCCAATTCTCATTCACATTGTCATATAGCTTTGTGGTTTAAAAACATAAAGTCAACAAATGGAAGTAAAGGCATGGCATACAGAGTCATATAGAAGTCCAGAGACTCGCTTCACTATACACTCATGGACAAGCACAGAGAGATTGTTTAAGCTTTCTGGGTTTGATTTCCATAGTCATGCAGTGGAAATGGTGAGGAGACTTAATGCATAAAGTTCTTTTGAAGGTTAAGTTACAAATGTATATCAAGGCTATAACTAGCATCAGGAAAACACAGTGAGAGACTATAATAATTATGTAGAGAGTTACTCACTGTCTCACTTTTTGCAAATGTTCTGTGAACAAAGAGTTGGATCCATATACTGTTTTTTCCCCTCTCTTCTGGATATCTAGCTTCAGACACCAACTTACCTCATGCAGTATTGAGAGGCTTAACTAGTGAATTGTGGTGAAGAACCTTTGTGATGTTTAGATGCTGAGAGTTACAGGATAGCATGTGAGTTGCATGGTGTTTTATACTAGTCCTTTGGTATTACAATTGATCTTGCCTGGTTTCCTCCTACATTGATCTGTTCAGAATGCTCTTGACACAAATGCAATTTTCTGTGGCCAGCAATCAAATTCACCAATCACACATGGCAAAAGCGATCGAAACAAAGGGCAGAAGTTATGCTATTTCCAGCACAAATGATCAGTTCCTGAGTTTCTGACAGCATCCAATGGAAAAATCAAAATAACTTAAGACAGAAATAGCCTGAAGACCCTGGGTCCTCAACTCATTTGCAATATTCCTGTGTGACCTGGAGTCATCATTCCACTGTACAAATGGAAATTATGTATCTTTTGATGCTGAGGAGAATTGGGAGTTGGTATGGAACATGTCTGGCCTTTCCAATAATTGTTTCTATTTTTAATTATTGACATTTCAGTAGATTTTAATAGTTTCCTTCTTTCATAGGTCAAAGTATTTAAAATTCGGGTTATTTTCCCCAAGTCCTGTCTTTTAAAGTGAAGTCTTGTGTGTCCTGGACATATTTTTGTTCATGCCTTGGGAAAAGACACACTTTTAGTGGTGAACATATCTAGAAAAGGTCTAAGAAAAATCAGAACCATAGGAAGGGCAGAGAACATTTGAGCAGATCATCTTGGATTTAATAATTATGAGTATTGCAAAGCATCTTGGTAGATCTGCCAATTGCTAATAAATATCAGCTTTCCAAATTAGTAGAATCCTAAATATATAAATAGCACTATATATCATATGCCTTCTACGCTCACTTCAGATTATTGGGCCAAGATTGGTTACCTATTGGATTTGGACTTGAGTCATCAAAACCAAGACAGTTGGCTGTGATCAACAAGCTGTCTGTGAGCACCAAGGTAGGTCAAGTCTACATGGGAGAGGATGTTGGTCCTGAAGAAACTAAAGTAAGAGATTAAAGAGATCTCAATAAGAAACACAATAAGGACACCATCTTGCTTGACAAGAGAAACATAAAGGAAGGTTGAAGGCAGTCCCTTTCACACAGGACCGTTGTTCTTCCTTTATATGCTGCCGCAGGTATGCCCCACTCTTTTGACAAATCTTAAACTCTTTCAGTGAGTTCTTATAATTCTAATGGATATTTATCCATGTGAAAGATTGGGTAGGGAGAAACACTGAAGAGAAAGGGAAAACAGAAGTATTGAATTGTGCAAAAGGACAATTTAATGGACGGAATTTTTATCTTTCCAAAATTCAGATATAGAAAACTCCCAAGGAATTAGGAGAGGAAGTCTTTCAGAAGTGATTAGGTTCTAAAAGCAGGACACTCAGAATAGTATTCTTACCAATTCAAAAGAAGCTTAAGAGAGATTCCTCATCCCTTCTACCATGTGAGGCTATAGGGAAAAGGAACCATCTGTGAATCAAGAAATGGGCTCTAAATCCGCTATTACCTTGATCTTGAACTTGACAGCCTCCAAAGCTGTGATCAGCAAATTTATGTCATTTATAAGGCACCCAATTTACAGAATTCTGTTCTAGCAGCTTCAATGGATGAAGGCCAGAGATAAGAGGGCAGGAATAGAACATGTACAGGTAAGATGAAAATCAGCATGATATGCTTGTTTGAACTCTGTACTCTGGGGAAAAGGCAGCGAACATCTGAGGAGGGAGGTGAAGACACTAGATGATGAATTATGTAAAGAATATAAAGAAACATGAAGAATTAGAAATTCATTCAATAACATATTTACTGAGAAAAATGTGTGACATTCAGTAAATGATGCTAGCACTCAAAAAAATTACATCTTTTGGGTGATGAGACACAATATAAAGAAGAGAGTTCAATGATAGATCTAGGTGATGCTTGATCTATGTAGTCAGAGGAAGAAGAGAAGAATTAAGGAACATAATAGGCATCTTCAAACATTGTAATCCACATGATAAGGTCAGGGTCCACTTATCACCCATTTTTCTATTCCCATAGTGCTGGACATACAAAAAGTATTTAGCAAATAATTGTTAAATTGAATTAGAAAAAAACCACTAAATCCTTCCAAATTATAGGTATTTTACCTAATTTTAATCTCCTTTCACAATAAACTGATGAGTGGCTATACACAAGCTGTTATAAATGAGAAAGTTCAAACTCTAAGAGATTAAATATTAAGCTGAAACATATGCAGCTGTCAATATTCACTCATTTTGACCTATAACTTGTAGACATTTAAAGAGATAGTAAGATTCAAAATTCGTAGCTCTTAATTAAAAGCCAATCACTTTTTATTACCACAAAGAATTCAGTTTCTTCTATTTGTTTCCAGAAGAAATAACTAAGAGCTAGACATTAATAGGTTTTGGTTTTGTGCGTGTATGTGGATAGTTAATTGCTCATCACTGACTATTCAATTGAAGTGTAAGTGCTATTTACCTATTGACTTACCAATTATGGGAAGAATTAATGTTTTGGAAATGAACTGTGAATATATATAACATGAAATTTCCACAACTTTCAAAGATCATCTCTTATTCCTCAGAGGCCTAAGGTACTGGTGGTATGTGGGATCTGGTGAAACGTCACTAAATTGTCTCTTTCACTTTGTCTTTCATGTTGTTTCTGTCAAATATCCTCCAAGAATCATTGGTTCAATGCCTTCTGACATGGCTGCAGGGGCTCAGTCAGCCTTTGATCATGGCACCTGAAGATGTGCTTTGTCAGGAGTCTGTGACCAATCTGAGCTAGTTGCCTTCCTCTGTATTCCAGTGAAGAGTTAATCAAAGGCATCCCTCATCCTTCTTCTCACCAAAGGTTCTGCCAGGTCCTGGAAAAATTTCCTAACACTAGACCTCTAAAGATGCAGGACCTATTAAACATGGAGAGAAAGATGGGACGAGCTAGGGTCCAGACTGGGCAGTAGTCTCAGCTCTGCAAACATCCATGCATAATGCAATGTGTCCCAGTCCTGCCAGAGCAACTCCATGGATACTTATTTCTTCTTTGTCCACTTGTTTTTCCCATTAGCACTAAGATAAAAGCATAATCTCTTCTGCTTTTTATCTTCAGAATCATTACCTCTATTTAGTTTCAGGCCAATGACAGTGTGGGTCCAGGAAGGTATCAGGGCTGGGGAAATAAATATAGAAGTCACTCCAGCTAAGCTGGCTATTTGGAAATGTCTGGATGACCACTCAATCACTGGCCCTTCAGAAGAAAACAGAACTGGAAATAAGAATGAACCAGATAGCAGAACATGGTCGTACATACTTGAGAGATTGAGTCAGAAGAATCGTAAGTTCATAGCCTGTCCTACAAAGGGAGACCCTGTCTCAAAAAAAAAAAAAAAAAGCAGAGGGTCAAGTAAGTGAAAAGTCAGAGGCTTCTGGGATCACAATCTCTGGTTCAAATCCTTGAACTAACAAGGACTAAAAGAAAAGAGGGAGTGAGGAAGGACAATGGACTGATAATGTTAGGAGCTCCATGATGTCCAATTCTAAAATCAATTCAGCATACCATCTGCTTACTCAATAGTTCTGAAGTGTGAATCTAAAAGACCTCCCTTCTGCAACCATCTGAATCCAAATGAGGAGAGGATGCTGTGTCTGGTATACACGCAGAGCGAGGTTCTGCTTTGTACAAGTGAGGTCACTTCTAAAGTGCACTGGTAAGTCCAGCTAAACCTCATGTCTGGGCTCCTCCCTGTCTTACAGGTAGGTTTTTGTTAGGCCCTGAGTTGACTTAAAGATTCCCCTGGGGAGCTGGCCTAAAAATCAGTTCTAAAAGCCAAAAAAAAAAAAAAAGAGGAGAGCCAGATTAAAGTATCAGCTCAGAATTTATGCTTTGGACTTAAGGTTTAATAATGCAACAGAAAATCAATATTTAATAAAGCAAATGATGGAGAAAAACACTGCCCGAGAGATGAGGCTGCTGCACTGTTTTCAAATGTCTCAGTCCCAGAGGAGGGCAAGTTGGCAGGATGGATGGAGACCAGGCTGACAAGAGAATCTGGCATGCAGACAATCCTAGGTCCCATTGATTCCTATTTTGTTATCTTCTGGGCTCGCTAGCCACTTTTGTTAAAGGGCTGACACAGAATTACAATGAAAGTGGTGTGAGATACTCAATAGATTAAGGGCAAATGGGCCAAGCTAGCCTTCAATTAGCAGTCCAGAATTATCCTGATCTATGCAAGAGAGCCATCAAAGTCCACACTCTCTTTGGAGAAGTGAGGGGGGGAGGATAGGCCTAGAATTGAAGCTCTTGAGCTATACCTCAGGCAACGTCTGTTGAGTTGAACAGGCTACCTCATGATGGAATGAGGGCGTGCAGTAGAATGTACCTACTCAGTACACGTGGCATCTTGAGCAGTGGTTTGAACTCAATTTGGATTCAAACTGGCACTGAGTAATTAATACATCCTAAGAAGAAGTCTGGCTTCTCTCTGATTACTATGTGGATTTCAAAGCATTTCTGAGCGTCAGGAAAACTGTGTTTTATTATACTGTTCTCCTTAATGCATCCATTAAGAGGTATTTGAATATTTTTGGTTAGTCATTTTTTATTGGAAGTTATATTTTTGTTTGGTGGCAAAACAAGCTTCATCCTACCTATTTCTTTCTGGTATGGGTATTTGGGTCATAGTCCATCTCAGATACCTACTTGGCTACAGGAAAGAATATCCAGCCACCTTTACCTGGTTTGGAGAGAGGGTTGGACATAGTCACCTTGAACAAGTTCATTGTGTTTCCTAGTAGTGAAACAATGCATGGTGACTAAGTGTAACACAATAAATTCTTTTGAGCTGTTTTGTCTTCCCTCCATCCCAGGATCCCAGTGTAGCTGGAATAAAGTAGAGACAACTGAAGCCAAAATGTTACTCATAACATAAGAAGCCTCAGGCAAGGTACGTGACAGCCGCTGCTTGAATGGGAATGAACTCATTTATAATGGATAGATTGGCTACTCCCATTTGTTTTCTAAAGAAGAGACACACAGAATGGAGAAAACACAGTGTACTACTTCTTGTTAATGAGGAAAATTCTTTGCAAGTCCTTAATACAACTGTAAATTATGAAGAGAATAGATGCTGAAAAGGGAGGCAGGTCAAGATGAATGAGGAGAAGAAAAGAACTCAGACTCAAAAAGGATTAAGAAAAACTGTCAGTGTGGCTTAAAATTGTGCATGCAAGTCATAGAACTGGTATATAGCAAGTACTTCATTAATTTTTATTGAATGAATAGAAGAGGATAGAATGAAGTAGGACAGCATAGGATGGCATATGGCAGGATAGGATGGAGCATGTTGAAAAGTAGAAAAGTCAATTGGAAAGAAACATGCTATCAGGGATGGTGGGAAATGGAACATAATAGCATGAGTTAGTTGGAACTTAGCCAGGGAGCAATCCCAGCACAGTATCTCTGGTTTACCTTGTGAATAACTGAACATACTACTGAAATTCTATAAATAGAAGGTAGTGGTCTTCTCACATCTCTTACTAGTAAAGAGTTGTGAGATTTTGAATGTAGCCTTGATGCTAGAAATGATGGTCAGTGCCACCATGGCTCTTACCTATTCCTTTTTTTGGGGGGCTTCACATGATTTTGAGACTCTGACAAAAAAATTTGGATAAACCATGCAGTTTAGAGTTCTGAGATCTTCAGGGCCAAATAATGTTGTGATCAATTCATGCTCAGCTACAGAGTACTCTGGGAGAGATTTCTGCCACACACTAATAGACAATGAGGTCTCATTTAGCATGAGTTGAGCAAGAGGGCTGAGTCATTGCAAAGCTGACCTTACAGGTCTAGCAAATTGCATTCAGAACCTCTGGGACTCAAAAAGCTTAAAGAAAGTAGGTCATGTTCTCCTGAATACATTACATGGAACACATAGAACTTCTGCTGAGGTGCTGTGTGGACTCCTGATGGGGTGAGCCACAAGAAATGCTACAAGATCGTCAGAACTACAACCAGCAAGATAGAGTATTAAAGCCAAGGAGAACGTGGGCCATAAAGGGCTTCAGGTGACAATTTTCAACATTGAGAGTAATTGATATATTCACTAAATAGCTCAAGGGCTGCTATCAAAGCAACTGTAATAATAATTTTATTTATAAAACTCCTGCTTCTTCTGAGGTGCTCAGGGCACTGTACAATAGTACCAAATAAATTAAATTAAAGCATGAAATATTAGGAAAACGCAATGAAATCAACATTACCGAGGAGACAAGGAAACCCAAAAAGAAATAACAGGGAAAAGACTTCTCTGCAGGAAGCAGCACTTAGCAGAAAGACGCTTGGGAAAGCAGAAAAAGCTAAGCCTCATAAGGGGTAAATAGACCCATCATTGAATTTCTTTTCACAACAGAAAGAGGTGAAAGCCCCATCTTTCATTTGTGTGATATTGAGAAAGTTTTGAATCCCTCTAAGCTTCAGTTTCCTCATTTGCAAAGTGCAGATTTGACACTGTTATCTCTGCTGAAGGTTGTTGTAAGATTTCAATGAGATTTTGAAAGTTAAGCCTAGTACTTGTCACATGCTGAGGACTAAAAAAAAGTTTGTTTTTACTGTTACTTTAACCATTATGTGAATGATGCATGACACAGGACAGAGGAAAGCAGGTGAAATGGGATGAATGTCTGAACCAAGGCAGAGGCAGCAGAGATGGAAAATTAGGGATGAGGGATACACATAGGATCAGAAGAGTGCATGAGGACTGCTATGGAAAGGGACATCCTTTAGAGGACATGAAATATTATGCATGCTTTAAAGGGTAACCTTTAATCCTTTCAACTGGAGCATTGGGTATAACGTTTAATCATTATTTAAGATTGCTAATTCAGAAGCAAGAAGAATTTGGGTGGTAAGTGAGGTAGGGTAAGATGATTTGCCCAATTGTGGATATACTTTGTCACTTTCAAGAGCAAATTACCTCAGGTCATTACAGACATAGCTTTCTAGTGTTGGATATAAAGTGTGGAATTAGAATAGGCAAAATGAAGGTCCTGGGTGGGCCATTTGCTATCATAAAGTCCAAGTGAGAAGAGATGGCTTAGGTGTGGAGACCAATAGGTGAAGAGAAGCTGAGAGATTAAAACAGCCTTATTGAAAGAGTCTAGGGAGACAAGGGGAAATTTGGGGAGAGTAAATAGTGCTAAACCAACTAAAAGACATGATCTTTAGAGTGCAAACTCCATTCTATCTACCATGACTTCTTTTTCTATTATAATTAAAAGCAGTGGTGAAAAAAATAATGCCTCCTAATAAAAATCATTCCATAGAGAAAAGGTGTACCAATTTTATAGGGTAAGTGTTAACACTAGCACCCATGATCAGCATTTTAACTGTCTTTACATCTCCTTTGGTGATAAGATTGAGAACAATTTGAGGAGGCAGAACACGGTAAAACGCTAGCAGGGCAACATGGGAACACAGATATAAATGCTGGCTCTACCTAGCCAAACCACTGACCAGACACACCATCAGAAAATATTCACTGAGGCCTCATGTTGATGTCAGCTTGCTCAATGTACATTTCAATAGGTTAATGTCATTTTTAATGACTTTATAATCAAATAAAGGACCACACTCAGCTTATACAGTGCTTTTTTAAAATTCAAAGTTGATATTACTTATGATCCACCTGAGTTCATGAGAATGTCTGGAGTGACTGATAATTAATGAATGGACCTTTCCATATAACAAGAAAAAGAAAAGAAAGAAAATTACCATGTGCTGGGCTGAATTATGGCACCATTATGTGGTATCATCTCACACCATCACTCCATAAATTCACCACACAGGGTCTATTATTATCCACATTTTACAGATAGAAAAAAATCTGAAGACACAGATAACCAATTAATCAGCTAATATGCTAATGCTGTGTGTCTCAGTACAAACTCTTACTCACTGTATTGTTTTGTGTTCCCTCACACACACAAGGGAAGACATGTCTTTACTCAGGGGCAAGTAGAAAAGCCCTGGATGAGAGCTGGGTAACATACCATTAGTCCTCAAAACTCCCTCTAGCCAGTGGTATGACCCGGATTAAGAGCCAACTAACCTCTTACATTTTATGTTTTTCCATCTGTAATATCAGAATTTCAGACCAGGTTTCCAATGTGGGTGAAAAATAGAAATACCTAAGAGTTTAAAAAAATAATAATGATACTGTGGCCATACCTCCAATTAACTGAATAAAAATCTCTGGGGAGGACCTCAACGCTGGTGTTGTTTGACAACAGCCCAAGTGAGTAAGTCACTGACAAGGTGGCTTCTGAGGTGACCTTTAGCTCTGAACTGATCTGAGCCCATTGTCATGCTTGCAAAGCCCATTCCTAATTGGGACTGGGTCCTCTGAGTCAGATTAACTTGAGGCTCTGCTCCAAAAGGGGTTAGGACTTCAGACTGTGTAGAGTGAGGTAGCCCAAGTTCAAGTTCTTTCCTGCCACTTACTAATGTGTGATGTTGCTCAGGAGAGCTGGCTTCTTTGTTTCCAGTCAGGGTACTGACAGTATATATTGCACAGGGTTGTTCTGAACATCCAATGAGACACTATACATAAAAAACTTCATCTAGATCCTGGCTCCTACACAATATACTTTCAATTAAGTTAAAGCTATAAATATTGTTATCATTATATGGAAGCTTCCCTGATACTGTCTTCCTACAGCTGCTTTTAACAACTTTAGTGAGATGAGGAGATATGCTTACAATTCCCTATGACTAGACCAACCAAGGGCATCCCATCCTGGTACATAAATGCCTCAGGGCAGAGTGGGTCCAGCAGATTCATTTTTGTACTGTGGCAGCTGCTCTGCTCCATGAAGTTCCTTTCTCCTGACAGTTTTGCCCATGAACAGGACAAGTGACAGTGAAGAGGTAAGCAGAGCATCACCTGAGTCCCACTTCTAAATCATCCCAGCCCCATGCTGATTCCCTTTCTCTCTGTGGTCTCCACATTCACTCTGGATAAATATCACACATCTATTATATCCATGGCCAGTTGTGAATTATATCTGGTTTATAAACAAATGGAAACTGCTCCCAACAAACACACAAAAACATTCCTCATAAACACAACACAAACACACACACACACACCACAAATACACAATGCATTAGGAACAATGCACTCATGTGCCACATATTTGAGTATCAATAAAGAAACCCAAAGCACACCATCTTCCCTCCCTGTGCTGTACAAGGAGAAAATTTCATCTGGGAATGGAAGCAGGTTTCCCAGGAGAAATGATATATTGTGAGTGAAACTGCAGCTCAATTTCAAGATGTGCTTATTAAGTGAGATGAAAAATAAATAAATAAAAAAGCACATCTGATCTTCTGGTCCTCTTCACAATAGTAATGTGAGCTCTGAGTGTTGGAGGCAACACCAAGGGGCCAAACCGGTCCAGAGCTCAGGTTTGCAGTGATGCAAGTGTGCTGGGCCATCAGAGAGAGAGAGAAAGAACAGCAGGTTATGTAGCTGTGCTACCACTGAAGGGTGGCAAAGGACAAGGAGATATCAATGGAAGAGGTAGAAAAAGAGAAAGAGAAGGTAGAGAGGAGAAGGAAATTTCAAGCAATAGTGAAAAAGGGCAGGGACCAAGGGCATGAAGTCGAAGTGAAGAGTGGTGCTGGGGATGTAGAAGAGAACCAAGGATCAGACAAGAGTGTGCCCAGAAGAGCAAAATAGAACACAATGAAAATGAAAAAGAAAAAGATGGTATGCTACTATAGTAAGAAGACAACAAAAAGAATCTGCAGCAGAAAAAGAAAAATAATTTGCTAGTGAGACCAAATAGTAAGCATTCTATCTCAGGAAAGCAGACTGCATCTGGGCCACACTGAGTGCTGTTTTTCTGCAGGTTGCTCACTGGAACTGAGGCTGGGAGTCAGTGAGAGATGTGAACCATGCTCAAGGTGAGAATGTAGCATGGAGCTGAGCTTTGACATTGGGAAGCTCTGGGCAGGCCTGGTTGAGAGACAGATGAGAAATCCTACTGAACAGGGGCTGTTATTCCTAATTTAAGTTTCTTTTGCTCTGAAGGAAAATCCTAAAGTCCAAACAGCTTAGATCACAAGGCCTCTTGTGATGTGGCTTCTGCTCACTGCTAGGTTCTCACCTCTGTCTGTCTGTCTGTCTCTCTCTCTCTCTCTCTCTCTCTCTCACACACACACACACACACACACACACACACACACTTGCTTCTCAGCACTTATGTGGGATGCCTTTCCCTGCTCTGATGGGCCATGCTCCCATTCATTACCTAGTCCCTACACACATCATTATTGTCCTGAAGACCTCACTTTCCTCAGAGGCAAGACCTTCTCCTGGGTCCTGGGGTCCACAACCACTAGTACTTGTCCCAACTCTTCACCTACATTACATTACTTGGCCTGGTCACCCACTACTAGTTCCCAGTAGGAGCTCAATTACTATCTGCCTGGAGAGTGAATGAAAGATAGAAGGGATATTTGTTATAAATGCTTCTTTCTTCAACCAAGGCAAAGGCCAAAAGTTGTGGTAGGAGCTTCTGTGTGTGTGATAGTAGACACAGTGTTGACCTTGCCTCAGTTTACCTCCTATGGCCAACCACTGAGCCTCCTTCCCTGAGTGCTGTGGATGGGCCTCACTAACACGTTGCCATGTGCCCTACAATCACCTATGGGGCTAATCTTACTTTAATTCTAAGGACTTTTTTTTTGACATGGAAAACTCACTTGCCATTTGAGCTACAGAAAACAGTAAAGGAAATGTCTGAAATATGACTTTGTAGCCCCAGGCAAGTTGAGTGCTGCTCTGCTGAAAGTGAGAGGAAGTAGCTACCATGTGTTTGTAGGTATCAAAGAATATGGAATGAGACTGTACTGACTCAGGTATGCAGATCTTCAGTACATCTCTGTTTGTTAGTTTTCATTTGAACAACAGCAGAGAAGCAAGCTCAGAGAGATGAAAACCACACTGTAATTAGAAACAGAACACATCCACTCACCTTATTTGACACAGTTCTCACTAATGAGCATGAACATAATTTAGGATTTGATGGAAGAAATGTACCCACTTTGACCTTCAGCTCTTTCTGGTCCTCATCCAGTCTCAGTCCCAGACGTGTGATCTCCAACCCACCCACACAGGTCCCCTGAAGGGAGCTTCAGGTCCAGTTAGTCTGGGGACAAGTCTCTCCCCTGCCTCTTTTTCCTCCAGGAAATTCCTCTGAAGATTCCTAGGCTGGCAACAGGAACAAGTGGTCAGAGTCACACTGGTATGTCATTCCTGAAATTCTTTGAACTTCTTCTTCTCATTTGCAAATATACTCTCCTACTAAGGCCCTCCTGGTGCCTTATCCTACTATCCTGTGTATTTGAGGCTTTTCCCTTTGTTCATATTAACCTCCTCTCCTCTTGAAATGAAGTGATCTCATTTCAATAATCCAAAAGCTATCTTTTTAGAATTCTATGCTGAGCCACAATCTGGCACAGGGTTTTTCTCATTTGTAAATTTATAAACCTGAGCTTTTATTGAGGAATAACATTAAATTCTACTCACTTTCAGACTTAACAAACCACACATTGAGAGCAAATGTCTTTTGGAATTGGGTAATCCAGGGAAACCAGAGGCATAAGGCTGCCAGATCTTGCCTACTCTTCAGGCTTGCACACCTCTTCCTGTATGTACACTCTCTCCCTGTGTACATATCATTTTCCCTGGTCTACATCCTCTCCCTGTGAGCATACGCTCTCCATATACATATCCTCTCCCTGTGTGTACTTCTTCCTGTGTGTACACCTTCTCCTATGTATATATCCTCTCCCTGTGTGCACAGACTCTTCCTGGGCCTACATTCTCTCCCTGTGTGCACAGCCTGTCCCTGTGTGCCCACCCACTTCCTGTTTGCACATCCTCTTGCTCTGTGCACACAACTCTGACCATTTATAGGTTGCCCTGAGGGCTATTTATTTAGCCCTTCATGGAGAGGGAGATCAATTCAGGTAAGGCACACAGGATAGCATTGCATCCTCTGGGTTCTGGGTTCTCATTCTCTTGCAGTCTCTCCACTGAAGATTCTTTCTACTCCATCCTCCATTCTGATTACAAAGGTTCTTCTGAAATAATTTTTGTGATTTCCTGAATATGAAGACTATAGGAGGACCATCTTTGGGATCAGAGTAAAGGGATATGCTAGAATTAAAGAGATTTATTTTGTACATGTGAGTTTAAGATGCCACAAGAAGAAGACTGGGGATAAAGCCCAAATATAGGAACACTTTCTAGGTATCAAAAGAACATTTAGACACTTTTATCTTTAACTCAATCTCTACTTGCCCAAACCAAATATCATAGTCCAATGCTATGGTCTAGGCAGCAGTGTAGTCCACTCTTATAAAAATTATATATGGCTGAGAAGCTCTTCCTTGCCTGCACCTGTCTTCCCTTAGAGCACTGAAATCAGTCATTTCAATATCAAAAAGTACAGTTTTAGCACTAAAATTTACTTATTTGATCAACTCCTATAGATATCTCAAAGAAAAGGAAATATCTTTATTACATGTACATGACAAGGTGGATCTCCAAAGAGATGCTTTTAAAAAAGAAATACAGTCATACCTCAGTATTCTCAGAGGATTGGCTCCAGAATCTCAAGGATACCCAAGTCTACAGATATTCAAGGCCATTCTATAAAATGGTGTAGTGTTTGCATAAAACCTATGCACATCCTCTTATGTACGTTAAATCATTTCTAGATTACTTATATGTAAGTAACGCAAATGCAATTTAAATAGTTTAGGGAATAATGAAAAGAAAATAAAGACTGTATATGTTCTACACAGATTAATGTTTTCCTGAAGGTGGATAATTTAGAGGCTTTAAGCATTTACTGATTCTCATGGTTTCCCTAAGTCAGTTATTGGGGACCACCCAATATGCAGTTCCAGCTCTGTCTGTCATGAAGAATCAGGCTCATGCCAGATGAGGCTGCAGTGCTCCAAGGGCTAACTAAGCTGGGGATGGAGACTGAACTTTCAAGATGGTCCCCTCAGGGCTGAAAATTCACTCTGGCTTTTGGAAGGAGGCCTCAGTTCCTTTTCCTATTGGCTTCTCCCCAGGGCTATTGAGCATCTTTATAGGAAGAGGTAGCAAAATTTTTCTGTAAAAGACCAGGAAACAACTATTTTAAGCACTGTTGGCCAGATCAAGTCACAGTAATATATGCTTGTTTTTTAAAACAACATTTAAAAAGTGTAAAATCCATTCTTAGCTACAGAGCACAACAAATCAGGGTGGGGGCTGGGCTTGGTTCATGGGTCCCAATTTGCTGATCCTGCCCCTAGAACAAATGGTGCAAAAGAATAAAGTGGAAGCTTCCTTGTCCTTAGAGACCTAGCCTGTGAAGTCATTCACTATTCTGTGGTGTCCTGAATTGAACCCAGGGCCCCACAAATGTTAGGCACGTGCTCTACCACTGAGTTTTGGTCTCAGCTTCTATGTCTCATTTTGATTCAAGGTTAGTCAAATCTGTGGATGTGGAACTTGTATATACAAAGGGCCATCTGTAATGGCAAAAAGTCTGCCCCAAAGATGAGCCTCACTTGACTTCTTTTAGCAACAAAACCTAATTTTCCAGCAGGTTTAGAAGACCTATTTATCCCCCGGCCATCTGGGATTCAAAGTATTGAAAGTCAGTATACTAGCTTCATGTTGCTGCTGTTAAAAAAATTCCACAAAATTTTGTGGCTTAAAACAACAGAGATGTATTCCTTCTCAGTTCTGGCAGCCAGAAATTCAGATCATTTTCACTGGGATGAAATCAAGACATCCGTGCTTCCTCTGTGCCATGATTCTTCCAGCGTCTTCAGTACTGCTGACACGCCCTGACTCACCACCACATCACTCAAATCTTCAATGCCAGTATTTTCAAATCTCTCTTTTGAGGTTTTCACTCTACCTTCTCCTCTGTGTATGTCTCCGGGAACCTGCCCCCTGCTTCCCTCTAATGGTGCACACGTGACTACATTTTGGGCCCAGGATAGTTTACATATTTTAAATCCTTAATTTGATCACATCTGCAATGGCACAACCATACAAGTTATAGTCATGGACCTTAGGGATTAGTATCTGCTGTCTTCACTTGACCATTATTCAGCATACCATAAATACCGAATGAAACATAGTGAATAATCTTAATTATTTCTAAGAAGAAACTTTATAGTTCTATTCATTCTCTAACAAATAGACCCTGAATACCTATTAAGTTCCAGGCATGGGGACAGAATACAAAGTATACATTCCTCTTGTCCTCAAGAAAGCAGACCATTACACACTAAACATACATACACACACACACACACACACACACACACGGACACCCACACACACACAAATTCTCACTGTGGCAGGAATCAGGAAGTAGTACAGGGCTGCAATTCTTGGGGGAGGTGGGAGTGATGGAGGTTAACGATTTCTCTAGGAAAGTTCCTCTATGAACCTGGTATTTAAGTTAATGTTTGAAGGATAAAAAGGGTTAACTGGGTGAAAGAGGAGAGGAAGAGAATTTCAGGCAGAGGGGAGAAAATTTACAAAGATCTGTGACCACAAAGAACAAGAATATTAAAATAAACTAAAAGAAAGATAGTGAGGCAGGGATGTGTTAAGGAGAAGCCCTCAAGGTGCTATCATGTTTGAAAAGATCACTCTGACTGAACAACAGAAAAGGTGGGTGAGAGGAGCAGAGTGGGTGTGGGCTGGAGAGTTATTTTACTTTCATTCTAAAAGTCTGGAGCTGAAATGCCAGACCATCCCGTTTAAAAGACTTCTTCCTGGTCTTCAGGAAGAGCAGAAGCCCTGCTCTTAAATGTAAGGAGGCACCAGTCTGTGAGACCTAGTAGTCCCCTGAATGGCTCTGCCCTAGCAGCTCCTCTTTTCCCCTTTAATTGCTGCTCCCACCACCATTACACATCCTGATCACAGGCACAGCCTCATCCATCTTTGTAGCTGTTCCAACCTTATTCTAGTACTTGACACGTGGTAGTCTGTGTATGTGTGAAAGAGGGAAATAATAAAAATTTCTAATCTTCCTTTCTCAGGCTGGGAAAAAATGGTCTCTGGAGACAAGAGGGGACAATGTCTCTGAATCCCAAGTTTTAGGACTATAAGACCACCACAAGACATGCTCAGACTGGTGAGAAGAAAGGGTATGGTGGTGACTGAGTTTAGGGAGAGTACCAAGCCAGAGTTAGAACCAAGAGAACCAGGAGAGGGATCAGATGGGGAAATGGTCCAGGCAGGTTCCTGGGAACAGGGACATATATCAGTAGTAGATTGGATATGTATTAGCAGTGCAAAGTACTGGATGTGTTTAAAGAAGCCAGATTAAGATAAACAGAAACAAGAACTTGCAAACCTCTATCAGTAGTAAATTATTACAAAACTGAAAGTGTTAATACGCACTTGTGCTCTGCTTCCCTGCGTCTATTGGTCACCTTTCTCCAAATCAGATTATGGAATATATCAAGACATTTCCATGAAGTATTTAATTGAGAATAGTTTAAATAAGTAGGGCATTTTGCCAGGTAATTATTATCAAAAATCAGACTGGAACCCAAAACTCCTAAATCCTGAAATTCACTTCTTTCTACTAAGTATTAAATCCCCAACGGAGCCAACGCCGGGTTCATTGTGCGGACTCCCAATTAATCACAGTGGAAAGCACGACTTGCCAAGTGAAAATCCTCTATTTTGAATTCTTAATCCCCCACCAGCTGAGTTTACCACAAAGACATGAATATATAATTGAGATATAAAGAAAACATGCCACCAAATTAAACTGTCCTAATTTTAAATCAATAAATTCTTTCTCAAATAACATGAAATGAAAATGAAAAGAAAAATGAAGGGCCCCTACAACTCTAGCGGCATTGTGCCACTGAGCCGAGTTCCAGCAGACGCCAGCTGGAGTTCCCACCAATGTTAGACACTCATTCATCAGGAATGTAAGTCTTAGGATATACTCCAAGTGGTGACACCTTCAAGTTTAAGTCAGCTCGGAGATATCTGGAACAGGAAGTCCTCCTCATCTGCGTATGGCTCTCAGGTAGGAGGGAAAGGACCCCTTTCTGCAGTTGTCATTTATCCTTTGCAACATCTTCACCTGCCTAACTATCAGGATGACCCAGCAAAACCCAAAGCTGTGCGCTGTATCTGTGAGTACACAAAGCAATGCACCTTGGCTACCCCATGAGAAAGAACTGCTATGGCCACTGCAATTGAAAACAAACACCTAGACTAGCAATAATTGACTCAGTGGTATACAGGTCTTGGGCCATCTGTCCCCTTTATGTGTTAACCACATAAGGCATACAGAACATATGGAGATTTGATATGTTCTTTCCTTCTAAAACTTGTCCCTTCTTCTCATGGTTCATTAATCCAGGTGTTTATCTTGTTCTAGTCCATTGATAGCCTTTTGGATCTCTGTCCACTGCCACAACAATTTAATGTACATTTTTTTTGAGGACCACAAGGCCTTCTTTCTGAATATTAAAGAAAGCTTAGTCTGTGTTGAAAACCTACATAGCTCTACCTAAAACTGAGATGCAGTTGACCTTTCTAGCCATACCTCCAGAGATTTTATATCAAAAGCCCTGCTCTGTGACCGTGTTAGTGCCTCCACCTCCAATGTGTCATACACTGTCAGATTCTCAAGCTTTGCACATGCCAGTGATCCTACCTGGGATGCCATCTTTTCCCAGAGACCCTACAAATCCTACTCACTACTAAAGACCCTGGTGAAATGTAAACTTGTAACTTTGTCTAATCTTGCAGGTAAATTCAATCAGTCCCTTTCAGTGAATTAATTGCATTTATATGCACAAACATCCTAATTCTTGCTATTTTATAAGATAGGTATTATTTATTAAGATACCATAGAAGACAAGTATTGCTTGTTAGTATTCTGGTCTTTTAAACTAGAAGGACAGGAACTCTATCTGAATCATTATGTTCAAAGCACCTGGCTTCAAAATACTTATGGAATTGAAAGATGTCAGCTCATAGTCCTTAATTTGACAACAGGTAGGCTAAGAGCTTTCTACTCCAACTTCTTCCCAGACCCTAAGAAGCTAAGTATTTTAACTTTGTCAAGAAGAAAAAAGAAAAGAGTAGCTCAAAATTCTTTCGATCTTTTGAGAATCTAAGTCTTCTTACAACAGTCATGACACTGATTCTGCCCTTGAGATCACCGTATGTACATCATGTATGTGTGACCTGAAGAAACATTTTAGGGATATGACAATGAGGACATGCTCTAGGATTAGCAAGATCTGTACTGGTTCCTCATGGAGTCATCAATAGACCTCACAAAACCCTTAATTAAGAATATTTCAGGGACCAGGCATGATGACTTGAGCCTGTAAACCCAGTTACCTAGGAGGCAGAGGTAGGAGAATCATGATCCAAGGGCAGCCTGGGTAATAGCACGAGACCCTATATCAAATGGAAACTAAATCCAAAAGGGCTGGGGGTGTAGTTCAAGTGGCAGAGCACCTGCCTAGCAAGCATAAGGCTCTAAGTTATCCCCTTTACTGCCAATAAACAAACAAATAAATATTTCTTTTAAGTTAGCTTGAATAAATCAACATCTTCAATGTGGGAATGCGAGGTTATAGGAATGTGTCTTGAAAAAGCTGATATTTAGGATCTGATGTTTCTTCTTTCCCCAGATGAATTGATAACCTTTCTCACTTGGAAGCTGCCAATGAAATCAATATCCAGAAGAAACCAGAGCCAGTTTCTCCATTTTGTGATGATAGAATCTTGTATAGCAGAGAGGCAGTTCACACTCCCAGGGAAAAACCACCTAAAGGCTAGGAATGTCCCTAGGGAGTCCTGACTACTTACCTGGAAAGATGCTGCTGCTTGCTGTAAGTGCTAAGAAGTAGCCGGGATCACCAAAACTCTGCTTGGTTAGTGTCATATACAGTGTACAGGGTTTGGGCAGAGGAACCTGAGTGTTATCTACTATTATGAGCAAGGAGGCCCCAGGAGACAGATGGCAGGTTTTCCAAACTGCTTAGAAATCATGAGGGATGAGCCCTCCTAGCCATACCAGAAGGCACAGAAAGTGCCACTAATTAAACCACATGACTTTAATCATGGTGTTTTGCTGAGATCATGTTAGTCTCCCATACTTCAACCTGCCTGGCTGAGAAAACACAGGATACTTCAAGTGGGATCACTGAGATGTAAGTATTGGTCTAGCATTTCTGACAGTCTTGTCCCTCCATGTCCATACTGCTTATAGAAATTTAAAAACATACCAGGGGGAACCGAGTTGCATCGTCTGCATGCTATCTAAATCTTCCAAATTAACTGCAGGCAAAATGCTCTACTTCCTTGCCATTCTCCAGAGTGCTTTGAGGAACACTTCAATTTTATAACGAACTTTAATTTCCCTACTTTTCTAAAGTTCTATGAAATTTAGATTTGGAGTCTTATGATCAAACCAAATGTGCGTTTTCATCTATTTCTTGAATGGGGCAGAAATACTTGGGATCACTAGGAAGTAGTTTAAATGGCCAAGTGTTCCCTGCTGTGTAGACTACTGATACTTCAAGAACACAGGCACACGAAGAAGGTGACTTATATCTATGGGGGATTGGATGGTGATTTTTTTCCTCCACCATGAACTCAGTCAGGTACAGCTTCATAGAAATTGTTGGTAAAAGTTCTTCTCAGCTCTCCAGGAGCCTGATAGTACCAGAAGGGCATGGTGCTTTCTGTTTGATGTGTCTGGAGAGACAGAAATCTTTGCTTTCAAAGTAAGGATTAGATTACATCATTCTCTTTGATATTTTGTGTTTCAAATTTCCTTCTGTTAAGGTTCAAGGTAGGAGGAGTCTCTAGAAATTAAAAGTTATTGCTCCTGTTCTCTTAATCAAAGTAATGAGTTCAGCTTGACAAGGTCAATTAATTATTCAAGATTAGAAAGCAGCATGATTGTATATATCAGGCAGCTAAAAGGAGAGGATTAGGACCAGGGAGGCAATAAAATGTAAGTGAAAGTCAGAAGTGACCAAAGCACTATTGTTTGCAAATTACCTGCTGGCTGGTTGTCTCCCAGCCTAGTCCATTTCTCCCTGGAATTTCAGTAGCACAGGGAATGGATGAAGTGTCCTGGCTTCTTTCCCTCATTCTTGTACCATTCCGCAGACATTTGTGTTCACCTCCTTTTACCTGAGCTTCAGAACTGTTTGACTCTAAAGACAGGTAATTAACTATCAAACAATAGCAGGGATTTTCAGATTAATTCTGCTTAAGTAGAAAGAGGAAAACTCATTTTCACCAAACAAAAGGGAGGGGGGTGATTAGATGCTCTAGTGACAAAAGAGACCTAGATAGGGCCTGAAAAACTGATAAAGAAGCCAAAAGCTTTTTTATTATTATTATACTAATATCTCTGTTTTTATAAGCTCTTCATTCTACTGTTCTCTATCATGCAAATGTTTCTCTGAGCGAGATTAAAGTCCCACAGGTACACAGATCAAGGGTGAGAAGTCAGTTTTCCATGTTCCAAGAAGGAGGGCCTTTCCCAGTTTTCAGCAGACAATGACTGCACAGTTCGCTGTACCAACCCTTACAGGTTTTTAGAAACACAAATAAGGCTTTTGAGATGTGCTCCCTAGCTTCTGGTTATTTGGCAAACAATTCAGTTCCATGGAGTGTTTTATCCTCTCTGTGTTTCCCAAGCTATGGTTTCTTCCCTGGGAACAATGGAGACAGAGGCATGGCCATTTCAAATGTACAAAAAGCTTAATTTGGCAGCAGAATCAAAAAGGTGAAAGGGCTGAAATATTCAGCTAGATTCTAGAAGCAGCCACTTATTAATTAAACTAATAAAGCAGAAAATCCTAAGGTCAAAGGGATGGAAATCATTAGACTCAAACTTTAATAATGGGACTCATTTACTCTGCCCCAAAAGATTATGTTTTGGCCCACTAACTGAATGTGAAAATCCTTGAGTGGTATTTCTTCTTCACATTTTGAATGGTGTATCTCTGTCCTAGCTAAGAAAGAAATTCCAGTTTCCATAATTTTTTCAGAATTTTCAGAATTTTTCAATAATTCTCTTTTGCTTTTCTATGACCACCATCATGTTTTATTTCTATCCTCTCTCCAAAATCCCATTTTCCTTTCAAAATCATACCTGGCCCTTCGAGTCATGGAAAACAATTCTAGCTGTAACCCCTTACTGTCATTACTGGTAATTACTTATAGCACTGTCCCATAAAACTGTCTATGATGAACACTCATGTAAATGTCCCATATTTTCACTGTCCAAGACAACGGCCATTGACCTCATAAAGAAACCAAAGCACAGGAGATGGGGTTATCATGGCTGAAAAAGTGTTGAATTATATTTGATCTTTGTGAATTTAAACTTAATTTAAGATAGCCAATGTGGCAAGTAGTTACTTAACTTAGTTCTCTTCTCAATCTGCTTCCTGCTGCCTTCTTGTCTACCTTCCTTCCATACTGGCTCCAAAGTCACATTCCTCCCCAAGGCTGGCCCTTGTTCCTAGCTTCATATATTACATAAATGGACCAGTCTTATTTTTGTCTGGGTCATTTCTGAATGTTTTAAAATGTCTAATCATCTTAAGCCAAGTTATCCAGGCTCAGAAGACCAAAATTAGCATGTTCTCCCTAGTATGCGGATTACAGACCTAAAACAAATGCAGTAATATTATTGAACATGGGTCACACACGTGCACAGGAGGGATAGGGAAAGGAAAGAAAACCAAAAACCTGAGTGTGGTTGATTTGCTCACTGTAGAGGAGTGAATATAGTAACCTTAAACTGGCAGAGGCCACTATGGGAAGGTGAGTAGGCCTCACTACGAAGAGGTCTGGCAGAGATGAATCAATTTAGATTGTAACACAAACATGCATGGTAACAACATTAGGAACTCCCTGGATAGCTATCCTTATCTCAAACTAGCAAAACTGCCATGGTTTTCTTTTTATCTCTTATGGTTTTTCTTCAACAAAATCGGAGAACAAGAGGGAAGAACAGGTTCTGCTCAGAAGTGGTGGGGGTAAGTGGCCCAAATAATGTATATGCATGTAAGTAAATGGAAAAATGATAAAATTAAAAAAATAAAACAAGTGAAATAAAATGTCTAATCAGAAAACATGGAGAGTGATTTCACCAACAACATCAGTACTCCCAATTAACTAACTTGTTGGGGATGATTTGGCCAAATGTTACACAACTCCATCTTCTCCACACAAAGTGAACTAGCTCTTCAAGGGCAGCTTTTCATTCATCCTTATGTGTGCAGTGCTTGGCTAGGGTCCATCTTACCAGAGTCATATCTCAGTGATTATTGACTGTAGGAAAAATGAAGGAATGAGTTCATGCACAAATGGTGAGTGTCTACTTCTTAAGCAGATACAAAAATGGTGTCATGGCTGTCTGTAAGAACCAAACATCCTGAACCACAGCTGTAAAGAATGAGACAAAGAATGATGGGGTAAATGGGACATTTGATAGTCATGATACTAAAGCTTAAGCAGATTTCACCATACTGTGAAAATACCATTATCTTCCTTCTGTGGGGCTTACTAATATATGATGCTGACTACACCTACAGAAATACACATACACATAGGCAGAATATTGGGTTAGTTCTATGTTGTTGCTGATGTTTTTCTTTCTTTTAGTGATCATAATACCATGTTAAAAACTTAGTATTTCTGACTTGATTCCAGCAAGGTTTGGTTCAGGGTCAAAAGGCAACTTAAATCCAGTCAGATTCTGCTAGGGGAGTTAGGATTTCTGTTCAGTGTAATAAATGATCCCAAGATAAATATATGTCTCTCTTTAATTCTGGATGGTAGTGTATCTTCTTTGCAATACAAAAACAGAGGAATCTGGCTGTGTTTAGTTTGTCTGATTGCTTTGAAGAGGGGGACCAGGTTAGCTCTGAAAAAACTATGGTCCTCTATTCATTAAAGTGTCAATAATACTCAGTCCAGGCATATTGACAGCAGATTAGCTTGGGCTGAGTCTGTGTATAAGACCAATGCCTTTCTTAACCCAGCTTGTTTCTAGATCAATATACCCATCAGCATTTGAAAATTAGCCCAAGATGAGATTCCAATACTAGAAGTCGTGTGTCATACAAAGAGGGGACCTAGACAAGTCACAGATGTAAACACCTAGCTGTGGAGTAGACATTTTCCATTAGCTTGGACGTGAGTAAAGATGGATGTAGACTGCATACCCTCACACTACCCATCACCCCACCTCCTAGTTACTCAACCTTCTCTCTTGAAGTTCATATAAAATGTTAGGTCTTTGAACTATAATTCCAGCCCTTTGCTTCAACAAACATTTATTAAATATTCAATTTGTATAAGGCACTCTACCAAGTGTTTAGGGCAGGAGTATGTGGGTGCATGAGAAGGGAAATGTAAGGAAAAAATGACAAAAATGTGGTTTCTGGCTTTCAAGGAGGCAGTTGCATTTTTCATTCCTTTCTTTTTCCAGCTCCATAAAGGTACTGATTCCTAGAGCAAGCATCTGCCCATAGCTCCTAGTCTTTTATTGTTATTGTTCTACCCAAGGAAGGACTTAAAAGGCACCACTGGGTGCCCCAGAGTATCCATCAAACGTCCCCACAGAGTGGTGATTCTTAAACTTTACTTTGTCTATCTATAATAAAGATATATCTCACACAGAAAATGAATACTCATTGCAATTAAAATCTCATGTAGGAATACCTTCTCTGTGATTTATAATACTCTTTGATCATTTCTATGCTATTCTATTTAAAAATGTTGTTTGCACATGTCAGTATGAAAAAGCACTCATCTGTAGAACCAGTAAAAGAAAGAAAACATCATAATTTCCTTTTGTGAAAAAGGAACAAGGAAAAAATGTAAAATCCTAGTGTGAGCACCCTGACACAGCATGAGGCCACTACTCATTGTTTGAGTGGTATCACCTCTGACCATGTTCTCTTCTTCTAGGGTGTCCTGTTTTGTTTTTGTTTCATTTATGTACGTGTTTCTTTTTTGAGGGTGGTACTGGGGAGTCAACTGAAGACTTTTGCACTTGCTAGGCAAGAGCTCTAACACTTGAGCCATGGTCCCAGTCCTTTTGCTTTTCAGTTGTTTTATAGATAAGGTTTCACATTAACTTTTTCCCAGGATGGCTTTAGAGAGTGATCTTCCTGATTCTGCCTCCCAATTAGCTGGGATTAAAGGCATGTACCACCATACCTGGCTTTAGTATGCCCTTTCTCATCAATGTTCACCCTATCCTACTCTTCAGGACAATTTTACTTTCTCTTCTTTCTTGCAATGGCTTTCCCTTAATTCTTCTAGCTCTGTTGATCATTCCTTCTCATTTTCCTCTAACCAATCATGCCCAGCTATTTGCACTTCTCAGGCATGCTGACAAAGAAGGAAGCTGAGAGGGTCTTCATTGCCCTTCACCTGATCTGTGGCTGGAGACCAGGGGTCTTAGACCAGGCTGGGGAAGCACCTCCAACAGAGCAGCTGGCATTTCATTGCTTGACAACTTTAGCTTCTTAGACAATAAAATGAGTATTCAATCTACTATAAAAGTTGTTTAAAAGTTACAAGATAGCAGCAGTATTTCAAAAGAAAAGAACTAGCATAAAGCTAACATTTAAATAGACTTTCTGTGATCTAGGTCCTCTTCTAAATGTTTTATAAATCATACATGTAAAATTTAATCCTCACCCCAGCACTTCACAGGGACCCCACTAGCTTGATCAGAGCCTCTCCATCAGACAGTAGTCCAAGTGTGGTTTTAAATTCTTACTCAAAAATTAGGAATGTATCTCCTGTTAAGTGTTTTCTGAAAGCATTGGGACCAGTTTTGTTTTGTGGGAAATGATAAACACCAGTCAAAGGTTTGAGAAACAAAGAAAGTATAACTTAGAGAAACACACAAAGAACCAACCAACCAACAAAACTCTAAGCAAATACCTCAAAGTGCAGCAGGGGAGGAGAGTGGTGTGACTGAGATACATAGAATCTGACCCTGGTTTTAAAGAAAAGGTGTAGGATTAAAAGCCAGGGCTGGAACATGTGAGAAGCAGCACACTGGAAACAATTGAGTTGAGTGCAAAGGATGTAGCTGAGGCAGGACCCCAGAGCCTCCTGGTTGCCTCTGCTTTCTTTGAAGGCTGGTCTAGGGCATAGTACAAGAAGAGCATTAAAATGCTGGTCTTAAAATAAAGCAAGCTTGGATTTGGATGGAACATTAAAAAATGCTTAGGGGATAAAAAGCCAAGGAAAGCAATAATTAGAAGATAATTTTCTAAGAAAATACATTATTGGAATAAAAGCGGAAAAAAATCCCTAGTTCTACTTGGTGGGTCAATTATTGGAAAATTCAGATTCTTACAGAAAAATAACAATGAGAAAGGTGTCCTTGCTGAAGGGAATAAACAGGACTCAACTGTTAAAGATCATAGAAAAATTCCTTAATACCACCTTCCACAGCTACCCATTTAGGTCTCCCAGCCAAGCCCCACCCACCTTGTACAATGAGGTGGACCCGAGAGGTCTTTGGGTGGTTATCTGTCTGCACCGAGCAGGTGTATGGGCCCTCGTCATACACATCCACATTCTGGATCTCAATGCTGTATTGGGTTTGGGTGTTGCTCAGGAGGACAACGCGGGGATCCAGGCACCATTTGTCATTCCCAGCATAGAGGATTGTGCTGCGGTTAAGCCAGGCCACCCGGGTGACCCGGTTGTCAATCGTGCACCTGAAGATAAGAACAGACAGATAAGTTAAAATACCACAGAGAAAACAAAAGTCATCAGAGAAAGAGCTCTTCATGGCAAAGCTGGGATATCTTCTTACAATGACTTATCTTTCCCCATTACTCCCAATATACACACATGCATTTCCTGTGTCACGGGTGCAACTTTCTAGAACTCAGCAGCAGAGACCTTGTGGAATCATGGCCTCAGAACTTTGGCTGTCTCAGACTTTTAGGTTCTGAGAAGTTCCGTGCTTCCTAAACCACTGGAGCAAAGGATCGTCTCAAATAACTTCTCCAGTATAAGCTGGAGACATCTTGTATACTCTGAATGCTGGACCTTCCCAACACTACTGACCCTCTCTTGGCGCAAGGGCTCCCAAGATGTGGAATGAAGATTCTCTCTTGCATTACTGTTCATGTGTTTTGAGTGTACTAAGTTGTTCAATACTTGTAACAGCCATGTGGGTATGTTCTAATGGAAGAGGAATTCAAAAACAGAGAAACTAAATAATTCTCCAATTCATAGTTAATATGTGCTGGTCAGAAATCCAGCTTTTAACTACTAACTATTATTTCACTCATCTCAGAATAGCAAGTTCCAACAGAAGGCTTCTGAAGTCAAAACTAAATATGGACCACCAGCATTGCTATTTATCTTCATTATACCCAGGGGCAGAAATGTTCAAATATTGCTAGACTAAAGGCATTTTCCAAAATCTCAAAACTGTTTGCACATGTAAAAATAGATTTCTTTTCTTTTATTTTTGCATCTGGAGTTCTCAAATTGAGGAAGCTTCCTTCTCTTTTCTGTACTTTGAAATCTCCCAGAGACTCTCGCCAAGTCCTCATCATATCTTCTGTATGTATTCATTTCCCTCTCTTGCTACACCAAGTGTGTTCTGTGGCCTTAGGCTAAATTCAACGCATTGTCCTGATCCTAACTATCATGCTAGAAATAGCTGTGTTGCATGGTAACTATAATGATGCCTCACATTTAGACATTCTTTTGCAGTGTACAAAAAGCACTTTCACATTCCCACTGTTGCATTTGATTACTGCAACACATCTGGGGGCAGATGCTATCACCCATTCTCCGCTGTAAAGACCAGGACTACAGAGTTCCAAATGGCTGGATCTTGCCCAAGGTAAGAGAAAAGAAGTATTGTAGCCAGGCCTCTCATCCAGTTCTTCTAATTCCTGGTACTGTGTATGTATGCCCCAGAATGAACAAAGGTGAATTTTTCAGTGGGAGGGGTTTTTGCTTCTATTGAGTTCTCAAAATGATCTTTGACCATAAAAACATCTAAGAGCTACTCCTGAGCACAGTTACTCCACTCTTTCCAACTTTGCCAGGCAATCTCTCTCAAGATGAGACATCTAGTATTGTGCATCTTGTCACACTACCATTGGAGGCTGCAGAGGGACACTTTGTGAAGAGCTCCTAAGGAGTAAACTGCCCAACCACGGACACCTTTGGTCTGGTGTCCAGCAAGTTCTGTGCTGCTTATGGTATGGTCTCACTCCAGCATAGTGCATGGAAATGATGAAAATGGCAACTACAGAAAGGTCAATGGACTATTTTTGTCAGTGGGCATAGGCAACTTATGTCAAAATCACATGAGGGGTTCATAATCTCTACCATGCCTTATTAGCACATTCAGAATCTTTGGAATTCAGAAGTACAAATTTATGACAACAATCCAGTTGGGTCATATATATGCTGAATTTTGAAAGCAACTGGTGTAGAATAGTACCATCTACATTATTTTTGGGGTGCAAAACGAAAAGGCAAACATCTTGGTTCAAGAATTAGGAAGAATTTTGAGTTGGAATGAGCCTAACACTACACCACATGTAGGTTCCTATGCAAATCAACATAGTCATGAAGACAGGTAATGACTGCATCTCAAACTCTACTGTGCTTCTGAAATGCCTGCGGGTCTTGCTGAAATGAAAATTCTGATTCATAGCTCTAGGTTGGAGTCTGAGATTCTGCATCTTTGGTAAACTTTTAGGTGATGCCTATGATGGTCACTGGACCATTCCTGAAATACCATTTCTCTTGAAATGAATTGAGTGCATATTGACATTTGAGAAGGACCCAGGTCCCCTTCACTATGCGGATATGCAAAAGGCAAACAGCTGCTTCAATTACACCTATAAACTTGTTAGAAATTAAGATTCTCAAGCTGCCATCACAGTCAATGAAGTAGAATCTGCATTTTCTTAAAATTGTCAGGTAACTCAAGTGCACAAGAAGTTTGAGTTTGGACTACAGTATACCCCAGGCTTCTTTTCGTCTCTGATGACAATATCTAGAACACTCCCTAAGAGGAAAGGGGCACCATTCCTTCCCTTAAGCTCTGCACAGCCCCAATGATGTTCATCTTCGCCTGAAACTTGGATTTGCTAAATTCCTCAAGAAAGAGAAAACACTATACAGTTTGCTTTATTAGCAATGATCCTGGAACAACATTTACAGCAATAACCTAGTAATCTTCACTAATAATGTACCTGCACAGCATTTATAGCAAACACCTTTGCTAGGGTGTAAGCTGGGAGCTGGTAAAATTCATATTCATGGCCAACACTAATTGAACCTATACCACTGTGTGCTAGGAACTGTGCAAGCCCATTCCATGTACTGCTGGCATCTCAAAAACATGGCAGTGTTCACTTATTGTTGCCAATTTACAGATAAGATTAACTGAACCTAACAAAAATCTATATTGTTGAAGATCACAATGGTATTAATTTGTATGAGGAGTCACCCTAGTTTTTGCTTTGTTTTGTTTTATCTTTCAAATTCACTGTTCTTTTTTCTTTCTGCTTCTTTTTTTTTCTGGTACTGGGGCTTGAACTCAAGGCCTTCACCTGGAGCTACTCCTTCAGCCCTATTTTTGTAAAGGGTTTTTTGAGATAGGGTCTCGTGGGACTATTTCCCTTTGCTATCTTTGAACTGCAATCCTCCTGATCTCTGCCTCCTGGGTAGATAGGATTACAGGCTTGAGCCACCGGTGCCCAGCCAAATTCACTATTCTTGAATATTCTTACAAGGTCTCCAAAAAAAAAAAAAAGAAAGAAAGAAAGAAAAGGAAACCATCTAAATCAGTGGTCATCAAATTCAACGTCCATCAGAATCTCTGATAGCAACTGGCAGTTGCTCACGTTTATAATCCTAGTTATTTGGGAGCTGAGATTGGGAAGACTGTATTTCCAGACCACTGAGACCTCATCTCAACTAAAAAAAAATAAAAATAAAAATAAAACTAGGCATGGTGGATGCGTTTCATC
Source organism: Castor canadensis (assembly GCF_047511655.1). NCBI lineage: Eukaryota > Metazoa > Chordata > Mammalia > Rodentia > Castoridae > Castor > Castor canadensis. The sequence continues at coordinate 165,165,565 of NC_133387.1, forward strand.
CAAGCTACTAAGCCTAAAATAAGAAGATCATGGTCCAGGTTGGCCTGGGCAAAAAGCAAGAACCCATCTCCAAAATAACAAAAGCAAAAGGACTGGAAGTGTGGCTTAGGCAGTAGAACACCTGCCTAACCAGCATGAAACCCTGAGTTCAAACTCTAGTACCGCCAAAAGAATAAATAATCTCTGATAAAACAAGGATGGCAAGTTCCCTCCCCCCAAGTTTCTGGCTTAGTGGATTTGCATTTCTGTTCTAATCCCAATTGATGCTGATACTCCCTAGAGATCACACTTTGCAAAACACTAATTTCTCTTGTTGGAAACCATTTCCCATTACTTTGCAGGAGAGAATTTTCTTGAAACCAATATGTTCTAGAAGGCCATAAGCAGACTCCTTGTTATTTTTTTTCCTAGCAGCTGAAATTTTATCAGATACCAGTTAAATGTCCATGGTGCAGGAACTGCTGACCAACAGACTCTGAAGTATATGCATAGTTGTGGATTCCCACAACACGGGCATCTCACAACCTCAAGAGGAATACCAAGGGACAGTCCCAGCTTCTGTATGAGCATCTAATTATTGAGAATTGGCTGAAGCAAAAGCCTTCCCACCACACTGCACTGCATTACAGGGCCAAAGAGTTTCCCCTGTAGTCATACAAAGGCTCCACACACAGCCAATTTCCAGCACAGCTAAGAGGCCCTTGTGATATACTATGCTGAAAAGTTGGCATAGCTTCAGCTGCGGTTTTGGGCACATCCAAGGTCATGTTTAGATGTCCAAACTGTCACTACTGGATATCAGTCTTGCTGAGTCTCCATGGAATTAACGCTGGCTTCTGCAGAGATGGATCACAAAGGTAACTCGGCAGCCAACTCCTGTCACCTCTGCCTACCTGCCCCCATCTACCTGTCTCATTTATCCAGTCTCCATAACAATGCAGAGGAGACATTTCTTCTAGAATAAAAAATAAGTTGAAAATAAGCAAAATTGCTTTCTCAGATAGAGTGAATGCCTTGGTTGGTGGGGGGTGGGTAGAAATTTGGGGGTGGGGAGTTCAGTCAACAGGCTTCCTCTTTTCAGATACTGCCCTTTCTTCTACAAAATTACTCCAAACCACACATGGTATTTCACCTTTCTTTGGAAGGTGATAAAATATATGATTAACTAGGAGTGACTAAGGTTGCAAACTCACCCATCCCTGACTAATCGAGGTCAGCAAAGCTGGAGATAGCCACTTGTCAGACATCAAACAGTCACAGCTCAGCAGGATGCAGGCCAGGAACTGAGGTCCCACATGGAGAGGTTGGGACGGGCACCCACCAAACCTTGAAAACTCTCACTTCTCCCACAGTCTTGAGATAAACCAAACTCCTACTTCCACGTCCTTTCTACCTAGCATGCCGTCTGTACAAAGAACAGAAGAACAAATGTCCCTAAGCCTTCTGGATTGGGCCCTCGAACTCCCTATCCCCCCCTCCCATTCTGATAGCCTTCTGTCCTCAGTTTCAATGCCTGGACCCAGCTAAGTCCACCTCCAGTCTTTGGTGCTTCTATAAATGACTTATCCACTCCCATCAGTCCAGTAGCTCTCCCTCCTACATGTGGTCCCTAAGACAGTCCATGGCCTGGCCTATCCAGAATCCTGGCAGAATCCAGACAGAGAAAGAGAGAGGAGGAAAGTATGGAAGGGATTTTTTTTCCATTTCAGAACTAAGGACCAGTGCTCTTCTTTGGGTTTGTGCATCTGTCTACATCTTGTCTGTTTTGGAGAAGTGTCTTCTTGTAGAGAATAGATCTGTTCTATTTGAAAATGGACTACTGAGGCTGCCCCATGTATCAATTGCCAATGCATTCTCTTCAGTGATGAAAAGCCCTACATGTAGTTGGCCAAAAGGAGATCTGTCCACATGAGCATGTGCCCAACCATGCACTGGGGCCACAGACTGTGGTAGAGAAAGCTGCCACACCTGTAATTTTCTACAGCTGCATCTATTGTCCCAAAGAATGAAATATGCAGCCTTCTATGTCCTTAATTAATGGTTTTATTGCACATGATGCATTTATAGAGAAAGGAATAGCACAAAATAGTTAAGCAAACCCAGGATGTGTATTACAGAAATAAAACTATGAATGTATGGACTCAGGGCCTCAAGTTACGTTGGGATTCAGGATGAAAGAAGAAAGAAAGAGAGAAGAACCTGGGAACTGAAAGAAAACTAGAGTAATGTTATCTGTTTGGAGCCTTCTAAAGACAGGCATGCAGAGTGTTGAAAGAAATAGGAAGATTATTGAAGAGGAGAAAAATCCAAGCCTGTCCTTTCTTGATTGCCCCCACCTTAAGATCTGAGGACAATAATGGCTCTAGACAGTGTGCAACCTGCTGGTTCTTTCTATCAAATGGCCCTTTAACTGCTATTGAAAGGCGGCACGCTTGAGACCACAGCAAAATAAGTGCTTCTGTCCTTCACAGCACCTGGTCACAACCGCCTCTTATCCCGTGGAAATGCTCCAGCTCCCTCTGAGTTCTGCTCCTATGAACATTAGCTAATGCCCTGCCCCAGTTCAATCTTCACAGCAAAATATTACCACCGGAATGGCTGGGAAATATCCCTGCCATACCCCAGGGTGCACTTCCACATCTGCTTTTGTGAGGAAGGGTGTGTAGGGGTGCTTCCTCACCAAGACAATGAGAGTCAGACCAGCCAACCCCTTGGCTGTCTACAGTAAAGAGGCATCTCACTAGTGAGCCAACAGATTTTGACCCTACTGGATATTCTGTAAGGTCTAAACTTGTGTTGATCTTTACAGACAAAAACACTGGCCTTGTATCTCCCAAACATTACTATTTCTGCTTTACCTAAGAAAACAGATGTGTTCTCTGAAATTTTTCCTAACTATGGAAACAATGACAAGGCTGACCTGGATAAAAGCAGAAGATACACTTATTATAGAAAAGAAAAACTATGGGGAGGAAAACTAAAAGCAAAAGTGGCTGTGCACATACCACCTGTGATCCCCCAATGCTAGGAGATAGCTGTGGTCAGAGGGAGGGTAAGAGGAGGACCGGGGAAAGGCTCTGAAGTCTGACTGCTGTGGTGAAAGTCCCACCTTTGTTCTTGCTGCCTCTGAGATCTCGAGCGTTATTTCACTTCGCTGAGCTGTATTTAGGTCATCTACAGTGGAAATGATTTTCCTCGTGATAGAGTTAATCAGACATTCATGTGGAACCATGCATGGAAATGCATTGCTCTGTATACTACAGAGACGCAGTAAATGCTATTGTAGAGACTGCTTCATCTTAGCCCTATGTATACATCACATCCCTGACCTGATTGTAAGTTCTTGAAAGGCAAGGGCCATATTTATTTTCTTGTGTGTCCATACATAACATTGTTTAGAGTCTGAAGTACATACTAAATATCTGTCCACTGATAAATTACATCGCCAAAATCACCAATCTTTTATAAATTCCTAAGAGGAAATATGATAGGGCCTATGTCTAAGAAAGGCCCAGGTTAAAGAGGATAATTTTACTGTGCATCCCTAACACAAACACAAATGCACACACTTCCCTGCACACCTACTCAATATTTGTGGGAATCAGCACAAAGGAGCCAGTTCCCTTCCACTGGCTAATGTCTTGGAGTTAAAGCATGAAGGCTTTGTTTTATGGACTTCCAGAAAGATCCTCCTTAAGCACACCTATCCATCTCTCCTTCCTATGCAAGTCAAATAAAGTAGCATAGTCACAAGCAAACTTAGAGGAATTAGGTTGGCCATGACTTTCCTGAAGTAAATAGCACAGTATTTTGATTTTTACTGGGTAACAAACACCCAACACTAAGTCAAATCCTGAAGGCTGGGGTACTGTAATAGGTCCCATGGTATTTATAAGCCATAGCTCCCACAAGCCATTTCTTATTCGATAACTCCATTTATATCCATGCAGCAAAGAAGGACTCCACAGTCAAGTGTGAGATGGTCTGAGAAATGTGAGGGCAATTCCATCATGTCACAATATTCTCCCACCCCCAGGTGCCAGATCCAGACAACTGAAAGCTTTTCTTTCTAGTCTTTTCTCTAATATATTGAAACAAGTCTAAACATAGATGTCTTGAACCCTTTCATGGATAACAAATGTTCCTTGGGGAGAGACCCCAAAACTGAAATTCAACATGAACTCAATCTACCATTTGGTCTTGGGTTCTATGGAATGGTGTCTAAAAAGTTCTACCTCACCCTCTCTGATAGTTTATTTTATGTGTAATTTGACTGGGCTATGGGTTGCCCAGATGGTAAAGAATTATTTCTGGTGCATCTGTGAGAATAGCATTAGAACCAATGAACTAAGGAAGGAAGAACTACCAGTGGGGGCTGGAGTCATCCAATTCACTGAGGATCCCAATAAAATTATTTTTTAAAAAGGAAAAAGGGAAATTCTTAATGTCTGTTTGAGTTAAGACATTCTTCTCCTGCCCTTGGAAATTATCTCCCTGGTTCTTAGACTTTTGGTCTTGGATTGAATCTTATAGTACAGGTCTAAACCAATTTTTATAATCTCTACAAAGACAATAGATAGATAGACAGACAGACAGACAGACACACCACTGGCTCCATTTCTCTGGAGAACACTGACTACCAAACCCACTAACTCTGTACTGCTTTTGGCATGAAATGTACACTTGACTACAAATGTGTATAAATGCATGCACTTGACTACTTCTTGCTGTTACCAGAACACTGTTCATTTGTAGAATTTGGTGATACTTTGATATTTTATTTGGTATGCCCTTCCTTATTGTTTTTTAGACAAATTCCTATTCCTCTACCAAGGCCATGTTTAAATATTATTTCATATTCCAACTACCTTTTCTCTGCAAATTTTTCATCCCCTATACGTGTTCTTCAAACATACTTTATTCTGTTCTGTATTAGTAGCAGCATGCTCATGCTTCATTTTTTCACAATATCTAGAGACCTGGGAAGGCAGAAAGTAGATACAAGTTGAGCATCCCTGATATGAAAATATAAAATCTGAAATGCTCCAAACGCTGAAAGTTTTTAGGTGCCAACATAATGCCACAAGTGGAAAATTCCACACCATAAAATGTTTCGTGCAATCGTGCAAAAAAAAAAAAAAAGCATTCAAAACTTTGTATATAGTTACTTTTAGGCCACAAGTCATGTATGTGGCATGGATGAATTTTGTGTTTAGACTTGGGTCCCATCCCCCAGACATCGCATTATGCATATGCAAATATTCCAAAAAAATCTGAAATCGGAAACACATCTGGTCCCTAGCATTACAGATTAGGCATACTAAGCCTGTATTATTTGTTCTTCTAGTCCAAGGACCCCAATATAATGTTCTTGTTACTTTCAGGGCAATTTAGATATTGGTGAGTGTTAAGGCAGCTCTAGGGGATGGAAGGATTTTGCTATATGCCGAAAAGGGAGGATGAAGTGCTTCAGGCAGAGAACGAGCATGACTAGGCACAGAGGTGCTAGGAAAAGTACCGAAGAGACCATGAATGAGAATGTGGACTGTTTGGAATAGAAAACGTGGGTAAAGAGGAGAAGATGAGTGAAGCTGGTGATTCTGTGCACTGTGATCTGTGTGTCCCTCAGATCCACTGCAGACTGACCTGGGTCATGACATAACTGGTGCCCTATGTCTCCAACTTCCTTGTAGGTTCAGGTAGTGGGCAGCAGTGGAAGAAGATGGGGTATGAGAAGGCGAGGTTAGCAGGTTTCAAAGGTTATGTCGCTCAGTCAAATAACAGGAACCAGGCCAGTGGTCTCTTTACTCAGTGTTGCTCCTTGGTGAGACTCAAGACCTTCTTTCCTTGTCCCTTCAGGCCTAGAAAGAAGTATTTATCATGCCTTCTGTTATCTGCCTGACTGTCCAAGTGGTTTTCCTACACTCTGGATGCATCTTTGTAAATAATCATTTTATTAAACTTTCCTCAAATTACTCAGCTAAGCATGCTATCTTTTCCCTGCAGGAATCCTGACCATTGCAGGTAGATTGTGCAATCCACTGTGAGACTTTTCACTTTATCCTGAAGACAAAGAGCTGCAGAGTGATAAAACCAAGAATTCTGCAAAGGCTCCCTCAAAGAGTCACCAAGTTGTAAACTGCATCAAAATTGAGCTTGTGTTTTTCTTCTGTATTGAACAGCCCTCCCTAGCAAGAAAGGGGCTGGGAAGAAGAAACAAGATTCTAGGGAAAAAAAAAAAATCTTCCCACAGGCTCTCCACCATCTTTGTGCTGTCTTTTATCCTGATTTCACTAGCTGATCTGTATAAAGCCTGTACCCGAAATGGGGTTCTTGTTTTTGTCCTGGTTCTTGTCCTGCATAAGTTAAGCCCAGCCTGACGAAATGTCTACAGGGAAAACACTTCTAATTATTGTCCTAAGTGAACATATTTTACAATTATACTGGGTAAGCCAGGACTTGCCCAGACGAACAGCAATGGAAGGTCTATACCAGCACATGGTGTCACACTAAAAATGGTGGGGAGGGGGCTGGAAATAGCTTCTCTTCCTGTACCAGGACCTGCTATGGCTGAGAAGGCGGTGCCTGCCTGGCAGTCTTGTGCCTATGTATCAGCCATTGTGCAGGTGGTGTGTGTCACTTCTGATCCCATCCCTGGCGCTAAGTCCATTTCCAACTCCTTATTGAAACACACTTCCAGCCCTCCCCCAAGTCAGGATCCTGCCTCCAGCACTTTCTGTTGTCCCGAAACATCATCTATATTAGGACCTGAATATCACCAGGATGGGGAGAAGCTCACAGCTTAGGAGAACGAAGCCACAGCTCAGTCCAACTACCATCCAAACCACACCTCTTGCTTGCCACTCAGCAAGCAAGAAGCCCTGACTTGTCAGCATGCAGACTTCCTGTCTACCTTGTATTCACCTCAGTAACTGTGTATGTCTATGACCATGTATATGTATCATTTTGTATACATATGAATATATGCATGTATAACCATATCTGGGAGATGGAGAGGGTGGGAAGGAAACAATTTGTCTCACAACCCAATAAGAAAATCTTTTCTGCATGGAAAATCACAGTGCACAGAAAGGAAGAACAGGCCAGTGAAAGCTAAAATCCTAGAGTGATGAAGGGGACTCCAATTCTTTCATTAAGTAACCTTGTAAACATACCATTTCACCTTTTGGTGGTGCTCCTGGATATAAATGATTGTGGGAGGGGTGGGTGAAGGGGCAACGAGGTGAAAGTGAGGGACAGCTGGTGAGTGGCCTTCATCCTCCCAGTGGAAACGCTGGCCAGTTGCAAAGCACCATTTCTGCCATCTGAGAGGGTGAGATAGAGACAGAACAGGAGGCAGACCCAACATGCAGATGTGCCTGACCACTTGGAGACTTGCCCTTCTCCATCTATGTCCTATAAAGTACACAGCAGCTTCTGCTTTCTCCAATATCCCTGAGAAGGAAGGAGTCCCTAGGGTCTGGAAAACTAGTATACCCAAGTCAAGGGACTATAAGAACCTTTACATGCAGAAGAGCTAAATGGCACTCTTCAGATAGTTAATTTAGGTTATATGATTCCTGGGAGAGAGCAGGATTTGTCCCACAGAAAGATTAAGCTCCCAGTGGGAAGGAAATACCTTGCTTAGCCTGCTGCACCCAGGAGCTGTTCCTCAACAGGTAGGAGGAATACCTCATCATTTGCATCTTTTCTGTTGGATTTATACAAAACCAACCATGGGCAGATGGTTGTCTAAAGAAATCCTTCTCAGAGTGTGCTAGTCCTTAAGCCAGTTGTATGTGGCAGGTAGACCCAACCTCATCCTTCTCACTTCCCTTGCCTTCTCCACCACAAGTTGCCTCTAAGGAGGAGCTATAGTGAGGATGCTGCAACCTGGAGATAGGCTGGCACTCTTAGTCGGTTCTTTTTCAATCTGTCTTATGTATAAGAGCTGTGAGAACCCTAAAAGTATCTCTCTCAGGCCAGATGGATAGGCTTACAAGAATCCCATAGATGTTTACACCCAAGGGACAGGCATACCTATTGTTTTGTTTCAGTTGCTGACTAGGAGGTGATGCTAGGGAAAATGAGACTCCAGGCTGTGGTGTCTCAGGACTACAGAGAAGTCTGGAGACTCATCATTAAGAAGTGAAGCATGGAGCCAGAAAGCCCATTGGGAAGAGCAGCAGGAAGCTTCTGATTTCTGATCTTTGACTCTGTGTCATGCCCACCCACACAAGTTATAGCCTTAGTGTTCAGTTCAACTCTCTCAGGCCCCTTCTATCATCTCTGTGCTGCACCTCAGTTTTCTGTGTACTTCTGTTTTGATCAGTCCATGTTTGCTCCTTTTTACTGAGGCCTGACTTTAGGTTCTCACAGAGAGCTGAAAGTGCCCTGGTTTGCACCCCTTAAGCAAACATCAGTGCTCCCTCTGTGGGAGGAGAAAGGGCCATGGCCATGTTGTCAGTCTTTGCCTGGGACTGAGCCTCCACTGGACTTCTTATTCTGTCCTGCTTGCCCTAATCCTTCTGCCCCCTCTCCCAGGACCACTCCCTTAATATGTCATCTGCACCTGGGGGAACCAGAACAAAGACAATCTTTTTTGTAATTCTCACTTGATGATGCCTTGAGATTGGAAGGAGAAACCCTCAGGGAGAGGTAGTGTGAAGGATTTGGAAGCTGCAGAGAAGGGCAGTGTCTAAAAAGAAGGGGGTGGCTCTCTATCCAGACATTGGGAGCAGGGGTAGAACAGGTGTCCCCTGCTACTGGACAGAGGATGAAGTTATATATAGCCTGCAGCCAAGCACAACATTAGGGGGAGGTGACTCTCCTGGTTGAAGAAGAGGACTTGGAAGTCCAAGCTCATTTCTGGGTTTTGGGAACTAGAAGGGATACAATACAGTCAATCTTCAGTAATAAAAAGGGATGCCTGTTGGAGGACAGGGGTGTATGGACTAGAAATCTTATGAAGGGTGAGCTCTGAACTCACCTTGAATGAAAAATATGCCTGGATAAATTGATACCAGGTAGAAAATACAAGAATGTTCTTCCCTATGAAGATAATGATGCCTAAAGATATGGATTTGGGGTATGGGGAATATGGTGATGGGGCTGTACTGACAGGAGCAGAGCTGTGAGGACACATAGTCAGAATGCCCAGGAAGAAAGGATAATATCAGCTTGTAGAGGTCCTAGCATGCCACTCTATGGAGTTTGCTCTAGGTTCTAGAGTGAACTGCTATTCTAGAGGTCTGGGGAAGCCAAATGGGAGGATGAAATCAAATTTGGAAAATTTAAAGCAACATCCAAGAGAGAGAAGACAATGAGGGAAGGGAAGCTGACAATTGTCAGTTAAGGCTGTCTTTTCTTGGGAGGTTTATGCACTCCAAAATATCCTTGGTCTCATTCATACAATCATATATTTATCTAAATAGATATTCTCTTAGAGAGACAGGATGGAGTTAAACAGGCTGGCTAGTGGGCCTGTGTATAAGGGGTATTTGTGACTCACAGGATTCCTACCCATTCCTTTTATTTACAGTGATGTGGACAAACTGAGGTGCCACTGAATACGTTTATTTATTCATTTATTTGCCTATGTATTCACTGAGCACTTACTATTTACCATGCATTGTGTTTAGCACATAAGAGATTCAATACACAGGCAAACAAGACAGACAAAAGCATAGTCTATTCATGCAGTAGAGGAGCAAAGAAAGACAGGATATAGTGAAGAAGTCTGATGTTTTCTGACAGGTTATGGGTGTTGTGCAGGAAACAGACAGGCGTTGGGGAAATTAACCTAGTCTAATGGTCAGAGAAAGGCTTATACAAGTGGTGCTTATGGTGAAAACTTTGAAAAGGAATATAAATTCGATTCATGGAGGGACATGGGAGAATACCTACCAGTAAGGAGCCTAAAGAGGTTAAGCCTGCACAGTTATTTTGCTCACAAGCCTAAGGCTATTTAGCTATTTACCTCACAAAAGATTTGGGATGAGAGCTTGCATTTCCTGATTTCTTAACCCAAGATAAAATAATAGTGTTTTGGGGGGCTTGTGAGTTCTGAGAGCTTATGTAATGAACGTTCTGCAAGCTTGAACGTGTGCTGGGCGTTACTCAGATTTTAACAAGATCCCTACCATCTGGAAGTGGCCATGCATTAGTGTATTTTATCTGATATCACCTTAGCCAGCATCTTCATGTTTGAGAGAGGCAGCAACCAAGCCCAGTACTTTTGGCCTGATTTCCATGAACTTGAGATGTCTGGGACTTTATTTCAATATTTGATCTGCTGAGACAAGTGTGGATCTTTTTGTGATTTGGTTTCCATATGTCAAATGGGGGAAAATGGTCTGCTTCCCTCTGCACTTCAGGTTGTAAGGGACAGACGGAGTGTGCACGGAATGAAGAGTGCCAAGGTCTCTGGGAGAGCAAGGAATTGTGTTTGCAAACCTGTTTGAAAATCAGTTGTCCTCTCTCTTCAGTATTGTTTTCCAAGTACAGGCTCCCACCACCATGCTCAACATCACACATTTATTTATTGTGTTTATATGTCTGTGGAGATGCGGTACTCGTTTTTCAGAACAAAACATATTCCTTTCTCTATTTTAGCAGCTTATGATACAAAAAAGATAACAGCTACTTAAATAACAGAAATCAGGGGCCTGCCTAGGTAATTGGATGACAAACACCAAATAGATGCTGAAAGAAACAAGCCTAGTTTTAACCCTCTGTGCCCATGGCCCAACCCAAATAGAAGCAAGAAGCTCTCAAGGAGGGCTGTTTTAGTTTTTTGGGTCAGGTGTTTCTGCCCAGGCAAAAAGAGAAGGCATGGTCTTGATGGATGGGGACAGGGACAGAAGGGTGAGGTGGTGGTGAACAGGTCAGACACACCAGCCAGAGCAATCAGTCCTTCGGTGTCAGAGCAGCATCTGTCATTCTTTCCAAAGTAATTTTGTTCAGACAACATGGCAAATACGTATCTAGTCCTTTATGGGAACTCATGATGCTTTTAATGGTGTTCCCTCTTAAGCAGTCTCTGTATCAAGGGATTCCAATTTGGATATGGATGAGCTAGCTCTTTCCCTACATAAGTTCTTCCTGATCTTGAAACTTCAGCAACAAGCTCGAGTCATCCCTTAACTTCTTTTGGAAGTCCTGCAGGGACCTTGCTAACAAACCTATTTGTCACTCACTTGTTCAAACCCTTCAGTTGTTTCCTCAGCCTTGAGGATGAAATTGAAATAGTTCCAAAGAACATACTAGGATGTGAGATCTGGAGTGCTGCTCATACGTTCAAATTCACTTGGATCTACTGCTTTGCCTGGGATCCACACTAAACTGTGTGTTTGCAATTTTCCTGCAGTGTCCTCAACTGGAATGCTCTGCTGGGCCCTTTGTCCATTTCATACCATGCCCTATTTGTAGATTACTTCCACTTCCTTAGTCACACGCACCTTCTCTGCACCTGTGTAGCTCCTCCTCACCATCACTCTCATCAAGTCATATAGCAATTGCCAGGCTAGTATTTATTTTTTAATCAGTCTTTTTTTGACCTCCCTCTAGACCTGTTGTGCTTACCATGGACTCGTGGCACTGAGTCCACAACCACAGTCAGTTGGTAAACTGTGAAGTGAAGGCACAAGGTAGCAGGCTTCTATCCTAAACCAGGTGTTGCTGAGACAATAGCTGGCCTCATGCACAGCCAAAATCCTGGGCTCTCTCCAACCCTTCTCCATGGTTACTCACAGCAGGCAGACAGGAGCCTAATACGCTTGCATCTGCTAGCACATGTGAGCCACACTAACAGACGTCACAAAGCCCCACTTTGTGCCCCATGGAAGCTTACAGAATCAGAATAGAGATGTAGCAGACAGTGTTTTATTAATTAACCAGACAAATAATAGCTCAAACTTTCCTGGTGCACGACAGCTTGCAAAGTCCTTTCACATGTAATTACTGTCTCATGGAATCAACAAAATAAAGCTGGGGACAGAAGCACATCTCAAACCCTAGATCTGAGGGTATAAATATGTGACCATGAGCAAGTCACCCTCTCCCCCTAGGCCTCAGTTTTTCATCTGTGCAGACTAGGATAATGTCCAAAACTCTACCTTTGGCTCTGTGCAGGTCTCACTAGGCCTAAGCTCAGTAGTGATCTCTTTGTTGGATCCACACAGACCCAACTGCCTCCTGCCTGCCTTCAGATAGACAGGGCTATGTGTCACTCTTAGCTGTTACACTCTTTGCCAAGATGAGCAGAGAGAAAAGGTCTAGGACATCAGGAAAGAACTGTGAAGAGAGGGATGATAATTACTAAAACGCAATAAATGCAAGCAGGCCTTCACTTCTTACACAGATTCTTGGGAGAAAAAGGAGTATAAATACCAAAGAACACACTGTATTTAACTGCAGCAGAACACAGAAGAATCGAGTAAGGTTAATTAGAATATAAATGCATGTAGTAAAATTAGCAACAAGATTGCTCCTATTATTATTGTCATCAAGGGAACAGCAAGCAGTGAGAGAGATGTGAATGGGCACTTCCCTTCCTTCCACTCTTCTTCATCTTAGGACTTTGCATGACTGGTGCAGTGGTACTCCTTATCATCTCTAACAAACTTAACTGATCTCACTCATAGTGGGTTTCTCCTCAACCCACTCTTCCACTGATTTCTAGATGAAAGTGGTTCTGTCTCTTAAGATGATTTCCAAGGTGGGAGGAAGTGGTCCACAATGTATATGAGATGTGAGTAAATGTGAAAATGATAAAATAGAAAAGGAAAAAAGTAAAACACTGTTTTGCAGCAAAAAAACGATGATTTCCTATCACGGTAGGCGTTTCTTATCTGGGGCGGGGGAGATACATTCTATATTAGTTACTTTTCTCATCCCTGTGACTTCATACATGACAGAAGCAACCTAAAGGAGGAAGGATTTATTTCAGCTGTTTATGAATTAAACTGAGAAGTATCAGTTTAATTCATAAACTGGTATCAGTCCTTCTGGCAGGAAGAGGACATGGTGGAGCAGAGCAGCTCACATAATGGCAGAAAGGAAGCAGAGAAAAAGGCAGAGAGGAAGGGAACCAGGCAAGATATAGCCCCAAAGACTTTCTCCAAAGGCCTCACCTCCTATTTTTCACCATCTCCCAACAATGCCATCATAGTGTAAATCCATCAAGGGATTAATCCATTCATTAGGTCAGAGTCATTAAGATTTAACTGTCTGGAAACACTCTTATAGACACACCCAGAGGTGTGCTTTACTGATTTTCTAGGTGTTCCTCAATCCAGTCAAGTTGACCCCTAGTGGAGCCTGAAACTGCAAATAGCTCCAAGCCATATCTACACACCACTGTGTTTTTCCTATACACACAAATGATCAGTTTAATTCATAAATTACACACAGAAAAAGATAAAAATAATAACTAATAACAAAATAGAACAATTATAAAATATACTATAATAAAAGTTATGTGAATGTGATTCTCACTCCCTCAAGATATCTTATTGTACTGTACCCTGGACAAAGGGATGATTCCTAGATGGGATGGAGTGAGATGGAGCAAGATTATATCATGCTACTCTGAACAGCACACAATTTAGAATCTATGAATTGTTCATTTCTGGAATTTTCCATTTAATATTTAAGACCAGAGTTAACTGCAGGTAACTGCAATCAAGGAAAGTGAACACACAGACAAGGTTGGGTAGGCTACTGGTCAGCTGTAGGGATACCAGACTAGACTTCTTTTTCATTCTGAGAATATTTAATGCAAAAAAAAAACTTCTACCCTTGCATACTAACAGAATCTGGAATTAGGTTCTTCTCATTAAGAACAGGATGCATTTTGGTGGTTTTTAGCTTCATCAAAACCTGTTTAAAATGTTCAATGATCAGCAGAGTACTCAGAGGAAGAGAATGTCAATACGGTTATCTGCAGGAGTTTAGATTGTTCTTAATAAGAAGAGTCAAATTGCACCAGAAAGTTGGAGTCAGGTGAGATAGGTAAAAGGAAATGAGGGAAGACAGACAAACAATAGTATCAGCATCAGTAAGGCTGTATATATTTCATACTTTTGATACTCTGCATTCCTCTTTCTTGTCTTACAAATATAGGTATATAAACTCCAATCTGAAATGATTCATGGAGTAAGGCAACTCTTTTGTGTGTACTTGAACAAAAATAACAATAATAACCAAAATCCAATTTTCATTTTTTAACAAGTCTGTCCTTTCATGACTTTGAAGTGCAGTAGGCAAGAAGATTGGTTAATTTGGTCTATCTACAAAATAACCAAAACTGACCTTCTAGATAGGCACAGAAAAACCTACCTATGTTCTCTCTTTACATCTTTTGTTTCAAAATGTATTTTTCCTGTCTTAAAAGAGAAAATAGGAACCTAGAGGGTCTGAGCAGTGGATAAGTTCTGATACAGGTGCTCACTTGGGAAAAACAAACCTGAAATCAGGATTGAGGGATCTGTTTGCTCACTCTTTTTTATCTCACTAAGGATAAAGCAGATACTTTTGATCAATACATGTGCAAGACACTGGAAGACTATCCCTTAAGTTGATTCTAAAACTGTCATTAGAAACTCAATAGAAACAATACTTACATAATCAGATACATTATACAACATTGCTCTTTCTAGAAATACAAACAGGTTTGAATCCCAAGTCCCTACACCACCATCTCCAAACGCCTCTCCTATAATATATAGCCAAACACCCCCCCACACACACAAGCTGCCTTTGCAAACTGTACATTCCAGGAGAATTTTGTAAAGAAAACTCTTCATGTGACCTTCTGGGCCTAATAACACCATTCCACCCCAAAAAAAAGTTCCCATATTGTCCATGGTAATTTCTGACCTTATCAGCTCTCTGTACCTGCATGATTTTCTGACAAGTTAAGGTGGTTGAGTGAACTCCTCGCCCTGCATCTATAAACCACTGGAAGACTCTTTGCGACCTCTGTTTCTCTGTAAAGGAGATGTAAATCTGTAGAGAGTGCAGCCAGTCCGCAATGCACTGAGGATGGTCCCTGTAGAGCACCTGTGTTCTGCTCTCCATAGTGCCTGGGTAGCTTCTTAATTCTACAGATGATAAAGCAGATAGGGCTAGCAACAGCTATGATGTAACATTGTGGATGTTTATTCAAAAGACATTTATCATCTGCACAGCATTGTTCAGAAATTGCACTGCTACTTAATTTGTGATAAATGATTAGCAAACTAGTTTATTAATGTAAAAAACCCACAACTCATAGAGCAATTTCAATTGGATGCGTAGACTTTATTGTATGGGAAATCTGAGAAGCAATCATCCTCACAGGTAGGACATGGTACATCACTTGCCATATGTTGCTCTTTCCATCCCTATGTCCTCACTCTTCATTTAGGTTCCTGCCAAATGCATACTTGTGGTCACAAGGGCAGGGGCAAGTGGAGGATATCTGAGTGACATATAAGAATATCCTTTGTCCACAAAAGGATGAACAGTATAAACCTTTCAGAGAGTCGTTGTCCACATTTCTCAGTCCCTTGGATAGAGAAGGGTGGTCCTAAGACCAGAGTTAGCCTCTGGAACTTGTGGGCTATAAACTTAGATATTACTAAGCCTGGCAGCATGATATCCTTTCTCCTATTAATAGCAACTTCTTCCATTCTGCTTGCCCCAGAAAGCGGAATGAATGAGTCTTGGCTTCAAGTGTAGGAGAGAATAAAACCCAGGATGGTAATAAATTGGAGTGCAGAGTGGCAGACACTGTAATCCTCTGGAATGCTGCTCTGGCTCAAGGAAAAGAACCTCTTTGGGGAACCAGTGAAGGAAATCAATGCCCATAAAAGCATCCAGGACACAAGTAACAGCAGAAAAAACAGATATTCTTGACCAGAACATGCGGCAGATTGCAGGTTGTAAAACAAAATAGAAAGTCATTAAAATGGTGGGCAAAGGGCACAGTTGTGTAATGCAGATGTCACTGGGGACCTGTTAAGGGGGCTCAGGACTTCTCATTAGTCAGGAGGTCAACATTGTCAGGACTCCGTCTGCCGGGCCTTGGAACCCAAATTGTAGATCTCTCTCTGTGCACAAACTGGGGAGAGGTGAGAGATGGTTAGTATCTATTGTTCTTATGCAATTGGTCTATCCGGAAATACATTCTGACCAGCTTATCAGGTTATTAATACGTCACAGGCATGTTGAGCTGTATTCATTTAGGGTTCGGGTTGCTTTAACCAAAGACTTTTCTGGGAACCATGCCAGG
The DNA here is from genome assembly GCF_047511655.1 of Castor canadensis. NCBI lineage: Eukaryota > Metazoa > Chordata > Mammalia > Rodentia > Castoridae > Castor > Castor canadensis. The sequence continues at coordinate 165,181,841 of NC_133387.1, forward strand.
GTATGCTTTCTGGAAGGAGTTCCCTTCTACCTCATTTGCCACATTTTGATCCACCAGAGGGCAGAGTCAACCCGTGAGACTCAGGCTTAGGGATCTGGTGGGGCAGTCTGCAGTAGGAAGATGTCTGGGAGAAGGGGCCAGAAAAACAAAGACATGAAAATATTCTTCATCTTGGACAGGGAAAGTGGATTTGCTTTCTGCAATTCTCAGCACAAAAGACTGACAACAGGACTAAAAAGGGACAGGTTAAAGCATCCTTAATGGGCTGTGCCTCTGTTTCCAAATATGCAAGCAAAAGGACAAAGACTTGAGTAATTTGTAGCCCACCCTGTAAATCAACACACATTTGCAGCTCCTGTATAGAGAACACATACCACCACAAAGATGGGGCATCTGGCAGAGACAAGCTACAAGGTCAAAGCCAGCAAGAAAAGAAAAAAGTATTCTCCTGGCTGCTTATCTCCCTCTCCCTCTGCCCCTCTGCAGGACTCACTTCTAGCACTCTCATTCCTTTTCTTTTTTGTACTGACTTGGCTACCCTCTCCAGCTCCTCCTATCTTGGGAGAAATAAAAGTAAAAGCAAAAACAACTCCTAAGGGAAAAATGACAGCAGCTGCTTCCTCCTCCTCCTCCTGCCCCCACCACGGGAGGTAGCTGTGAAGCCCCGGCACACTGCCAGCCATGGTGAGATCTTTGATTTCCAACCCAATTGCCTCATTTTGTTTGCCTCTGCATCCCACGAGCAGCTCAGCCCCCATTTATCAGTGAGAAGAAGGGGGTGATGGTAGGAAGGAAAGTAGAAGAAACACCTTCCTTTCCACAATAAGTAACTGGCACAGACATCTGTTGTCACCCTCAGCAGTGTCCATGGTGAACATCGCACACATGTCACACTACCTAGCCATTAAGCATGACACTCCAAGGCTGAACTGCAGAGAAACAGTGTCTCCCTGCTATTGTTCACAGTGTTCTTGTAGCCACAAGTTCCATCCATCAGGCACCTCTTCTGGGGAAAATGGATAGATTTGAAATCCACTTGATCTTGGTGTTTGTATTTCTGTTCCCAGCACAGGCATTCAAGGTACACGCAGATGGTCAGGCCCTCGCTTAGCTCAGTCTCTCACTCTGACTCCCCCACCTCTCACAGGGGTGCTGTGGGGACTCAAGGTGCTTACAAAAGTGATATTGTAACTTCCCTGGGCTAGAATCCTTCTTCTTCCAACAGCCCACACACATCCCTCCCCAACTTGGACCCCAACCAAGCTCTCTCATACACACACACCATATAGAATATTATCTTCAATTCCCTACACTCTGGTTGCATGAAGTTTCACATAGCTCCCTCAGTCTTCAAGATAGCATAGAAATCATCCTTTACTTATTTACTCAACCAGTCACCAAATAGTTTTCTTTTTTTTCTTTTTGCATCTGCAGTGTGTGCCACTCAGTGTGCTAAGGGAAATCAAAGATGAACAGGACAGGGTGTCTGCTCTTTGTGTGGCCAAAGGCAGAGTGTGTTTTGGGCAGTTGGTGCTTTCTGACTTGAAATGCACACCAGGTATACTTATGGAACATTGTATCTTATACAATGAATGTATTTTATACATTGTATTTTATAACTTATGAAATATGTATTTTATTAATAATTCCCCCAACACACACAACCACTATTCAAAATAAGTTTCTCAGCTCTTTCTGATGCACAAAGAATAGAACCACTATTTAGAGTGGCTAGTGAGTAAGATTAGGTTAGAAGTGGGGAATCAGGTGCAAGAAGACTGGGCAGGAGAGCAAATGCATTTTTCTGAAGGCCTTCTAAGTCACCCTTGTTCATCGGGAATCTAATGTGTAGGTATGAGTCTTCCCAGGAGAGCAGGGCTATACTCAGATCTGCCTGCTGGAGATTATCACTGTTTACTTAGGGGCACTGAGGAGAAGCAGCACACCACTCAGAAGACCACCCAGTTGAGACCACAGGTCTGAGGGACAACTGGGGAAAACGAGAGAATAGTTGTTAGGAATTAGAACCTAAGGCCCTGACTGAAAATGTGAGGGTGGGAGAGATATTAATGGAAAGGAAGTAGACTACAATAATGGTAATAATGATGATGTTTAACATTTATTGGTCATTAATGTGTACCAGGTACAATGATAAGCCCTTTGCACACATTATTTTGCATGATCCGTACAACTACTCTGTGTGATATTTATAAAAATTATCTCCACTTGCCATGCAAAGAAATCGAAGCCTAATAAATGACCTTAGGTAGCACAGTTAATATGTTATAAAGCAGGAGGTATAACTCTGAGGATCCATCTCCAGAACACACATATTGTACACAGCAAGGTGTTCTCCTGCTTCCTAGTCTGGCTTGGGTAGGTGGAGAAGTACAAGGGTAATCGAAGAACCATTTGTACATGGAGGACCTTAACTCTTGGTCATGAACCAGCATGCACTTGGCTCTTTTTTCTTTTGCTTATTCATTTATTCATAGGTGTATACATTGTTTGGGCCATTTCTCACTGTCCCGGCCCCTATCTCCCTCCCCCCACCTTCTTCACTTCCAGGCAGATCCTGTTCTGCCCTCTTCTTCTCCCATTTTGTTGAGGAGAAAACCTAAGATATTATCTCTTATAAGAAAGAGATAATAAGAAAGACACAGGAGGGATTCCAAGATGGCGGCTAGAGGTAGGAAGCAGAAAGTGAGCCTCCTATAGTGAAACCTTGGAGAGATGCTGGAGACACACTTTGCAGGCATAATCACTGAGAAAAGGCATAACTTTGACCCCTCCACACCTCCAGCCAGGGCAGAGAATCTCCACTTCACGTTAAACGGAGAAACGAGGAGGGCCCCTGGGCCGCCAGTGGCCGGCACCCACTGGGAAGACACGGACCAGGTGAGCTTCGCGGTACTGTGGTACCCCCACAGACAAGCCTGTGCCAGAGCAGCATAGCCCCCTGGACAGACTGACCCCCCACGCCAGTAAGCAGGAGCAGGAAAGCTTGTGAAAGTGGCAGTGGGAGGAAAACTGCACAGGAGAGGGGGGAAGACCCACCTCCCACATGAACTGACAACGTAGGGGCAGTGTCACCTTTCCCAGTGCTTGGAAAGGGGAAAGCCTGTAGCAGAAGCTCCCACACAGGAGAACTCTGAACAAACAAAGCCTGTGGGACCAGGTGAGTGCTAAGTTCACCCCAGAGATCTGCATAAATAACGCCACCAGCTACAGCAGGCTGAGAGCAGCAGGCAGGCAAGCCACAGTTGCAGATACCACTCTTAGAACTGTCTCCAGACACTTTTTTTTTCTTTTTCTCCCTACCTTTGATGAGAGAACAACCAAATTACACCTGCAAGCCGAAAAACTTACTGAAACTGTATTGCATTTGAACTTGGGACACTTGGTGGGGCTTTTGTGTGTGTGTGTGTGTGTGTGTGTGAGTGTGTAGTTTTGTTCTACTTTATGCATCCCCTTTGATGAGACAACTACAGAACAACATCTGAGGCACCAACTCCAGGACTGGAGATTGAGACGTACACCCAAATTATTAAGACTGAAACTGCATTGCATATAAACTTGGAAGTTTTTTGGTTTTTTTTTTTTTAATTTTCTATTTTCCATTTTATTTTATTTCATTTTTATATATAGATATTTCTTTCATTTACTTATTTTTTATTTTTTTATCTTTGATTTTCAATCCTCTCTCTGTCTCTCTAATGTCTGTTCAGCTTACTGTCAATTAGTACACTAATACTCCCTGTTTATACCTTTGAAACTCTCTTGTCTGATACCTTGTTCTGCTTTCTCCCTCTTGTCTGTATATTTGTTTTCCCCTTTTCTTTAACTTCTTGCTTTTCATCTCAGCTCACCCTTCCATTCTAAATATTACCATTGTTATTATTACAAGCTAGAAAATACTTTATTGCACACAGTACAGAGACAGTAACAACACCAAGGACAATGACAGGAAGACAGAAAAAACAGGGAAACCAGTTTCCCCACAGCAAAAAATTAGTACAGGAACCAGAGGGGAATGAAGAGAACAGAAACTCAGATCCAGACTCCAACAAAATGAAGATAAACTATGCCAAAGGACCCAATGAAGCCCACAAGAATAATTTAAAAGAAGACATACTACAAGTACTCAATGAGAATTTTATAGAGATGATACTGGATAGGGTCAACCAAAATGTACAGGAGACACTCAAGAAATTCCAAGAAAATAAAAATAGAGAATTTGAAAAAGCAAAAGAAGAAATAAAGGAAACCATAGAAGCACTGTATAAACACCAAAGTGAAAGAGAGAACACAATGAATAAATGGATAAATGAACTCAGAACAAAAATAGACAACATTAAAGAGGAAAACTGCCAGGATATGGAAAACCTCAGAAAAAAGAACGAAACAGAACTGCAAAACAAAACGGAAGGCCAATCCAGCAGAATAGAGCAAACAGAAGACAGAATCTCAGAACTTGAAGATGAAAGGGTAATTAAAGGAAAAACCAAAGAACTATTAATTAAACAACTCAAGACCTGTGAAAAGAAAATGCAAGAACTCACTGACTTCATCAAAAGATCAAACTTGAGAATCATGGGCATCGAAGAAGGAGAAGAGGTGCAAGCGAAGGTATTGTGTAATATATTCAACAAAATAATAACGGAAAATTTCCCAAATCTAGAGAAAGATATTCCCATACAGATGCAAGAGGCCTCCAGGACACCAAACAGACCAGATCAAAATAGAACTACTCCACGACATATCAGCATTAAAACAACAAGGAAAGAATATTGAAGGCTGTAAGAGAGAAAAAACAAGTAACATACAAAGGTAAACCCATCAAAATCACAGCAGACTTCTCAACAGAAACATTAAAAGCAAGAAGAGCATGGGGTGAGATCTTCAGGCACTGAATGAAAATAACTTCAACCCCAGGATACTCTACCCAGCAAAGCTATCATTCAAAATAGATGGAGAAATAAAAGTCTTCCATGATAAGCAGAAACTAAAACAATATGTGACCACAAAGCCACCATTACAAAAGATTCTGCAAGGGATTCTGCACACAGAAAGTGACACTCAACTTAACCATGAAAAGGCAGGCAGCACCAAACCACAGGAAAAGAAAAAGCAAGATGGCAGAGAGTAACCTCAACTTAGGTACACACAATCAAACCTTCAAACAACTAAGACAACTAAATGGCAGGAATCACCACATACCTATCAGTACTTACGCTTAATGTTAATGGACTTAATTCACCCATCAAAAGACACCATTTGACAAAATGGATTAAAAAAGAAGAACCAACAATTTGTTGCTTGCAGGAGACTCATCTCACTGACAGAAATAAGCATAGGCTAAGGATGAAGGGCTGGAAGAAGATTTACCAAGCCAATGGCCCCCGAAAACAGGCAGGAGTAGCAATACTTGTCTCTGACAAAGTAGACGTCAAACCTACATTGGTCAAACGAGATAAAGAAGGACATTCCATACTAATAAAAGGGGAAATAGACCAAAAGGAAATAATAATCATCAATCTGTATGTACCCAATGTCAACGTACCCAATTTCATCAAACATACCCTGAAAGACCTAAAAGCATATATAAACGCCAACACAGTGGTTGTGGGAGACTTTAACACCCCATTATCAACAATAGATAGGTCATCCAAACAAAAAATCAATAAAGAAATCCAAGATCTAAAATATGCAATAGATCAAATGGACCTAGTAGATGTCTACAGAACATTTCATCCAACCTCTACACAATATACATTCTTCTCAGCAGCCCATGAAACCTTCTCCAAAATAGATCATATCCTAGGGCACAAAGCAAATATAAGAAAATAGAAATAATACCGTGCATACTATCTGACCACAATGCAGTAAAAGTAGAACTCAACAACAAAAGTAAAGACAAAAAACATGCAAACAGCTGGAAACTAAATAACTCATTACTTAATGAAGAATGGATCATCGATGAAATAAAAGAGGAAATTAAAAAGTTCCTGGAAGTCAATGAAAATGAAAACACAACCTACCGGAACCTATGGGACCAGGTAAGGCAGTCTTGAGAGGAAAGTTTATAGCCATGAGTGCATATATTAAAAAGATTGAAAGATCCCAAATCAATGACCTAATGATACATCTCAAACTCCTAGAAAAACAAGAACAAGCAAATCCCAAAACAAATAGAAGGAGAGAAATAATAAAAATAAGAGCTGAAATCAACAAAATAGAAACCAAAAAAACCATACAAAGAATTAATGAAACAAAAAGTTGGTTCTTTGAAAAAATGGCAAACCTGACTAAAATGAGGAGAGAAAAAACCCAAATTAGTAGAATTAGGAATGCAAAAGGGGAGATAACAACAAACACCATGGAAGTCCAGGAAATCATCAGAGACTACTTTGAGAACGTATATTCAAATAAATTTGAAAATCTTAAAGAAATGGACAGATTTCTAGATATATATGACCATCCAAAACTGAACCAAGAGGACATTAATCACCTGAATAGACCTATAACACAAAATGAAATTGAAGCAGCAATCAAGAGTCTCCCCAAAAAGAAAAGTCCAGGACCTGATGGATTCTCTGCTGAATTCTATCAGACCTTTAAAGAAGAACTGATACCAACCCTCCTTAAACTGTTCCACGAAATAGAAAGGGAAGGAAAACTGCCAAACACATTTTATGAAGCCACTATTACACTTATCCCAAAACCAGGCAAAGACACCTCCAAAAAGGAGAACTATAGGCCAATCTCCTTAATGAACATTGATGCAAAAATCCTCAACAAAATAATGGCAAACCGAATTCAGCAACACATCAAAAAGATTATTCATCACGACCAAGTAGGCTTCATCCCAGGGATGCAGGGGTGGTTCAACATATGAAAATCAATAAACGTAATAAACCACATTAACAGAAGCAAAGACAAAAACCACTTGATCATCTCAATAGATGCAGAGAAAGCCTTTGGTAAGATCCAACATCATTTCATGATAAAAGCTCTAAGAAAACTGGGAATAGAAGGAAAGTTCCTCAACATTATAAAAGCTATATATGACAAACCTACAGCCAGCATTATACTTAACAGAGAAAAACTGAAACCATTCCCTCTAAAATCAGGAACCAGACAAGGATGCCCACTATCACCACTCCTATTCAACATAGTACTGGAATTCCTAGCCAGAGCAATTAGGCAAGAAGAAGGAATAAAAGGAATACAAATAGGTAAAGAAACTGTCAAAATATCCCTATTTGCAGATGACATGATCCTATACCTTAAAGACCCAAAAAACTCTACTCAGAAGCTTCTAGACATCATCAATAGCTATAGCAAGGTAGCAGGATATAAAATCAACATAGAAAAATTATTAGCATTTCTATACACTAACAATGAGCAAATGGAAAAAAGAATGTATGAAAACAATTCCATTTACAATAGCCTCAAAAAAAATCAAATACCTAGGTGTAAACCTAACAAAAGATGTGAAAGACCTCTACAAGGAAAACTATACACTTCTGAAGAAAGAGATTGAGGAAGACTATAGAAAGTGGAGAGATCTCCCATGCTCATGGATTGGTAGAATCAACGTAGTAAAAATGTCGATACTCCCCAAAGTAATCTACATGTTTAATGCAATTCCCATCAAAATTCCAATGACATTCATTAAAGAGATTGAAAAATCTACTGTTGAATTTATATGGAAACACAAGAGGCCACGAATAGCCAAGGCAATATTCAGTCAAAAGAACAATGCAAGAGGTATCACAATACCTGACTTCAAACCATATTACAAAGCAATAACAATAAAAACAGCATGGTACTGGCACAAAAACAGACATGAAGACCAGTGGAACAGAACAGAGGACCCAGATATATGAAGCCACACAACTATAACCAACTTATCTTTGACAAAGGAGCTAAAAATATATGATGGAGAAATAGCAGCCTCTTCAACAAAAACTGCTGGGAAAACTGGTTAGCAGTCTGCAAAAAACTGAAACTAGATCCATGTATATCACCCTATACCAAGATTAACTCAAAATGGATCAAGGATCTTAATATCAGACCCCAAACTCTTAAGTTGATACAGGAAAGAGTAGGAAATACTCTGGAGTTAGTAGGTATAGGTAGGAACTTTCTCAATGAAACTCCAGCAGCACAGCAACTAAGAGATAGCATAGATAAATGGGACCTCATAAAGCTAAAAAGCTTCTGTTCATCAAAAGAAATGGTCTCTAAACTGAAGAGAACACCCACAGAGTGGGAGAAAATATTTGCCAACTATACATCAGACAAAGGACTGATAACCAGAATATATAGGGAACTTAAAAAACTAAATTCTCCCAAAACTAATGAACCAATAAAGAAATGGGCAAGTGAACTAAACAGAACTTTCTCAAAAGAAGAAATTCAAATGGCCAGAAAACACATGAAAAAATGCTCACCATCTCTAGCAATAAAGGAAATGCAAATTAAAACCATGCTAAGATTCCACCTCACCCCTGTTAGAATAGCCATCATCAGCAACACCACCAACAACAGGTGTTGGCGAGGATGTGGGGAAAAAGGAACCCTCTTACACTGTTGGTGGGAATGTAGACTAGTACAACCACTCTGGAAAAAAATTTGGAGGCTACTTAAAAAGCTAGACATCGATCTACCATTTGATCCAGCAATACCACTCTTGGGGATATACCCAAAAGACTGTGACACAGGTTACTCCAGAGGCACCTGCACATCCATGTTTATTGCGGTACTATTCACAATAGCCAAGTTATGGAAACAGCCAAGATGCCCCACCACTGACGAACGGATTAAGAAAATGTGGTATCTATACACAATGGAATTTTATGCAGCCATGAAGAAGAACAAAATGTTATCATTCACTGGTAAATGGATGGAATTGGAGAACATCATTCTGAGTGAGGTTAGCCTGGCCCAAAAGACCAAAAATCGTATGTTCTCCCTCATATGTGGACATTAGATCAAGGGCAAACACAACAAGGGGATTGGACTATGAGCACATGATAAAAGCGAGAGCACACAAGGGAGGGGTGAGGATAGGTAAGACACCTAAAAAACTAGCTAGCATTTGTTGCCCTTAACGCAGAGAAGCAAAAGCAGATACCTTAAAGCAACTGAGGCCAATAGGAAAAGGGGAACAGGTACTAGAGAAAAGGTGAGATCAAAAAGAATTAACCTAGAAGGTAACACCCACGCACAGGAAATCAATGTTTGTCAATGCCCTGTATAGCTATCCTTATCTCAACCAGCAAAAACCCTTGTTCCTTCCTATTATTGCTTATACTCTCTCTACAACCAAATTAGAAATAAGGGCAAAATAGTTTCTGCTGGGTATTGAGGGGGGGGAGAGGGAGGGGACGGAGTGGGTGGTAAGGGAGGGGGTGGGGCAGGGGGGAGAAATGACCCAAGCCTTGTATGCACATATGAATAAAAATAAATAAATAAAATTTATTTTTTAAAATTTATTTATTTACATGTACATACATTGTTCGGGCCATTCCGCCCACCCCCGTCCCCCCGCCTCCTCCCCACATGGCACTGTTGATGGAAAGAACCCCACCAGGACAGTTCCTACTGCTTCTCAGGAAAGGATGGTTACTGGTTGAATGCATGTCACTGTCTATGGCTCCCTTTACCTAAACAGCTCTATTAGCTTCTCTGTGTCTATTTAGCACACCACTCAGACTTCCAGACTCCCATCACCAACACTGTTAGGAATTGTTGGGTTTCCTAGGACATGTTTGGGCTTTTAAAAGACAGATTTATCTATGTAAACACTCTTATGTGAGAAACATATATGTTTATCCTTCCTATCATCCAATATAGCCTTTCTTCTGTGTACTCCTTTCTCCCCAAGCCACCCCATGCCCTTCTGGTTCCTTCTCTGTCCTTCCCATGGACAGTGTGTTTTATATGAAACTGTAAAATGTGATGACAGCTTTCCTTGTCATTGTGGCCCTCACGCAGATTCACTAGTGATATACAGCACTGACCCTCCGGCAGTAAAGCAGCCTCATTACAAATGAGAGAAAAGACAGACAGAAAGAAGCAAAGCAGGGAGATGGGATCAAGGAAGAGTGGGGCTGACAAGACAGTACACAGGAGAGAAAGAAATGCACATGGGAAGGAAGAACAGAAGGAAAGGCACCTAAAACAGGGAGCAATGGGAGAAAAAGTAAAAGGAAGGCTTGCTGTTTTTCCGATTGTTTGGTTTCCTACCTGATGGATGGGTGAGGGTGTGTGTATTGTCACAATGCAACAGGAATCTAATTCTAAGTAGCACTGTGACAAGCTCTGAACCTGCAGAAATTCTGAATGGGGTATCTTTAAAGGACACCAACTCAGTAGCTCATGAGACTGAGTCAGGAAAGGCAAGTCATGGTGGCCAGGGGATTCCCTTGTGAAGCTGGCATAGGGAAGTCTGCATCCACTCAGGACTCTCATGAGACTCTGCAGTGCACCTTCCCTTTCCAAGGTTGCATTGGCTTCTGATATCTGTTCTGAACCACTTGAAATCAAAGGGACAAAGGCGCCACTGCTAGGGGACAAGGGTCAGCTCATTTACCTCCCCGCCGGGCAGACAAAACCCATCTGTAGGCCTCCTTAACAAACTCATGAGGCCTGGTGGTGGAAAGTGCTGGTGGAGACCTGGCAATGTGTTATAAATATTTGTTCCCACTAAAACCCTGTTGATTTGACTTAACAGCCCCAAGGGAGGCTGATTTGCTGACTACAGAGTTCCCTAAATAAAGCCAGTTGGGAGAGAATCTTTATAGAAACACTCTAGTGGGAAATTCACATCTGCTTTTCCAGGTGTCCCATACACTGGGATGTACCCCTTTTGGCTTCCCTTGTTGTTTATCTCATTCTTCCTCCTGTCTCCAGTAGGGATTAATTCTAATACTAATATGTTGTGGTCATGCATTTAGAGCCTTGGCAGATCCTAAGCTCTCCAACTCCACATTTCTCCAGAGAGAAAGGAAATAATGGTTTATTTTGAGCCAGGGCCTGCGCTAAGTGCACAATGCTGTACCACAGCTTCTCTCAAAACCCTATTCAGCACCTACAATCCTTTACCTACATTTCAAATTAATAGGCAGTTTAGGTGTTCCCCTTTCAGTCTCCTGTATAGATGCAGAGGCTGCATTGAATGCCAGCCCATGGTGTCGAGGTTATTAGATATGCCTGCAGAATGCAGGTAATTTGTGTTTCTGCTTTGTGCAATTGGCACTAATGGCACATGCATAAAACGGAGCCATCTTCCAAAACACACATCAAAGGAATATATTTACTAGGCACAAAGGCTAGAAGCAGAAGAATTGAACTCTAATGATAACATGTTTGTAGCAAAGTGATGCACTTAAGTTATTATGTATGAAAACTATTGGCAAAATTGTCAGTCTAGGCTTATTAGAGAGACAGAGGCGGGAGATGAACAGAAGGGGTGGTCTGCTAGTTAGAATTGGAGGGACATAGTTCTGTATGAGCACATAGATTATCAGTGGGAATGGAAAATAAAATAAGAATTAAGGCTTCTGAGGTAGAATTCAGAGTGAAATAGGAGGGGATTTTATAGGTCAAAAGGTTGGCAAGAATAAAGCTAGGAACAGGATCCTGTAATGGATCAGCTTTTCACTTATATTTTTTGTACTTCATAGCCCTTTCACTTAAATAAATGGAGTCAGGGCATTTTCCATTTAGTCCCTCATCTTCTGCATTTCATCACATGTCTGTCAACTGCAGGCATCTTATACATGACTCTTACTTTTTTTTTTTCAGAATTCCATGCGAGACTCTGGTATCTACTGTTGCTCCAACTTTGTGCATTCTGATTTATATTTTACTTTTCATACTTGAACTTTGATGTTGGTTTGCATTTATAGAGCAGGAAATTAACACCATGACCTGATTTTATATTCAAAGCAAATGAGGTCCTGGGAAGAAGGGCTTATGGAGGTCATTGCTTGAGAGAAGTTTAGTGATTAAGATAAATTGCACATCCTCAGGCTCAGGCAGTGAGACCCTCCCTCTTTATTTCTAAAATGGGAATAAAACCACTGGCCTTTTCTACCTTCCTCCTGTGAACACTGCATACTTGTAGAGAGTTAAATCAGAAGATCATACCAAAGAAACTGTTGAACAGATTTGGTAGTGCAAAAGGTAGTGAAGAAGTAAAATGATTAATGCAACATGTCAGATCATCAAAAAGTAATGATGAATGTACACACACACACACACATACATGATCCACATCAATCCAGCCTCTTCTAGCGTAGATGAGGTTTCAATAGCCCACTCAGATTCCACCAAGGGGTGATGTAAAGGGCAAGAGGTAAACTGGAGTGTTGATTTCTCATCTGTGGACCATCAAGAAAAGTGTAGAAGTTCTCTTTTGCTGCCATTGTCAAGCCTCTGTCTGGGAGTCCCCAGGTCATGATGCTCATCATTCCTTAAAGAACCCTGGGCAGGTAAGGAAATGCTATCTTCTACCTATTGTCAGATGAAGAAAAATGGAGCCAGTTAGCACAGATGATTTATCCAATATTGCATAGATGCCATATCTTTAAAAGTAAAGGTCATTCCTGTACGGAACAACTAAAATTTTCATCATTGCAGGTAATCTGGTCCCTGTGTAGGAGTAACTCCTAAACATTAGTGCCATACCTATGGTAGAAATTAAAAGCCACTAGCCAGGGCCTTAAGGATCTCAGTTTATTGATCTTAGAGGGATCTAACCTCAGCTGGGTAAGCTGGGCTTTGTCACCTCTCCTCACTCTCACTCTCTTCCTTCCTTTTTATCTTCTTGGAATTCTCAAATTCACCACTCCCTAGGGAGAGTGAAAATATCCTGCCATTCCTTCAAAAATCCTTTTGGTCCCACATATTGAGAGAGTTTCAGAAACACAACACCTACATTTGAAGACGCCATTAACTCTGATCAGTTTTAACACCAGAGCTGTTCAACATGTGCAGAAAGAAAATAGCAACATAAACAGGGAGAAACAAAGACAGAAATTAAAAGAAATCATCCACTGAGTTGTAAAACCAAGCTGTGACAGGGAAGAAAGGCAAGTAAGGTTCAGACTGGGGCCTGATGAGTGATGCAACAGCAAATTCACAGAATCTCATTCTTCTCTGATTTCCTATTAATTTCCCGCACTCTACAGCTCTGACGGGGCTCTTTTATAGAGGCATATATTCTTTATATAGCATATTATAAATCTGGGTCGCCTACTGAGCTCTAACACACTGGCAGCCGTACATTCTGACTCCAGTCCATGGGTGGAGACTTGTGGACTGGTAACATCACCCTGTCACTTGAAAGTTCACCTGGCATTGCCTGGGCATAGCCAGGGATTCCATTCCTTGAACAGCTCTGCCTATCTATGATGTTGGTGCACAGGAACTCCAGCCCACCAGCAGTGGTTCTGTGGTGAATAAGACTGATGCACAGGACCAGAGGCCTGCCAGCTCACTTCCATTTTGGCTAAAACTCCCATTTCAGCTCAGGATGGCAAAGGCAAACAACTTAAGTCATTAACCTGCACTAACTCCTCACCCTGCTGCTTTCCATCTTGATTGAAGGGTAAGAAGGTTAATTATTCCCAGGTTCATCCTCAGACTTCACAGACCATATCATTGCTGTTAGCAGGGGACTCTGGTCTGGCTGAACCCAAGTTTTGGAGGTGACAGTGCTAATGAAGTTGGCTGCTGTTGCTGCCGCTGCTGCTCCAATACCAGTCTTTGATATTGAAAGGGTCAGTTGTGAGGTCAAGCTTGTATATCCCCATTTCCAGATACCAGGATCACAAGGAGCAATGGTTTTGACCACTGCACAGTATGCTTGGGACAACATGACCAACCATGGCAGCGAACCCATCGCTAACGGATGGTCTCAGTAGAAAGCTTATGCAGAACAAGCATCTTCTACCTACAGATCCAGCTGTGAGGAAGACAATGAAGCTCTGACCCTTGGGAGCAATAGCTTCTGGAAGTCAGCTCCAGGATCGATAAACTGTTGAGGAGACCAGCTGAGGCCCATGAGAAAGAATGCTTAGGTAGTACAGAATGGGAGCTATGGAAGACAGCACTTCTTTTCATCCATTGGCAATTGAAGAATGAGACTAAGGAAGAATGTGGCAGGCTGGGGAGAGAGGAGCTTCTACTCTATACTATCTCTGCATCTCTGCTCCCCCTCCCCAACTCCTTCACCCTCTTGAGGACATCATCCTTAAAATATATTTCATTTCACAGCTGCATTATGGTACCACAAAATCCTGGGAATCCAATTTAAGAACAGATTACCTCCTCACTTACTTCATTTGAAGCAATTACATGTTAATTTTCATTGAAACCAGCCTAATGCATACCAATCTGATGCTGCAATCTCATTTGAATACTTAAGGGAACATCCACCAGGTTTGGGGCTCCAGAGATTTATATTTAAAGGGCCACTTCATCATTCTGTTTGTTGGTGGGCTCTCATCTATTCTTGGTGCCCTCCCTGAAGCTCCCTGGAATGGAAATTTTCCCATGGTGAAATAAGAACAGATGAGCTTTCTCCACAACTGCAAATAGCTGCAGTTATAAAGGAAGCTTACGTTCTGAGGTTCCTGTCTTTTCTCTGCCATTCATGTGGTGGGTGAGTGTTAGAAAAATACCTCCACCTTGGTTTGTCTTCCTTGCAAAGTCAAAATTCATTCTCCACCATCTGCCCGGGGCAGATGCAATGCCAAGTCCCAGCCTCTTCTCAGCCTCAGTCTATGCTCAACCCTCTCAAATTGTTGATTGCTATATATTGTATTCCCAGCCATTCACCTAAGAAGGAAATAGCTTTCTAGACAAGCCCTGTGCATTGATCTGAACCACTGGTAATTAATAATACTCAGGGACTTTGCAATCAGCTGGTCTTTAGTTTCAGAATTATGGAGGTTAAACAAAAAAAGCTTGTCTGCTCAGTTTATGCATTTGAACTAAAGAAATTCATATTTGAAGCTGCAATTTATCGAGATTATAAGACTATAAAGGACCCTGAAACTATTGAGAATATGCTATCTAAATGCATTTTATATTACAATGTGATTAATCTATGATGACATGGAGATGGGCAGATGGGAGTAACAACATTGACTTCATTCAAGATGGTTCAGAGTTTTTGGTTCCAAAGTACCCAAGTTCTCCTGTTTTGAAGTAGGTATGCCAGAAAAGGGGCTAGAGAGATGTTTATAACTTTTGGCTAAATCTTGCTTGAAGTAGGACAGTGTTTGGGATTATTATTCTGTACAGTGCTAATGTACCAAACCTCCTTCCACTGTGTGTGCATGTGTGTGTGTGTGTGTGTGTGTGTGTGTGTGTGTGTGTGTAGTGTGTGGTGAGAATGTGTGTGTATGCAAAGCCCTTGGTCTTATGGAGCATATGTAAACAAAACAAAGCAACATAAGTCAAATGCATCAGATAGTAAGTGCAATGAAGAACCATAAAGCAGTATGAGAAGGGTAGGAAGTACAGATGGTGGCACTATTTTACTGTTACTGTATGACATTGGCCAAGCAGATTCGAGTACATTGCCTGAGAGTAATAAATGTGCCTAGTAGGTCTATTTCTTGTTAGCATCAATTATGCTAATGAAAGCCATGCTTGCTGAATCAGGGTATTTCAAAGCCCTTTTCCAAATCACAGCTCTACACTTTTGATAGTAGTGATTTGTAGCTCTTTCCACCAGTAGAAACTTAAAAGAAGAATGTGATATGGCCAATAAGTCAAATAATGAGGCAGATACAGGCCAGGGAGAAGGGTCGTGCTCAGAGACAATGGTCTGCAAACTAACACACCTTTCTAATATTTTCAATCTCAATCAACAATAGAAAGAACAACAAAATGGTATTTCCTTCCTTTACGGAGATGGTTTTTGTTTTCATGCAGCAGGACTGAATTCCATTTGCATCGCTGGAGGGTTAAATAGACTGGTAGAATGTAGTGGCAATGCAAAAAGAAAGTCATTTTAAAAGACCACTCATGTTTCCTAATAGACCTTCGCTAATGCAGAATTAAAAACGAATGTGAGTCATTCAAGAACTTTGAACTTCTATGACTTTACTGGAGGCTGGTGAGGTTTTATTTTGTGTGTGGGGTTGGGAGAGGTGGTAATGGGGATGGGACTCAGACCTCATGAATGCTGGACATGCATTCTTTAACTTGAGCTACACCTCTAGCTGGAGGCTGTGTCCTGATCAACTGACCAAACTCAAGAAATCTCAGGAAATAGTCACTCTTGAAGAAAAATTGTCAGCAAAAAGCTCTGTATCATCCTCCATGGGCCCTTTTCCTCTCCCTCTCCTCACTGTGGTAGGTACTTGAGGTATAAAAAACAATCCTTGCCTTGAAGTGGCCATCGATGACATTAAGGACACAATATATGACTACTATGAAGGTTATTAAGTACAAAATGTTATGAGGGGCCAGAAAAGATTTGTGGTCCTTCATATATCTGTCCCCTTGTTTATTCCCCAACTTTGTCTGTCTTCCTCTATATCCAAAGAACCATGTTCCCACATTTCCCTGGTTTCTCTGCCCTCTTCTTTTGTATCTGCTTAGTGGGCAGATGGGCAGGGGAAGGTCTCACCCTCACCCATCCACTTCTGGTTGGGCACCATCTATGGCAATAACCATGTCTTCATGACTCTAGCCTTTCTCTACCTGGTCCCAGCTCCTGCCGACTGGTCTAGCCCCTTCACTCAAACCAGTGGCTCCTCTATGTGGCTTTGAGCCTACAGATATGTATAAATGGGAGAGTATTATAGTTGGCTATTGTTTAGTATCTTGGTTGCTTTACTATCTCCCCATTGTCTTCTATCCATCCATCACAATTTCAACCAAATCTGTCTACTGAAATGCTTATAGTGGTTTCTGGCTGGTATTTGGACCTAGTTCAGGAAATGGAGGCAAAGGGAACTACTCAGAGAGGTACAAAGAAGAGCTCACTTGAGCTGAATTTAGAGCATGGTATAGCAGCCTGTCAAGGGCTGTGCCTGGGACGAGCATTAGGAGGAGGATTAGCATGTTTAGGTTGTCTGGCTTGTCTACACTCTGCCCCAATAGAGAAAAGATCTCGTCAATCTAGAGTTGGTGAAGAAGCTGAGCTCAAAAGGCTTTTCTGTACAGCATTCTGAATGATCTGCATTTCATGGTTCCTGCTATATTTGAGTACAAATCAATGATGGGCAAGGAGTGCACTGGCATTGTTTTGTAAATGAAGTAAACACTGGAACAACGGCGTGTGGTCATGAAAACACTACGTCACAGCTTCTTCAGTGAATCTTGGGTCCAGCATTGGTTCCTAAGGCTCCTATGGACTGCACAGTTACCGATGATAGTGGAGTGGACTGAGCCTCTTTGTGTCTCCTCTTACAGAGTCAGCCATCCTCTTTGTTCAGAAATGCCTCTGGAAGTTTCTGTGCTCCTGACAGGAAAACTTATGCCCACTGTTACTTTTTTTCTTCTGCATAATGCCACGCTTTTGTTTTTTCAGCCTTATTGAGGCATAATTGGCAAATAAAAATTGTATATACTTAAAGTTTACAAAGTGGTGTTTTGATATATGTATACATTGTGAAATGATCACTACAATCAAACTAATTAACATGTCCATCACTTCACCTAGTTACTGATTTCTTTATTGTGAGAACAGAAGTTCTACTCTCAGAAAATTTCAGTGAATCTTAGCAAATACAATACAGTATTGTTAGCCATTGTCACCATGGTGTACATTAGATTTCCAGAATTATCCTTTGTAACTGAAACTCTATACATTTTGACCAACATCTCCCTATTCCTCCCACCTTCCTAAAACCATTATTTTGGTCTCTACTTCTATGACTTTTACTTATTTAGATGGTACATATAAATGAGATCATGCAGTAATTTTCTTTCTGTGTCGGGATTCTTTAACTTAACAAAATGCCTTCCAGGTTTATTTGTTTTGTCAAAAATGGCTATCATAGGATCCAGTGATCCTACTCCTGGGTATATATTCTAAGGAAATTAAATCACCATCTCAAACACATATCTTCACCCTCATGCTCACTGTAGCTTTATTTGCAATAGTCAAGATATGAAAACAACCTGTATCCATCAAGAAGAGATAAGTGTATAAAGAAAATGTGACATATATATATACATATATACACATATATATTTATATACAATAGAATATTATTCAGATTAAAAATAGGAAATGTTATCCTTGTTTTTAAGTTAACTTCTTTTATAGAACAATATAATTCAAGATTTCAGTTGCTGGAGTTGACAACCATTAAATAAATAAATGGATCAAAAGGCATACAGAACATTTCACAGGCTACTTTGTAATTAAGGACTGGCCCTAATTGCTATGTGACCTTGATCAAGTCAAACCAACTTTCTCTTCATCTTAAGAAGGCTAAACCTAATCATCTCTAAGATCCATCACACCAGAAAACAAAGATTATTCTATTCAGGGTTTAAAGAGCAAATATTAATTTCCCCTATTCTTCTCCCCCTATAAGATTTTGAATGTGTTACATGAGAATGAAGAGCAAATAGTCATGGGTTGGGAGAGTGAGGTTGGCAGTGAAGGAAGGAAGCTAAAGGTAGCCAGACGAGATTATGTTAATTAATTGATTTTTGTGGTGCTGGAGATAGAGCTCCAGGCTTCAAGCAAACTAGGCATGCATTCTACCTCTGAGTTATATTGCTGTCCAAACGTGGATTTTTATGAGTATAGTGTCATTACTTTGGGAAACTATTATGAGCAGCATGGTGCTTCTTGAAAATGGTGGCGTGTGTTGGTGACACCCAAAGCTGCAAAGCAAGTGCCCTGCACTGCCCTCTCCTGGTAGATCATATTATAAAGGAGGAACTAAGGGTGTAAGGCTGTAACTTGTGAAAGGGTACCATGGGGACAAAAATGTGCTCAGAGCACTTCTCAACTCTCAGTACAAAAGCCAGCTGTCTTAGCACATGCCTTGTACAATACTTACTCTTTATTTTATACATATTTTCAGATGTCATGTCGAAAGCAAGATTAGACCTTTTCAGTAACATTCCATATTTACACCTCTTTTATTTTTTTAAACAAAAGCCTGTGTCTGAACAGAAACACATCTTTCTAGGATGTCTTTTAAAGAATCCATGGAACAGAGGAAAACAAATGTGTTGATGAAATAAGTTCCACTGTGCAGTATGAAAAGAAGAAAATCCTTCCATAAGATCTGGAAGAATGCCATGAAAAGGGACAAACAGACTGAAGGCTGGTGGCAAAGGCCATGCAGTGGATGAACTGAGTCATCAGGATGGAGCTGCTTTAAGTGGGGCTGAAGTCTTAAGCCTGATGCTCCTTTCAGGATCCTGTCCTATCTGACTTTTGCTGGTTATTTGTCCTTCAATCCTCCTTGGACTTTAACAATGAATCCAAAGGACTGTATAGAATCATTTAAAATAGCCCTGTGGTCCACAAGGTGACTTGGGGGTCTATACATTACAGTCTCTCAACCTATTGGGTTTATTGACATCCCAAAAGGATTTTGCTAACTGCCTGGTCCCTAATGCACCTACTGGAGTAGGGGTGCTACAGTGTGGCTTTGCCTCTAACATTCAGTCAAGGGCAAAGCACTACAGTTGGAGCTCATTGGTCTGGGGTTTGATGAGTGAATGTGAGGCATGTGGGAGCTGTTGGTGCTTCCACCCCAAGGCAAAAGACACTTGATTTGATCAGTTGGGTACACAGGAATGAATGAGCAATGGAGGGAAAATGTGTGCTTGGTACACACAGGCTGGATTGCTGATGAAGAGAATTCAGGTCATGATATTGAGTTAAGATAGCTTTCCTCTTTGTGATCTCTGGATGAAAATACTATTTAAATGCAAATCACAAAGGCATTTATTACAACCATGGTGGTGATGATTCCAAAGTTATTTAAAAAGCAAGTCACTGGTTGAATATCTTACCAACCACCAAGGTGAAGTGCTGCCTCACTGAGGCCAGACCTGGGCTACACAGACAAGGCACATAGAAAAAAATGAACCAGCTCTTATCTTGAACTTGATCAAAGCAATCAGGCAGTTTGCAGTCTGCACAATGAAAACAAAACACACACACACACACACACACACACAGAGGGATGGGCCCAGATATGAACAGTAACTAGGAAGGATGACTATAGGAGCTGCTTCCAAGGTCTCACTGGGATAACCTTTCTTTCTGTAGAAAATCCTAACAGATGGTCCAATAGGCCCAGCAGGAAGGAACTCAAGTGTCTTCCAAGGTTTTTCTGGAGGTAACAAGATACCCTCTGGATATTTCCCCAGTTGTGACCAAGGAGATAATCTCTGTGATCTTTAAAATAAGAAAAGCAAGTTGCTGTTGACTTCATCCAAAGCTAGCCTGGAACAGAAGTCTAGAGATGTGTTTGCAGCCCCTTCCCCTATACCAAGAGATTCTTTGCATGTAAAGCACATGTTGTGTGGAAGGGAACAGTCCCAGTAATTGTTCACTGGGCAGCACAGACATTCAAGTCTTGCCCTGCCAGTCTGAGACACTAATGATTAGAAAGCAAGGCACCTTCTCTATAGGAAGGAAATGTCTGGGGGAGGACTCAGTGTTGTGCACACAATTCTTAGCCTAACATGCTCTTCCAATGAAGAGCCATTGACCTCCCAGTCATGTCCCCACATGAAGACTAAAACATCATTTTTTTTTCCTTTTTCTTTTATTATTCATATGTGCATACAAGGCTTGGTTCATTTCTCCCCCCTGCCCCCACCCCCTCCCTTACCACCCACTCCGCCCCCTCCCTCCCCCCCAATACCCAGCATAAACTATTAAAACATCATTTTTTATTAAAAAGAAACACAAGAGCTTTTCTAAGACGTTGCATTATTTACTAAGTGAATGGTTTCTGAAAAGGTCTCTCTTCATTTTTTCCTTTCTTCTTTTGTCATTTTTCCCCAAGAGGTTAGCCATACCCTTCTATACAACATGTCTTCAAGATGTTGAACTAGGCTAATTGTTAAGGGACATCGGTTTCTTTCATTTACCATTCAATGTGGTATAGTGCATGGGGCAAAGACACAAGATAGCTTCAGCTGGGGTCTGTTTAACGAGCATCAAGCTGAATGGCAGTGTCTCAGCCGTGTCACACACAAACAGGATTTTAAGACGTGAAGACAGTGACGCATTGCTAGATGAGAAAGAAGGGGAAGCAGAAAGTAGCTTGGCCTTGTTTTAGGACAACTGGGGATGGAAACATGAGGGGGTATAGATGACCTTTTATTGTAGGCTGCAGTAGCTATTTGTAGTCTGAGTCATCTCCAGCCACCATTCAGAAAAGTGAACTTTTCCTCTTCTCTTGCCAAAATGCCTATGTTATTTTGGTTTCCTTCTGCCCCAAGCAGACATCACTGACAACCTCTCCAGGAAAAACAAACTTTCAGTAAGCCATCTTTATTGCTACTCATTATTATGAAGACAGACTTCATGCCAGGTGACATTGGCCGGTTGAAAACTATTTCATCTTCTGAAGAAGTGAGATAGGAAGTCATTTGGAGGAATAAATCTGAAACCCAGTGCTTTATTTTTCTTCAGCTGACTTTGATGTTTAAGGCATCTACAACTCTTTTCAGAAGGTCAGTTCATTGAACTCTCACTGATCTTCCTAAAACAATTCTTATCTTGTTCGTGGAGAATGAGACACTGAATGACTACTGGCTTGTTGAGGACTGCAGAGGGCTACAGCATCGAAAGATGGAAAAAGAGCTCACACGCAAATGTACACACAGACCCAGGGGAGGGGGGGAGATCCTACCACACAAGTCACTATCAAAGAGACTTGATGTTCCATTTCCAACACAGATTAAAATGTAAACCATGGTTTTACTTCTCTTATAACAGAAAGTAAAAATTCAACATCCGTGACTAGATATGTGGTACCAGGAGCACCAACTCATGGAGAGAAGAGTACGTGATTTCTCATCCTATCATGTATTAACTTACACTAGTTAAGCACTGGGTTTGCAGTAGGTGTACTAGGCACACTAAGGTTCAGCACACAAAGAACAATGTTCTCCTTTCTGGAGCCTGTGTACTGGTTAGAGGAGCAAGACATTAAGAAAAGGTACAAGTTTACTTCAAAAGTATATATTCTGAAGACAATACACAGTGCAATGGACTGGAGAAGGGTGACATCATTGAGCATAACGTGTGTGTGTGTGTTTGTGTGTGTGTGTGTGTGTGGTTGTGGTCATGCCTTTAAGAGAGTCTGTTTTGAGGAGATAGCATTGGTCCTAACATTTAAGTAGCAATCAGGGCAGCCCAGTGAAGTCCCCAGTGAAGATGTGGGGACACCAAAGAGAACAAGGCCAATGTGTTGAAGGAGGAGAGAATGTGGTGAGTTGTAGTCCAGGAATTGAGAGACCTGTGGGACTGGACCAAGTGGTGACATGGAATACATAGCAGTTAAGGTCCCAGAGGAAAGAGGGGCCAGGTGTTACAGGTATTGAAGCCTTGGTAAGGAGGCTGGATCTTAAGTGTTTGGTTGAATTGTGTGAGGCAGAAGAGCAATGAATACACTGTGTCTACCTTAAAAATATATTTTTTACTTTTTTCTACAGCACAGTGTAAAAGGAAGCTCAAGGTGGCTGGGAGGCCAGTGAGAAAGCTCTCATAGGATTGCTGTTTGATTGTAGTGGATTGAACTAAAGGCTGTGCAAACAAAGACAGAAGTATAGGATGGGGATGTATTTGGAGGTACACTCAATAAAAGTGCTAATGATTAGAAACAAGGGAGATGGTGGGGTATGAAGGAACAATAAAAGATGAATAGAGTTTAAGCTCTGCAATTTTGGCTTGAGCAACAGTATGCAAGGTGGTGTCCTTTCCTGAGATGGAGTACTCATAATTATAGGATTTGACAGTAAAATAAAAAATTCTGTTTTCAACACGCACCTGTAATGGCACCCTTGAATTCACAGAAAGTGTGATCATTATGTTTGTATGGGACTGTCCATCAAAGAATTGATCTTATGAGTTGAGCTTAGTTGACATGTCAGGCAAAAATGTAAATTTATTTCAGAGACTTGTATATTATCTATACAAGTGTGCATGCACAGATAGAGCACAGTGGGAGACACGGGCATGAGTCTTTTGGACGCCAATATTCAAGATGGTGTAGGGGAACAAGAAGTCCCCAAAGAAGTAGCAAGAAGAAAACCAGGAGAGTTTAGTCATGGAAACTAAGAATGCTAGGAACAATGAAACATATCGTAAGTTGTTCCGGTCACAGATTGCTTCACAATAAGCTGCCTTTAATTTGTGGGGGAAGATGCAGATCTTTTACTTGACCTGTCAGTCTACACTGACACATGGTAGGAGGCAGGGTTAACAAACCCTTGAAAACAATTAGCTTTGAAGCATGTGATAGGGACTCCAATTGGAAATCAGAAGTGGACTTTGTGTAGGAGGCAGTGTATAGTCACAATGCCTATTTGCCTTTCCTGTCGCCAACAGGTTAAAAGAACAGTCTCTATTCTAGTCATGAGGGCTATGTGGTGCCTGGAGAATAGAGACCTTTTGAATGAATAAATACACACATTTAGTTTTGCAAGCATTCTGTGGATTTTTCTAAATAAAGATTTCAGATTTAAAGGATAACTCAGAAAGTCACTCTGCCTTCACAAAGATCTGCACTAAAATAATAGAGGCACACACTTCCTCACTGTATTGTATGTGTCTGTGAACATTGCAGTTCCCATCAGAGAGGTAACAATTGTCTTGGAGCTAAAGTCCTTTTGGCTTGTCCCAGTAAGGCAGTGAAGAACAACCAACAACCTCAGAGGCCTTCCCAACACATTACGGAAGGGGTGCTGTGGATGTCTAAGGTGTACTGTCGCCATCCTCAGCTTTGTACTCTTAACATTTTAAACAAACTCAGCTCTGCTTGGGTTTGTTTAAACTCTCTATAGACAGCTCCTAGGTGGGTTGTGGGCACAGACAGATGGGACGCCGGAGAGAAGAAGCTGTGTAAATGCCAAGTGGCCAGAGCTGTGGCCAACCTGGAAACCTTCTGGTGGGTACTTTCATTTACTAATCTCCTGTTCTTGGCAGCTCCTTTGGTGTGGTCACGTGGCTTCTCCACACGGAGCTGCTTAATTGCTGCCAGTGGAGAGTTTGACCCTTCTAATCCAGATGGCTCAAATCTCCCTGGCACAAATACAGCTACCCCTTTCCCACATAAAGCCCACTTGCCTCATTACTTCTGAACAGTCCCCTTTAGATGGAGCCTTCAATGACTATCACCTTGGAGAAACTAAGGTGAACTATCACACCAAAGGCAAAGGGAAGGGAAGGTGGGGGACAGGGAGCAGTGTGGTATCACTCCATATCCTCTTTCATTTCTGGATTAGTAATGTGTTTGTTTATAACTCAGCATTCAAAATAATTGTTAGCTGAAGGCTTTCAAGTGAAAATGTAGGTCAAGCAATGTTCTGTGGGATAATGGCAATTGTTTCAGCTTCAGGGAACATGTAAGTAATTGAACCTCACTATTTCACTAACTTATTACAGACCAGCATCCCCCTTGTTAGCCATGGAGCACATGATCCCAGATTAACCTCAAATGGACTGTTTTAAGGTTCCTTGGCAAAGCAAAGACTGGATTTGCAATTGAAACTAGCAGGGTGCAGTGGATGGCACGGGACATCCCCACCTCTCTTCTAGGCATGAACAGGTGCTATCTAGAACGCCCCTAGTCCATCACCTGGAAAGAATATCAAATTAGGGAGGGAATGCTGGATAGAGTGGAGGTGGCTCCAAGCCAATGTCCCCTAGCATGAAGCAATTGGATCAGCACTCAGTGGCCTGCCCATCAAGGCTGTGTGGTAACAGAAACCTGCAGTGTCAGCCATCCAGTCACAGGAAACTGCCTGGAACCCCAGCCTGGAAAGGTCAAGCCACAATAATTAAGGACAATTAGCCATGTGTCTGCTGCTGGAGCTCCCCAGTTTTATCCCTAGAGGTTGAGGAGCAAAGCCTCTCAGCTCAGTCTCCAGGTCTTGCCTTTCCTCACTGTTTTCTTCCTTAAATACAGTCTTCCATCACTCCTTCTTCCCTTCTCTCCTTTCTTTCTCTAGCTCCTAAAGTTCCTCTTCACTTTCTCTTCTCATGTTTCTCTCCTAATAGATAAATTTTAATAGCCCTCTTTTCTGCACTAGCATGAATGCATTCTTGGTCTAACTGTATGTATTAAATTAATAAACATGCATTTATTTCTCTGGAGCATACCCATGCTTCACCCCCATGAGACTTGTCTATGTTCTGAGACTCTATTCATTCTCACTAAGTGATCTCAGATTCGTGGTCTCAGATAAGGTTCTGTCAGTTGTATTCCATCAAAGGCTAGGGTTGAGAGGAAGGTGATGGGAATCTGGGCCAGACTTTGGCTGAGCTGATCATGCAAAGGCAAGATGAGGTATCCTCATGGTGAAAGGAAGAGGGAGTAGAGTTAAAACAGATTTGACTGGGCCTCCACAGTGTGGTTTGAAGTTGCTCTCTTCATTTGGCTTCCCAGTCAATCAACTTTTAAAGAGTTATTTTTGTAACCTTCATTATTATTTTTGGTTTTGGGAGATCAGGTAGGCCAGGCTAGCCTTGAACATGCTCTGTAGCTAAGGCTGCCTTTGAGCTGTGAGCCTCCTGTCTTGGCCTCCCAAGTGCTGGGATTAAAGTGTGCACCATCACATACAGCTGACCTTCAGGATTGTATAAAATGCTCATTACAGGAAAAAAAATAGATGAACAGTAAGAACACCAAAAAGAAAGTAGGAAGGCAAGTGAGAAAGGAAAGGAGGGAGGGAGGGAACAGGGACCAAGGAAGTTGGTTATCCCATAATCTTATTCAGTTATGTATACTATAAGTATTTTAGAAAATACCATCATACACACACACACACACACACACACACACACACATGTATATAGAGATATATATATGTATTCACACATGTGCAAATTATATCCATAACAATAAATGTAGTTAGGGTCTGCTGGTAGGAAAGCCATTTGCAAAGACAGTAAGGAACAGGAAAGGACATTTAGTGAACTCTTGTTTCTTGCTAGACTACTTCATCTATGTCACCTCATTTAACCCTCACACTAACCCAGAAAGAACTTTAGAGATGAGGAAATGAAATCTCAGAAAAGTTATGTCTTTCCTAGATTCATAGACAGTCAGTGATACAGAGAAGACATAGATCCAGGAGGTAAAATATGACTACTGACATTGCTGTCAGACACAAGCAAATGCTCATGGGATACAAGATGGTAGCTAGACTAGGTGTTGACTTCATTTTTACTAGCCTTCCCCCACCCCATCCATATATAACTGATTTAGGAAGAATATAAAACACAATCCAAAGCTCACTTACTAGTTTTTCTTTAAAATAAATTAACCAGACTGACTGTAGGAACATGGAAAGGCATTTTCACATGCTTGCAAATATCAAAGTTCCTAAGCTCAAGACTGAATTTGTAGCGCTGTGCTCCACAGCACCAAAATGCCTGAGATTAGAAATGCCAGCACAGAAGCAAAGGGAAAATTGGCTGAGCAGCTAAGAATCACACTCCTTCTGTACATTTTATTTGAAGCCTCAGTGGACCCCAAAGATGACAGAAAGGCCTGATTCCAATCTGGCTAGGAAGATGTGCCAATTGGTATCAGTCTGTCAGATCTGTCTTACATAAGCCTGGAGAGAGGCTGAAGTGAGGAGGAGGCGCTCTTGGTACCTCTGTGCATCTGGGGGTCACCTCTAGGAACATCTGCTGCTGGTGTTCCACAATAGGCAGGATAGGGATGAGATGAAGGCAGGATCTGGCAACGTTTGCTTTTCTATGGGGCCAATTTGCATTACAGATGCCACAGGCTCCCTGGGGCTCAAGGAACCAGTGGCCTTTACAGTCCAATTTGGCTCTGCTGTGCTCAGTTAGGAAGGAGAGTTACACTTGATTTAATGGATGGACATGAGGCACATTACGTGTGCAAACACTTGTAAGGGTGTTGGCAACTGCAGTGCCAGAGATGTGGTAAGACAGAGTCTATTCTGCCCACAGCCCTGGGAGTGGGGACTGTCATCCACACAGCAGGGCAGCCATGCTGGTATAGGTTCATGGTATACTTCTAGTATGCATAGCAGTTGCTGTGCTTAAGAATGTCCTTCAGCAAAACTAGGTTGATGATCTGATCTTAGCAGAAATGAAGCAGAGTGAAATTCCAGGAGGAAGACCAATACGAAAACTCTATTTTAGTGTGTAGACTGCAAAACTCTTCCATATTATGTTACATTTGGAATGTAACAAATCTATTATGCCTGAATTCTTTAAGATCAGAGAAAGATAATGCGTTAGTTAATTTTCTGCAGCTTTAACCAAATACATGAGGCTGGGTACTTTATAAAGAAAAGAGGCTTATTTAGCTCACAATTTTGGAAGCTGAAAGTCCTATTACACATCTAGTGAGATTCTGCTTGGCTGCTTAAACACAAGGTAGAGAAGAGAAAAGGCTGCAGAGAGAAGGGACCAAATGTGTGGTATGGCCTCACTTTATAAGAATCTACTCTTGAGAGAGCCAACTCACTCTGTGTGACCCACATTAATACCTTTCAAGAGCTTCACCTCCAAGGACCTATCCACATTCCATTCCACTTCTTAAAGATTGTACCATCTCTCAACATTAACACAATGGGGACCAAACTTCTAGAACACAAACCTTTGGAGGATACCCTCAAAGCATATGCAAACCATCGCAGATACCTTGTTATTTCCTCATTTCCAGAAGGGATATTTTCCCACCTCTTCTCCTTACTCTGAGAATAAATGAGATGGTACCTACCTCTCATTTTCAAGGCTTCCACAACACAGTATATTGTGTGCACCACAAACATATCCATTTTGACACAAAGGATGCCACAGTGGTTGGGATGCTCTGATTCTCTTCTTAGCAATACTTCTTTCCAATAAATGAATGCCAGACATTATGTCTCACACTGGAGTGAAGACAAAGAAAAAAACACAGCCCCCATCCCCAGTGAGTTCACCTTCTAGTAGGAGAGACATGCAAAAATAAAATATATCCCATTAAAATCTTCAAAGAGATCAGAAGACACAGTATACTCTGAAGGCTAAAAGGATGCTTCCTGAGAGAGCTGCCATCTGAGTTCATTCCTGAGGGATGTGAAGGGCCAGTCAAGGAGAAAAAGGGTGGAAGCTATTACAGGCAAGATTATCAAGAGCAGAGACATCAATGTAAGAGATACGTGATAAATGACAGAAACTTTAGGTAATTCCACCCTCCTGGAGTGTTAAAAAGTAAGGAGTGTTGAGATGGGGCTCAGAGGTGGAAATGAGGGTCAGGTTACAGGAGTGGCATGTGCTGTTTCCAGGAGCTTAGATGTAAAACATCCAAGGAGTACCTTAAAAGTTTTTATTTTACATAAACCTACCTGTCATTGTGTACATGATTTAGGAATGGAAGGCTGGGGTTAGGCAAGACAAGGTGGGAGGGAGATGAGATAATGAATAATTGCCATAGTTAAGAAAAGAGGTAGTGAAAAATACAATTATATCCTTGGTGTCAGAGATAGGGATAGGGTGAGAAGGGGACCATATCAAACTGGAAGGAATTGGTAAGAAGTAAAAAATAAGGTCTTGGGTTTCTGGTTTGTGTTGTATAGGACATACAGCCACATACATTCACACACCAAAAACACACACACACACACACACACACACACACACGAAACACTGAGTCCTTGGGTCTCTCCTTCCTTTATTTAGCTTGGTGACAAAGGAAGGATATTCATTCAGATGTTTACTGGCCACAGGCTGCATGGCTCGGGGTCACTTCATCCAGTGAAGAGACAGCAGACATGAGTATAGGACAGAGGAGCAGAAAGTTACTAGAACCCAGAAGTCAAGTCATCAGGTCAGCATGAGTGAGAAGACTGATGTTATGGGTGGACACCACTTAGGTATGGATGCTGCTCAGACATCTCCCATAACCCTGAGTTTTCTTTTGTCTGAATGAGCAGCCTTTCTGTGGTGGAACACAACTGTTGAGATCAATTATAATATAAAGGGTGGGGAGGGCAAAAGAGGAAGAAAACAACCACTCAAGTCCATAGAGGTAGGGAAATTGATCAATGGCCTCAGGAACAATCCATACTAATTATGGTGATAAAAAGCTGTCAGTCAATACCCTGGATATTAAATTTACTGGATTGGAGACAACAGGTCTGCTTTCATTTCCCCCACCATTTTATTTACTGAAACACTCAGATACAAATGAGCATTCAGTGCTAAGATTACATTATTGTTTCACCTGCTTTGAACTGCAAATGCTTTGATAACTGGATTGAAAAAGCTGTCACATTCCCCTCTGTAGTTTCTATGCAGAAGTCTACCTTCACCATCAGATGAAATTTCATTTTGTAAAATCTGACAGTGATAGTCGTCATTAAATCGTAGCTGATAGCTCACCTCACACATCTCAACGTAGCTCAGTGTTGGCATATGTAGGTGAGGGGGTGTGTGTGGGGAAGTATTCAGAGGAAAGAAAGGAGGGGATTCCCTCAGCAACAGGGAACACAGCTATTCCAAGACAGCAGCAAGAAAGCAGCTTGCTGGAGAAAGTTGTGTTTCTGTGAATGCAGCCATTCAAGTCAGTTTGGGACCACGTGCCTGAAGGCAGAGGAATAGAGGCAATGGGTTCATAAGAAGTTAATCCTTCAATAGGCCCACCACCCCAATTCCAGATTTTGTATTTTAATTATCACAGAGGCATGTGTTAGTGGGTACAACTCAATGGGTTCTTGCATAACACAAACGAATCTGCAATACTGTCTGGGCCTCTGTGTTCCCCTGATGTGATTATTTATTTGTTTGCTAAGGCCAGGTCCTTTGGATGCAGGCTAACCATCCCCCAAATCAAACTCTACTCTGAAACACACCACCAAGCACGTATTTTATCAACAATGCCAATCAATATCATAGCCAGGTACTAAAGAAACTCTGGTTAGGCCTAGAGATTGCTTCCTAAGTGACAGAGATGAGGCACCTGAGTGGGTTATCAACCAGGTGGCTTTCATTGGAAAACCTTTTTGAATATAATTAAATGATGCAAAAATAAGCAGGGAAATTACGAAATGTCTGTCATGGAATCCCAGGTTTTTGCTTTTGTTATTAATTTGTAATTATCATGTCCACAAGAATGAGTATTTTTTTCAGCATTTTAGTGCAGGGGCTAAAAGAGGGGCTGGCATGGAGATGAGTAGAAGCAGAATGAGATGGAGCAATATGGGTGCAGGTGGAGAAAGAGCGGGGTAGGGAGGAGGTGGGCACAGGGTTTAAGGTTTGGGTGAGGCACAGGACTGGCTGGCATGGTGCCTACTACTGCTTCAGTATGGAAATGCGGTAAAAAAAAAAAAAAAGCACCAGACCATCACCTGATGGCACATATCATGTGTGACACAGGTTCTCAAGCTGTGTTATATTGAAAGCAGCAAGATGTCTCGTTTCTTAGGGCTGCTGGTTTTAGTACATTGTAGAACACAGACCTCCTGAGAAGGAGCCAGGAGATGTGGGTTAAGAACAACATCCACTGCTAATCTACTTGGGGCAAGTCACCTCATCATTTGTCCCTTGGTCCTTAACACTGAAGCTGAGGAATGAGACAAGATTACTGCTTTCCTATCTCCATGCTGTGAAGTTTTAGTTTGTCATGAAATCAACTAATTTTTATTCAGCAATTTTTAAAATGAAATGAGTAAGACAGATTAGAAAATATCAGCATATGTTGAACACCAGAAGAAGAGCCATGTTTCATGAAATAAAACAGATTTGAACACCACTGGATTGGAAGGCCTCTACCTTCCATTCCAATGGAATAGTGTGTAATTTTATTATGCTAAACCTCAGCAGGTGCCTCCCGTCAGCATCCGCCCAACTTGGGCAGCTCAGGAGAGTCTCGTGTTCGCTATGTTCCCTGGTCAGCGGAGTTCTTTCTCCTGTATCTTTCATTTACAATTTGATTTCACCATGTTGCTACAACTTCAGTTTCGGTAACACTGAGTTAATTAAGACATGATCTCTAAGAAGCAGGTGGTTACAAGGAGATAAGCAACAGCTTCTCCCAGCAGTAAACAGCTGGGGCTCGTGACCAGCTTCTGAGGATCTGCTGCTTTTATAAAGAAGACAAAACTATCATTCCTGATTATATATGAACATCATCTTTGTGTGAATATTTACCAGACTCCTCGGACACTGCTATGGCCATGATCAAAACAATCCAGGCTGCAGGAAAGCAGTGAAGCCATGCATGGATTGCCCACATTGCTCATTGCATGAGGAGAGCTGGAGACTGAAATTGAGGTACCTTTTGCATGCTAAGCTATAAGTCCTTGGTTATGTGGCTGCATCTTCTGGTGGAATTTGCACAAAGATGCTACAGGTTGGTCAAACTTTGTACTTGAAAGGCCATGTTTGGGGTGGGGGGCAACTTTTCACTTCTTAAAAGATTCTTTGTGGGCTAAGATATCCAGACCAGATCTACTTGGAGTTGAAATCAAAGATGGAAAAGACAAAACAATGGCATTAGAGATAGGACACGGCTACCATGTGGGAGCAACTGAGATGTGTGGTCTGGGGCATAAGTCGCAATAATTCTAGTATTTTAGTAAGAAACACCCATACCTTGTGGTTCATAATGCAGAAAGTGGCTATCTTTATGAGAAAACCCCAGACACTGGATGGATCAGGATACATAAATTGTGTTGGGTGTAGTGATGTGTGCCTGTAATCACAGCTACTTTGAAGTCAGGGGTAGGCGGATGGAGAATTCAAGGCCAGCCCAGGTAAAGTTAGAGAGACCCTATCTCAAAATCAAAATGCAAACAAAATGGCTCGGCTGTGGCTCAAATGGTAGTGTCTGTGTGCTTATCATGTACAAAACCATGGGCTCCATTCCAAGTACCACCAAAAAAAAAAAATTAAAATAAAAAAATCCAACAACAAACAAAACAACCAAAAAAATCCCACCAGAATACATACATCAGTAAAGACTGTCGTAATGCAAAGATTCTTCACACAAAAGAGTCTCCTAGGAGTCTTCAAAAGAATGGACCACCTTTTTACATTTAAGACATTATTAGAGTTATTATAAATGAATCATAATGAGGGGGTCAAGACTAATTGTGTAAAGGACAGCATGTTCTTTCATGCACAGTTACATTGTTTTGGCTTTTATGTATATGAAGCAGGCATTATTGCTTTCAATTTTTGGTAAACTACCAATATAGCTACTGATATTTTCAGTTACTAAATTTAAATCACTCAACATCTCATAATTAAAGAATATCCAAGGTATTTTAACTTTCTAAAACATGTCACCTTTCTACTGGGATTAGTGGATATTAATAATAAAGATGTTATAATGAAATACTTGCCATACATCCTTACTTGCATTAATCAGACGAAAGCAGAAGAGTAGAGGAGAAATTTTGGTTCATTATCAAGTCTGTGCTACTGTGGCAAGGCTGACATGATGGTAGACAAATTTATTTCCTTACCATGACCTGTTCGCTATCTGTCCAGGTGGAGGAGGTCAACAAATGTCTGTCCCTTTCCCCCCTAGTTTCTTTATGGAGGAAGGTCCTCATCAGTCTTGTGGGTGAAAAGTGCCAGACCAGACATATTAATGAGAAGAACTTGTGCTATGCACTAGCTCATTCTTCTCTCAACTTTTATGAAGTTTCCATTGCTTCCAAAACACTATATTCACACACATTCTCAGAGAGACTCCCCAGACTGACCCGATCTGGGAGGTTACATAGGCATTATTTGCACATTAAAGTATCTCAATTGTTCTGTCAACACAATAGGAATTAATAACTCAGGTATCATTAAAGAAACTCAAGGTCTTTTTTTTAGTACTGTAAAGGACAGAAGTCATTCCTCTAAAGTTCTGACTCAGGATAGCACATGAGACATTTCCTGGTAATTTAAAACATGACCTATTGTTTCCCAGGGACAACCTGGCCACCAGTGCAACATGGTACTAGTGTGTTCCCAAGAGCTTGGCTGATGTAAGGCCAATGGCCAAGCATGGCTGACTCAGATCTGTGGTCCCCTGGGACTCCAGCACTGCTTAGATAGATCATCCTACAAGAGATCAGATTTCCACATTATGTATCCCCAGGAGAGGAGGCATTAGTGGTGACACAACCCAGCATACACACACTGCTTACCTACTCACTTGAGAGCCATAGGCCATCTCTGAACAGGAACATATGCCTTAGGCAGCCTCTCCGAACCATCAGAAAGAATCCAGTTTATGGGAAAATTGACTGACCTGAAGATGATATTAAGGATATATGTACCATCCCCATGCAAAATTTGCAGAGTGTGGTTGGGTGACTTTTTGTTGCCATCATGTTAAGGGCACTTTTTTAGTGCCTATTATGAGCCAGATATTGACATGTCCAAGATCTCATGATTCAAAATTGGGAAAAGTAGTTTCTTTCAATGCTGTCATTTGTTAATTCTGGTAGCTGATAGTGAATTTACCCAGCAATGTGGGAATGAATTATCAAAGAGAAAAACTAACTATGGAGATCCACGGAGACTGCAGGTGCACTTTCTGATGCCCCTCCTCTCAGACCCTCCACAGTACTCTGTCATCCTGTTGCTATCCTGGTGAGTAGGGCTTTCCAAAAAACTGCATGATGATTTATGGCTTGGTAAATGTCGGCTCCCTTCCAGGCAGGCCCTAGCATAAGACAGAAGGAAGATGAAGAGTGAGGAGACAGTGGGGAAAGAAATCAGTGCTTCTGCTGGCCAAGCAGGACTCAATTGCTCCTTGATGGGTCAGTAATTAATTGCTCCAGAGTGGTGGGTCTGAGACTGCAGAATTGTGCCTTGTGAATAGGCCCTGGAGGGTAGGGGGGAGTTACATTGCTTGTAAGGTCATTAAGAGAATATTATAAGTAATACTCCATGACTCTCTCATTAAATACTAAGTGAGTCATTCAATCTTGGGGTTCTATTTCTATTCCCCTTTCTAAATGCAACTTTAATGATTTAAAATCCCTTCAACCCAATTACAGCCCTGGATTCTGATTAGGAACTCTTGCCCATTGTGAGCAGGAACCATTATCCAGCAGCCTATAGCAAAATTAGCACCTAGAGAGGTTGCACTAGAAAATAAATCTTTCCTTGACATTTCAAGACCGATTCCTGGCCAATTACAACACACTCTGTTACTCTGGTAATGTGTAACTGAGTTGCTTCTTGCAATCAAAGGCCGCTGGTCAGAAAGATAGGGAAAAATCATTGAAGGGAAAAACAAGCCTGAAAGTATGTATGGGGACAAGTCTCTCACAGTGGTGTGTCAGGGAGAATCTGTCACTCAGGCTTGATCACTTTGTCAGAAAGCAGCTGTGGTAGGTTAAAGAGAGTATCAGGCAATGGGGGTTAGGAAATGATACTGCATTTCCTTCCACTGTACTAGCTACAGTGGCTAACACAAAGAAAAAATCTTTGGGGCTCAGGTAGAGTCCAATGTTCAAGGTGTGTGCTCCTGATCAGTCAAAAATACTAGCTGATACCTCTGCTGTGACACCCTTTAGTACTCACACTGGTGGGGGTTCTTCACATTTCAATATGTGTGTACTAAGATACATGTGCTATTCAACTGGCACAAAGTCTAAGAGTGACATATGTCAGTACATGGGTAAGAACCAATCACTTGAACCAGTAACTATGCCACGCCTGGACACAGGGAGGTTGAGAAGAAAGTCCTCAGCTTTTCAGTGTGCACACTATTGAAGAGGCAACATGGACTGAAATGGACAGGTCTCTGTTTCTGTCATGGATGCCCTCTTTGGGTCTCATCTTTTTGGTTCTCTACTCACCCACCTATCACAGTGGGTTCTTTTCAGCTCAGAGATTCCAAATCTTTTTGATTCTTTGCTTTTTGTGTGTGAGACATCACTTAGAACCTACAGCTTCCTAAACAATAGGTCCAAAATGAACCTGAGGAGGCAGCCAGCCAGTCCTTGCAGAACCACAGGGGAGATGGTAAATGGAGAATTCTTGGGAAAGGTTCCTGTGATGTCTGTCTTGGTGGCCTAAGATGCTAATGCTCTGCTGGACCATTCTGAGACAGGCCCTGGGCTGTCTTTTCTTGCAACCTGGATATGAGGGTAAAAGTTGAGAAAGGCAGGGAGAAGCTGAAGCAAGCACTGCAGATAAAGCCTCTAGGACTCTTGGGGCAGCAGGCAGTTGCCTTGATCACGTACCACTGAAACCACACAAGAGGCACCTGCAGTGATGCAGCTCTGATGAGAAGAAGAAGGGAGCCTGAGGGGCCCATTCCAGTTTTGAGCCACATCTTTTTCTCTGACACTCCTCTGGCTCACATTTGGAACATCTCTATCTCTGCCTTCCTTCCCTCTGCTATTAATCTGATGGAGCTGTCATTACAAAGACTCCCTAATTGCTAAAAGCTGATAGTTGTCTCCTTGTTGAGCCCAATTGCAACAAATACCATGAATAAACATCACAATTTCCCCTGACCCAGCAGTGTGCTGGAGAATAAAGTGAGGGCAGTGTGTGCGTGCAAACACACACACACAGACACACACACACACACGCACAGACAGTCTCCTTAAGCATATGGGGGCTGTCTCACCACTGTAACCTCCTTGACTTTTTTGTTCCCTAGCTCTGGTTGTTTCCATGGGAACCACAATAATAATAATAATCATCATAATAAAGGAGGAGAAAAATCCTGCTGCTCTTCTGCTGAAAGGGGCTTCTATTTACCAACACCTGGAGCCCAGTATCCTCAACGGACTGCTAAATTTGAACCAAATATTTCAGCTTTCCCAAACCTAGCCTCATCCTTCAGATATATGCCACTTAAATTCACTTTTGAGTTCTCCCTAAAGAGACAAAGTACTTAAGGTTGAGATTCTGTCAGGGAAAAAGATGAGATAATGAAACAATGGAGTAGCCAGGGATGAGAAGCCCTGCACCTGCCGGGAATGGCTAGTGCTCCCTGTGGGATATCAGAAGGTCTGTCATGGTGCTGCTGCTTTCTAAGCCCAGGACAGCATGAGGCACTAGAGAGAATGCAAGGTGTGGACCAGAAATCCAGCTTGCCAACTTGTTCTTTGTCTTTCTATCCAGCCAGCCAACCAGGAAACAAACATTTTTAAGAGAAAAAAAATCTACCGTACTTTTGAGAATTGATCAAAATCCAAGAGCGATGCTAGTGAGTGTATAATATGACTGTGAAATGGTTACTGTCACAGCCCTCATGGACCATGCCACCTTTATTGATACAGTCAATTAACAGCAATTTGTAGTGTGGTCAGTACCCAGCACAACACCTTCTGCAAGAGCCATTGAGCACGTACCTGTTGACTAAAAGAAACTACTATGATAGAAGAATTTCAAAACACAATGCAACATCTGAAAAGAGAGCTTGTGTGCATGACTGCATGTGCTGCATATTATGCAGTATGAAGGCAGGAAGGAGATAGCTAGGTGAGGGTGTTTTAGAGGAAGGAAGGAGGAGGGTGCTGGACCCAATATCTGGTGGATGAATTGATGGATGGATGGGAAGAGGGAAGAATAAATTGGTCCACTCAATCCAAAGCCTGTGATCTTCTCATGACCCATGCTCTGTGGGCTCAGAAAACATGATGGTGTACCAGGTAGAGGGACCAGTATGTGCAGAGGTCCAAAAGGAGAGAACATGAATGGAATAGGAATGGGTTCAGTATTGCCACAGAAGAATGTAGGTCATGAGCAGTATGTGAGGAGGGACAGTGTAAGTAAAAAGTTGAACACAGGAAGGGAAAACAAGGATATTAGGTGATAGAAGGTTTAAGATCCCTGGGACCAAGTTAAGGAAGTGGGATTTTATCTATTCCAACACAATGAGAAAACTAATGGAAAGTTCTAAAAAGTGAAGGACAGACTCCTATTTTTATTTCAAAGGCTGTTTCTTGTTGCAACACAGACAATGAATTGGGTCAGGGCCAGCCTCAGGTGAGAAGCTGCTATAATAATCCCAATGAGATTAAAGCAAGTAGAATCACCCAAAGTATTATGTGAATGGAGAGAAACGGTCAGTTCAGAGGTGGACATGGAAAGCAGAGATGGATTAGTTGGATGAAACCAAGGTTCTTGGCTTTGTTCTCTGTGTGAGGAATCACTGTATGCAAACAGAGACTGGGGGCAAGATAATAGGCTTGGGTTAGATCTGCTGATCTTAAAGTGTGCCTGTGTCACCACATGGTAATAGTTAGAGGACAGTGATTCAGGGATAGGGGAGAAACCTGGCTGGAGCTATAGATTATGGAGATATCAGCACAAAGGTGGCTGAATTCAACAAGGAGACCAAGGGGTGAACAACATCTTTGTTATTGTCAGAAGATGTAAAGCCTTCCCCCCATCCCTGCTCCCCCACCCCACACACAAAGAGCACTAACGAAGACCAGCCAAAAGGCTCAGGGAACCAGGGAGCTGTGATTTCCAGAAGCTAGGGGACAAATATCAAGTGACTTGAGGTCAGAGAACTGCCTACCAAGCCCTCTTCAGAAAGATACCAGAGCCTAGTGCCATACTGGTGGGTGCAGTATGAGAGGAGTGGCAGGACAGAAGCCAGGTGTAGTTAGGAAGGATAAAATGAGAACTGAAAGGTAGAGAGACTGAGTACAAGCAATGCCTAGGAATTGCTTGTGCCTGTGATGGGTAAGAGAATGAAGCTGGACAATAAATCCTGAAAAGATTTCAAATATAAAATTGATTTACTCATGTTTAATTGCTGAAAAGAAAAAGTAGAAAGTCAGAGATGACAAGCATCTGGAAGGGAAGACAAATTGTAAAACAAGGTTGCATGAAGGTAGGAATAAGAAGGTCTGAGGCTTCACTGGATGGTCCAGCTTTGTGTGGGAAAGGAGACATCTCAATCTCTGGCAGAGGAGAGAAGGCAGAAGGGTGGGGCTCACAGCATGGTGGCAGAAGTTTGTGAGAGAACTTATTGATGACATGCACATGTTTCTTCACTCATTCATACATTCTTTATTCATTCAACCATTGTTTCAACAAATATTAACTGAGCATCTAAAAAATGTGTACTTACTGGGAATACAAGACATACTGCCTGACTTCATGAAACTTACAGATAGTGGTAAAGTCAAATGTGTAATAAAAAGATAAAACATATGCTATTGTTATAATTGAGAAGTATAGGAAAATGATGAAAGGATCCAGAAGTGCATCTCTGAGAAAATGATGTTTAAGCTAAACCTAAAAGGGATTTCCCAAAAGAAGAACAAATTACAGGAAGAGTAATCCTATGGAGTAAAAAAGAACAGCAGGATTAAAAGGGTAAAGTAAAATAGGGAAGACTGGAAAGAACCATCATGGAGAATGGGAGTAAGAAAGAAGCAGGGAAACAGACTTGCTGAGTTGCTGTGGGTATAGTTGAGGTCACAATCAATTCATGGAGGTACTACAGTAAACAAGTTGTGATTTTCTCTGGCAGCACCCACTGTAAACTTTTATGATGTGAATTTTTCTGGAGTTCAGTTTTACTAGAAGAGTGTAATGTAAGGGCAGTAGGGTGAGGACTTTTTGCAATGGTACGTGAGGCTGTGAATTTTTACGTCTAGGCTGGACAGGGAAAGAAGTAAAGGAAGGAAGAAAGTAGGAGATTGAGGGAAAGGATTGTATTGAAGCTTAGGTTCCAATGAAGTCACAGAAAAGAAATAAGTGACTGGGAAGCTTGAAAGAACAGAGCAAGCTTGGTGGAAGCACAGAGAATCTGATTTAGTAACTACATAGCTGAGGATACCAGGCATGATCACAAGGTTGACATGGGATGGAATGCTAAAATGGTAGGGAGGTGAAGTTCACTAGATAGGGCAAGATAACAGATGGAGAGGGCAGGAGGTCTGATGGGTCCTTACCCAGGAGCCAGCAGGTTCTGAGCAGAGAAGGATACTATAATGTCTTGGAGAAGCTTGTTTGTACCTCAGCTTTTGTACACCCATTGTAAAACTCTCTCTGCCACAAGGAAGTTGTCAGGAGAGAGCATGGCATCAGAAGGTTATTTGTAAATGCTTAGCTACTTTGCATATTTAGATTATTTGATACATACAGTGCATTTTTTAAATGTCCATCTGCTCTTGGAGCCCAAATACCTGGTTGATAGCCTCACTCCGTCACTTATTTG
Organism: Castor canadensis; assembly: GCF_047511655.1. Classification (NCBI taxonomy): domain Eukaryota; kingdom Metazoa; phylum Chordata; class Mammalia; order Rodentia; family Castoridae; genus Castor; species Castor canadensis. Next base: position 165,221,206 of record NC_133387.1, read on the forward strand.
TTGTTATGTCCCTTGTCTGTGAATGGGGATAATTCCTGCACTCTGAGAGTGGAAGGTGTTGTGAGAATTACACGAACCACTGTTCATGAAGCATATGGACAAGTGCCTCGCATACTCTACGTGTAAATAACAGACACGCTTTTCATGCTCAGTGTACATGCCATTGGATTACCCCATACACTGTTTTGAAGGTTATCTACTGCTAAAAGAGTTAGTAGATTTGGAACAGCCATGCTGGTTTTTGAAGGAGGTAGTGTCCATACTATGGGAAAGTAAAAGGAGGGCTGAGTAAAAGATGCCAATGCACATCACTAAAGAACCATCATCCATGGGGTTTTTCATTATTGAGAAATTAAATGAGGATTAAATGTTTCTAAGATATGTGTACATGTATAACTATAGTATATCTATCTATGTATGTATGTGTGTGTGTGTGTGTGTGTGTGTGTGTGTGTGTGTGTTTGGTTTCCACATACAAGATAAGCTCCTAAATGATCCAACCTCATTCTCAAATGTCACCTTTGCATGCACCAATCTTAATTTCACTTAGAGCAAAAGCCCAGGTCCAGTCTTTTCGTCTGGAACAATCTGCCCAACAGTAAGCATTTCCTGTTCACAGCATTTACAGCCTGTGCCAAATCCTTTATCTTCTGCTGTCTGTTCTTTAGGTACTTACATTATTTCCTTTACATGAATATTCTCCTTTCAGCCACATTAAATATTCCTTAGCACTGTACAGAGGACAGGGAAGTTTGTCTTAAAGTTTCATATTATCCCTGTGTTTAGCACAGGGCTTGGTACCTATCAGGAACGCAGGTGCTGTTGCTTAATCAATTCTCCTTCCCACTTGTCATAAGCTACCCAACGATTAGATCTCCATGTGACCACTCAGAAAAATATCTCATGAAACAAGTACATTTCACAGTTTTCTAAGATTAAAATCCAAAGTAATAACTGTTAGCAAGAGAAGAAATTTCCATGGAGATGAATTTGAAAAGCTCTTAGGTTAAGCACAAACCTGCAGAGACTGCCCAACTCGCAGACAGAATAGGTCATGGAAGCATAAACAGCTCCACAGAGCCCATGGGAATATAGAGATGAAATGCAGGTAGAATGTAAGTGGACAGATGGTAGCATCACCAGTAGGCCTGACACTCACCCCTGGGCGCAGACATTTTAGCACAGTGTCCAGCAGTAGGCAGAGCTTCCCGTTGGCCTGGAGGATGAGAGCTGCTTTTGTCAAGCAAAGCTGTCTACCCTTGGCTGCTGGGGATTTCATGCAAATGTTCAAACCCAATGATGATCTTTTTGGCATTGGGTTTTGGTATCAAGATAAGCCTGTCTGCTCTTTGAAAAGTAGTCCAGCTGAGTGGGCCATGTGGGCACAGCTGGTGGATGCCTTCTGCAGTGACTGCACATTTAGTCACTTGGCAAATTAAATGATGTCCTATGCTGGCTGGAAGCACATTCTCAGTTGCTTGCCCAATGGGAGGGCCAAACATCATTGAATTTTTTTAGAATTCTTTCATGATAAAACTTACCTGAGCTTTACAATGACTCTTCAGCATGAGGCTCTGAAGGCTTAGAATTTTGGAGCTAAGGTTTTAGTTAATATATGAACAGGAATACAGGAAACTCTTCAAATTTGACCACACCTCCACTTAACATCAAAATACTCTGTACAATGTATATTTCCCCATTAAATCCGTATTCATTTTTATTAACTTAACATGGCACATGAGAAAGTGCTACATTTCAAAATACAAAGTCAACTACAAAAGAACAAGAGATGAGCACTGCTTTAAAAACAGTCCATGTAAGAAAATGAATTTTATGAATTCATTGTTATTAGTTGGCATTAACCCTAGATGAATGAAAAGTTGTAATGCAACTTTCCAAAAGCTAATGGATTATCAGATCATATTACAGGAACATACAATACAAAATGGCAGACAGCATGATACCACTGTGCTTCATATTGGTCCCACCTCATCTAGAACAATCTAGAACATCATGCTCAGGTCAAGTCTGGTGTATCAGGAAAATGTAACAAGAGTAGGATGAAGGTCAAGAAATAGGTCCACATTAGGAGTTGGTTATTAAACTTAGAAAGAGAAGGCACATCCATAATCATCTTCAAAAATGTGAAGGTCTGTCATGTGGAAGGAGAGTCAAACAAACTATTTTAGAACTAATGGGTATAATTTGTAAGAAGGGATTTTGACACACATTCACAAGAAAGAACCCTACTTTTCTTATGATAGTAAGGAATAGAAATGGCTGTGCCATAAGACAGTGATCTTTCCCATCACCAGAAAAATGATCACATCACTAGCAACAATATCAGTAGCAGCATCAAATGGAAGCACGAACTTGGGGCATTAAGGAGCTTTTCTCATATACTACAGTTTATAAATATTGATGCTAAGATTCAAACCCAGGTCCCCAGATTCTATGTCCTGAGCGCATATCTACTTCATTTACCTCATGGAATTTGGAGGATTAAGAGTTGATGCATGTAAAGAACTGGGGAAAGCAAGTGGTAATATGGTAGTCTTCATGAGCACTGGCTATTGTTGTTATTAGTGCCATCGTTCTCATTATCATATGTCACAGATGTTACTGGGCAGGGGAAAGAGCTAAATGGCATCTCATGCTAAGGCTTTCTGGTCCTCTAACAGAAGCCTATGCCCCCCATGCCATGTTGCCTCCCTTCTCTGGGCTCTCTCACCAAGCACGGCCGCCTCATGTGTCCCCTCCATGATGCTGGTGGTCCTACTACCACACAAGGGTCCAGTGTGGTTCTCTGTAAAGTCAGCTCACATACCCTTGAGGTTCTCCAGTTAATCTGAAAGTTGGACTTTTCTTTATTCAAATCCCATTCAGAATTGGCACAATTCCATTTGCTGATTCAAAAAGGGGAAAGAGGTTTTGAAAAGGCTTATAACAAAGGCTCATAAGCCTTACAGATCAAACAGCTCTTAAAGAACAACATTTTGATGAGTTAAGTGTAAAAGAACCAGAAACATACGGATTAAATTCCCCTTGAAATTTGAATGCATTTAAAAATTAAAGGGAAAAGCACTTGGCAGAATGCATTGGGGTCCTTTGCTGAATCTAAAACATTTAGAAAAATGGTTTGAGACATTGTGCCCAAATGAAGCCAGTTTCTATCTGGCTTGCATTAAGTGCTACTTTTTTCCCCCCTGTCTCTTAGGAGACTATTTTAGATCCCCAGTTCCTCTCTGTTTCTTTTCTCTTAATGGCTAATTGCTAATTAGCAAGATATTTGTGTGCTGAAAGAAGCAGTTCATTTTCTGAAATGGCTGGAGCCTACTGCTCAGGTCATCCAGTGGCACTCACCCAGATACCCAGTGGCAAGCGTGTGGCAGCACTGGCCTGAGAAGCTCTGCAGGAGGCTAAGCCCTACTCTCTGTGACATGCTAACCCCTGTGCCATCAATTTGTTGATCGAGGGATGAAACTCGCACCAGTGACTATATCAGTTCCCAGTGACCTGCACCAGTCTCACTAGACAATGCAGCACTCATTTGGAATTCTCAATAAATTGAGTCCTGCAGGTGGGTCTACAGCTAAAGATAAAAACTAGGTTTGCCAGGGAGACAAACTATTGTTATATGCAATGATCATCTGGGGTTGTGGTCTTCAAAGTTAACGGTAAGAGGCAGGCTGGGAGTGATCCCTTCATACAGGGAAAGAAAATATGAGTTCTTTCAATTGTGTTTATTCTTCTCATATTTTTTAATGTGTCTCTTTTGTGAAAGTTTTATCATTTGCTTACTATATACCAATACATTGGTACTATCTATTGTCACTAAATCTAGTGATATTATTGGTGATAGTCAACAGTTGCTCTTTCTGTCATTTCTATGTTTTGTTTGATTCAGTTTTTCCATAGATGGATATAAGCAATCAAAATAAATTCAGAGGCTGTTGTTTGGAGTACAGAGCATTGGCTTTGGATCAAGGTAGATCTGGACTTGAGTTCTTCCTCCATCACCGGTCAGTCAAATGGCCTTGAGGAAGATAGTTGATCTCTCTTCTCCAACTCTGTAAAATAAGAAATTTACTGCCTTTGAAGGCTGTGGCAGGGAGGGTATTGTGGGCTTTAGGAAAATGACGGACTTAACACCCTGGCATAGTTCCTGGCTTATGAGAAATATCTCAGAAAGAGACAGCTGCTGTTGCTGTCCCTTTTGCTGTTCCATTCTGTGGCACAGATTTTCTAAAGAACACCAAAGTTTTCTTGAATCTTTCCTTTAGTAAGAGAAACAGAGTGTACATTTCAGATTGTCATTTTGAATCAGAGAAGGGTTAAAAATGAGAGATCTCAATTACCTAAGCTCATCACATTTATTCATAGGTAGGTATGTATACAGTTTCTAATAAGCAAGGCTAAATTCTAAGTTTTTTCACATTTTTTTCTGAGGGTCTAGCCCATTCACCCCATATGTTTCACACATTATCAAGTCATAAGATTGGCTTATGACAATGACTGATATTTCAGTAGGGGAAAGATGAAGTATAGATATGAAACACTGGATTCGCGTATCAGCAAGCAGGAAAAAAGCAACTCTATGTGTCAATGATTTAAAGAAATTCTCTTTTAGAGGAAGTAAAAAGTAAAGAACTGTAGTCCACAAGGTCTCTTTAAAGAATGTCTTTTATGTTTTGAGAAAAAAATTGCAAGCTAAGAGGGGGGAGACAATAAGGAGATACATAATAAAAGCCAGAGCACATTAATAACAAGATACAATGAACTTGTGATGGGATTTCCCGTTTTACAAAAGACACTCCAAAAATTTCATTTTATCTTCGGTGGGATGCTTTGATATAAGAATTGCTGTTTTATAAATGAGGAGATTGGGACTGAGAGACTCCTTAGGAAAATGTTGGTGTGGAACTCAAAAACATGGAATAATACCTAAAGCACCACAAGTCTCCTATTGCAAATTAGGTCCCCTTCAACTGTTTTTCTGAATCATATCACCTTTCTTTCCCCAACAGAACTAATGTCAACTGAAATTATTGGTTAATTTTTCTTATTTGCTTCTTGTTCTCCCACTCCCCACGAGAATGCTTGTTCTAGAAAATGGGAAACTTGAACAGCTTGTCCACCATGCCTTCTACAGAGTTGCTTTCAACACTTCATGGTGGGGGTCTTGGTTTCTTTCTCCAGCCTTGGATGCCAACAACAATCAGCAAATACAGCCCATGGTCCAAATCCCACATACCCACTGTGTTAGTGAGTGGACATCCACTGGGCCCCAAACATCCTGTTTGACTGCACATTATTCATTGCTGGTTCTGTGCTTTGAGGGCAGATGTGTGCTATTGTAACAAGACAATATCTGGCCCTTTACAGAAAAAGGTTGTTGACCCCTGGTCTGCAAGAATCAAGTGGAAGTTACAGATGAAGAAAAGACATATTTAGCAAGCAGGACAGTTGCTAAAAGCAGGTTACAGCTGTTTCAATAACACACACTCATTAAGTCAGATTAATGCAGCTATTTTGCATGAAATGTATGAGGTAATCAATACTATTGTGTCTGTGGCTTAAAAAAAAATAAATGATGAAAGTATGTCATTGATTACATACCCACCACCACTATCAATATTTACCTTAGTTCAGGTAAATGCCAGCAAGATAAAGGTTACTCATTGCATAAGAAGAAATAGATTTTCAGCCAATTCTCAATCATTCTGAGACAGATTAAAAGAGCTTTGCTGCACGTTTTTCCTGTCTTGATTTCTGCCTTTAGGCTGTTTCACTTTTTCTTCAGACTTCCAGAGGGTAGTGGGAGGGAGTAAAAGGAAAGAACCATCCTTTAATCTAAGCACTGTAAACCTTTCTCGAAAAAGGCAATGTGCTAAAAAAAATCTTTACAGAAAATGAATAAACACCTTATTTTTAGACTTCTATGTAGATTGCAATTATCTATACTCTCCAAGCTAATAATAGCTCAGAAAATCCAGAGTTGTTTGGTGATGACAGGAGCTTTGTTGGTACCCAAGATCATCAGAAATTTTCTTCTTACTTAGATGTGTGACACATGCATAAAAATGCCAATAAAGACAACATGCTTTGCTACCTTAACAAATGCAAAATCAAATGGAATTCTATGTTGGAAGGGAACGCTAGAGGAAATGTATGTGGGACTTTTAATGTTAGGCCACTAAAGATACAACTATACATCAGTTTAAGCAAATTGTTTTCATATTTCAATATTTCCCTTTTAAAATTTTATATTTACTGCGGAAAGAACACTTAATATAAGATAATGCACTTAATAAGAATGCTAAGTGCATGATATAACACTGTTTATGATACGTACAATGTTGTACATATGTATAACATCTTGAACTCATTCATTTTGTGAAATGAAAATTTATGTCCATTCATTTGCACCTTCTCATTCCTCCTCTCTAACCCCTGAAAACCATTCACCTCCTCTTCAGTTGTATGAATTGCTTATTTTAGACATCATGTATAAATGGATTTATTCAGTGTTTGGCCTTCTGTGACTGATTTATTTCACTTACCATAATGTCCTCAAGGTTCATCTATGTAGTCACACACAGCAGAATTCTCTCCTTTTAAAGGCTGAATCATATTCTTATGTAAGTATATACCTCATTTTCTTTACCCGTTCATTCATTAACATATATTTAGGTTGTTTCTACATATTGGTCATAGTGAGTAGTATTGCAGTTTTTTCTGAATTAGAAATGTGTCTTATAATCTCTGTTCATTTAACAAAGTTCCCACATTTCTACTCTTTCAATTGTACAAATCAACAAGTACTTTATACTCAATAGCTCTTTCAAATCAAGCAAATAGATTTTTTATATGAAGTCAAGAGTTAGAGAAATTCATTTTTCAGAAAATATCATTTCTGAATCTAATTATTTCTCCTGATGTAAAATGACCCAGATGGAGGGTCTATATATTCTTACAAGGTCTCACTTCCAGGGCAGGTTTACACACTCACTTGTTTCTTGAGTCCCCACAAAAACAGTGTGGACACTCAGAGGCAGACACAGTCAAAATCCTTACAAAAAGGCCTGTGATTCCCAGGGCGAGGGTCTCTGGGTTAGTCATTGGTTCCTCTCCCAGCATTATTCCTCTGGCCTCAAAAAGCCTACCAAGTACATTCTGAAACTAAAAGATGCCTGAGACTGTGTATTATTTTCCAAACGACCCGTTATCCAGTGGCCTACTGCAAATTAGTTGAGGGAGAATCTGTGCTGAGAGAGAAATCTTTCTGTGACATTTCAAGACTCATTCTCGGCCAATTAGAACTGCTACTGTGACAGTGGCCAGATAACGCACATTCCAACCAACTCCCAACCCTTCAATAGACTTGCAACATCCTCTGCAGGCTGGGTTCTGATGGGAGAGCAGGTATGTATGTTTGTGTGTGGCCAGATGTAAGGTGAACTGAAGAAACAAAGAAGGGTCTTGAGAAACTGCTGACACTCGAAAGCTTTTCATAGGAGGAGGGGCTCCTCAGCCACAGCATTTACTTTGGCCTCCAAATGCAACCTTGGGCCACACAGGAGCGTGGACTCCTGGACAGATGAATTAATGATGCTTTATTTCAAAATGGAATTGACCTTAATGGTTAGCTTGCTGAATTTCATCATAGAGTTCTGGCCTGCAATTTTTAAGAACTGCTTCAGGTCAGGACATGTTGAATCAGTTCCCATGTTACTTAAGTGGCACTATATTCCTCAATTATCTGTATGAAGAAAAGGTGAAGTCATTTCTGCTTCTTACAATATTCATGGCTTGCCATTTCCAAAGCCCATTTTTGTTGGAGGGGTCAGGTACTTTGCATACTTGCTACCACTAATATAGTGCAGTGTTGGGACCGTATGCATCACCAAATCACTCCATAAGCCTGGCTTTCTTAAGTCATATAACATTCTGAAGGCTAACTAGGCACCCCAACTCCCATTGTTCTGGTTGGATAAACTGAGACTCAGGGAAGATAATTTCCATGCTCCAAGTCTCTAAAATAAAACAAAATAGTTTATTTTTATTGGAAAATAAACTTCATAATAGAAACTTCATAATAGAAAAACTCTTATTGCAGTACCTTATTTTTTAATACAGAAGGACACTTAATTTGGAAACCCTTACCCTTGAGCACTGCCAAGTTCTGTTTTCAGATGGCCAAGACAAGAAAGCCCAGCGGCTTTCTGCCTGTCTGCAGGACAGGCAGAGCCAGTGTACCTCTAAGCTAAGGGACTCAGAGACCATCAGCTGTGTGCAAGCAGGCTACATTCGTAAACCAGCCTCATTTTTCAGAAATGACACCATCTTCGGATCTATTCAGGTTTGGCCATAGAGTGACTTTCAGAAAGTGTTTGCTGAAAACTTGTTCTTCCAAAACAGTTCCCAAGAGAAGACCTCTATTCTTCTCAGCAGTAAAATAAAAAGCCCCCTGCCCATAATGCACACACAATCTGCAGTGATGAGGAATTGCAAAAGTAAAAGAAAGAACCAGAGACCCGTGGAGGCAGCTGTAACTCTCTCCTGGGGAGGTTGCAGGTGGTTCTGTGCACACAGCATTCTCTCATTGAAACAGGCCTCCTGTCTTCCGTAAAACTAAAAATAAGGATGGTAACAAGAAAGATTTATCTGAGTCTGCAAGGAAGTTCTGACATTACCAGAATGGCATCTCTCCAGAAGGTCTGTTCTTTCCTTTTCATTCATATCTCCACTTAGCATTTCTCTGAAAATATAGCTAAAGGGAAAAATGCTTTCTCCATGGTTCACAACAACATGACTGCCCAAGCTAGCATACACTCCCTCCAAACTTGGTTAGATAATTACTCACCAACAGAAATACCAAAAGCAACAATCAGTTTCATGCATAAGAGTTTGAGAACCTTTATTGTTCTAAGAGACTCCTAATTATATGTTTCCTCTGGTATCTACCCCTCCCCCTCCCTACTTCCCTACGGGAGACGGAGTAACACAATCAAAGAAGATTCTAAAAAGGCTTGTCATATCCTGGGGTTTACAAGACATGGTATTCAAAAGGCAGTGATGTTAATATTGTTTTATAGTATGCTGACTGCTTGGGGGGTTTACAGCCATCTGTGTGGTTAACCCATTTCTAAGTCAGGGAAAGGGTGGGGGCTGGCTCATTCATGCAGTTATTTTGTCTCTGTTGCTCTGCCCAGTCATTGATTTCAGCAGACCTCATTTTATTTGTGGGAAATATATCTTAGTAAACTTTGGTGCAATAGGCACCTTCTGGTTCTGCCTTAGCCAATTCCTATAAGAGCAATTATCAGAATTAGTTCTGAGTTCTCCAAGAGTTGCGCCTAAGACACCTAAGAGTGTGTGGACCAGGAGCACAGAAGATTCTACTAGATCCACAATCCATAGTTCTTAAAACAGCAGGTCTTTTGCTATTGATGGTGGTACCCAGTTAACATATTAACGAGGTTGTATTTTAGGGTTTATTAAATGACAAAGCAGCAAATTTTTTTATGAATATGATGAAAGCTATGGACTCTAATCCTAGAAAATACATGAATGCATTTGTGTTCTCTCTCTCTCTCTCACACACACACATACAATACATACACACATGCACAGGCATACACACACATGCACACACAATTCTTGGAGGTTCCTGGATTTGTGAAGCTTCTATAAGTCCACCAGTCTCAAATTAGGAGATCTCAATTTATTACAAGTTTAACTTGTAAATATTTAATGTATCTTCCCCAATACTCCCATTATAACCATGTCTAAAGGATTTTAATGATTCTTTGATTTTCTTGCTCTTCAATCAAATGGTTTCCTTACTGATATGAAAGTGTCAGTCCACTACCACGTTGTCCATATACATGCACTGATAACTTGTTATGGTAAGCACTGTGGTAGATCTTATGATCAATTTTATGTGTTAAGTTGTCTGGGCTATAATATCCAGTTATTAATTCAAACACTGATCTAGGTATTTGTGAAGATGATATATAGTTGTGATTAGCATTCAAAATCCAATTGGCTTTAAGTAACAAAGGTTGTCCTAGATAACCTGGGGAAGCCTCAGTCAATCAACTGAAAAGCCTAAAGAACAGAATTGACTCCTAGGAAGAAGAAGAAATTCCATTTGTGGACAGCAGATTCCAAGGAGCCAAAGAGTTCCACCTTCCCTTTCTGATGGACTGACTTGTGAACTTCAGACATATACACCCAGTCCTCACAATCCTGTAAACCAATAAATCCCTAAAATGTCTCCTTCTATTTGTGTTTTTCCATTTAAACGTTGCTGCTATGGATTTTGTACCTGGAAATAGGGTGGTGCTGAAAGAAAGATCTAAAAAAAAAAGTACAGTTGTCTTTTGAATTGGACAATAGGTAGAGCTGAAAGCATTTTTATGTGCATGGAAGAAATATTCATAAAGACATTTCTGGTGAAGTCTCAGAAGGAAATGAGGAGCATGTTATTGAAGAATAGGAGAAAAGCATTTCTTCTTATATTGTGGCAGGAAAAGTTCACCGAACTGCATTCTGCAGTTAGTAGAATGCAAAACATGTAAGAAGTGAGCATGGATAGTAGGCTGAGGTTTCCAAGCCAAGTGTTAAAGGTGCAACCTGGTTTCTTCTTTCTGCTTACAGTACAATGTGAGATGAAAGAAATAAACTGAGGACAGAGTTGTTAAGTAAAGAGGATCCAGCCTTTGATGATTTGAGAAATTTTCAGTCCATTTAAATTGCAAAAGATGCTCAAATTAGGAGATACACTGTTAGCAAAGCAGCTCTGGAGAGAAGGCCAACTGAGTGACTAAACAAGCTGTGCTAGCGGTGAGAAGGTTAGGTGTGTTAGTTACAGACATCAGCAGGAGTCAAAAATGGCAATGGGGTTATCCTGGAAACATCTGTGGAGAACCCACTTCTCTAACGGTTAGAAAGCTTTTGAGAATGTTGTATCAATAAAAACATTGCCAGCATGGGCTGAAAGAAAAGAAATATGACAAAAGGAGACTCACAAAGTTTGGACTCACAAAGTTCTACAGGAAGGGAACAGGCTGACATAGCTGCTGAGTTGCACATCATGCAAGAAAAAGGAAAGGTGACTTCAAGTGATGACTGGGCCCCAAAATCAGACTGCAGGGCTAGAAGACAGTTTTAGGTCCAGAGGTGGAACTACGAGTCACAAAAGATTATTGCAAGGCCTTGCATCCTAATAGAATTTGCCTTGCTGGATTGTGAAAATCCTTGGAGCTGGTAACCTTTTTCTTCTTTCCATTTTCTCTTCTTTGTAATATGAGTGACTATAGCAGTTAATCTATGTGAATCCTGTCACTGAATTTTAAAAGCAGGAAACTGGCATTCTAGTTTCATGGGCCCACAGGTGGATATGAATCTTTCTTTAGGATGGATCATGCTCAGAGCATCATCTATATCTGAGTTGTTATAAAATATTGGATTTACTGAACTAATGATATTTAGGTAAGATTTTGGACATCAGGTGATGTTTTAAAAGTCCAACACTTTGGGGGACATTGAGATGGAGTAAATGTATTTTTCATGTGGGACAGACATGAGTCATAAGAACCCAATGTTTGGCAGACAGTGGTATCTTGAAAAATTTCCCTCAAAAGCAATCCATGTTTTAATGACTAAAATTTGGGTATTAGCTTTTATGGGGGGCGGTTAGAAGTGTAGTTAATTAAGGATCTTGAGGAGGGAAGATTATTCTAGGTAATTCAGATGGATCCTAAATGCAACCACACGCATACTTATAAGAAGAAAGCTGAGGGAGATTTGAACATGTAAGAGGTGATGTGGTGTGACAGTGGAACAGAGAGAGATGTTAAAATGCTGGACTGGAATAGTTCAGTGATACAGCCACAGCCAAGAATTCGGGAAGGTGGAGGAGGCAAGGGACAGATTTACTGTCGGAGCTCCTGAAGGGAGTGTGGTCCTGCTCACACCTTGGTTTTGGTTACTAAAATTGACTTTGGACTTCTAGGCCCCAGATAGTATGAAAAAATAAATTTCTGTTGTTTTAAGCCACAGAGTTTGTGGACAAAACAATATCAATCTCATAGAAAACTGAGATGAAAAAGTCATGAATCTCCCTCATCACAAAATTTGGAATCAACCTGTAGATGGATCCAGATGAATATTCTGCTAATTCCAATGCAGGAATGTCAACAATTAGGACATAAAGATACAACGGCCTTGGAACCATTCTTTGGATAGAGAGGACTGAGAGGATTTGCTGACAGAAGACCATGTGGGAGATGCAGAGGCATGAAATGGCCAGCATCTGCGGAGAGAAAGACGTGTTCAAGTGGAGGAACCATGAGACTCATGGTGTGGAAAATGGTGAAAGGGGATTGGAAATGACCAAAAGATAAAGTAGAGGGATTAGAACAGGCATCGTTCTAGTGAGAGTCTACTGATTTTCAAATTGTGCTTTATGGGAGATATAGAGAACTGTATAAAATTGAATGCAATTGTGTAGTTGAATCTCCCCACTACCCCACTTTGCATTGAAAAAATATATGCATATATATGTATTTATTGTGTGTGTGTGCATGTGTGTGCACCAGAGAACATAGGAAGAGGCAAAGAAAGGCAGGGTGTTGGCATCTGATGGACCTGGGACCGAATGAGGGAACTCTACCTACCTACTGATAAGTTCCTAAACTTTCTTATTTCTGTGTAACCATTGGAGATAAGAGCATCTGCTTCACCCAGCTGTAACATTTAACTACCATTCGTCACACACCTACATCATTACTTGTACTTAATTAAGTAATAACAGGGAGTAAACTAGTAGGAAAAGTTAGCATTCAATTCTTCCACTAGGAGGCTGGACAAATTCAGTTCTGTGCAGAATGTTTAGCTGCTGAATGACATTCCAAGGGCTTTACAGTTTATGAGTTGAAATCCACAGAATGCTTATAAAATATGTGATATCATAACTATGTGTTCTGGAGAAGATCATTATCTGGTGGAAAGACATGAAAGGTCAAAGATAAGTGAGAAGGGAACTAGTTTGGAATCTGCTGCAGAAGATTCCCTCAGAACAAGTTGCTGAGGTCCTGATTAAAGATGGCGTAAGAAGCACATTTCAATTACTGTGCCTTCCTGGTCCTAAGACTCTGTTTGAGAAAGCAGAAAAGTGGCTGGGCACATATGCTTACTCAGTGGCAGGGAAATACTGCATGTGTATGGTGAAGAGTTGTGAGTGGCCTAATTATGCAGGGTTATTCCAGAAAGGACATCTGAACTTGGCACCTCTTCTGAGGAAACTGGTTATGAAATGTCACAGTGTTCAATGGCTGGGAATGTATATAATGCTCACAAAGTCTGCTTTTCATGATTCCTAGTGAACCTAATGGCCAACTGCATATGTTTTTCCAAGAGTCACAACCCTTACACTTTTGTGCACAGAAAGGCCAGTGGAACATGCATTTTCCCTCGCCCTTTCCTGTAAGAGCAGAAATTTCAGCATACATGCACATTCTTGCAGGTGTGACAATGAATTCATAATATTGCATTGGATTTCACAAGTAAGCAGAAACAAAGAAACACATGTGCAATGAATTATGTTCTGGAAAACCAACGAGTGCAGTCATTTTACTAAACGTTCATCAATTTGAAATACTTAGGTGTGATGCTCTGACCACAGATCAAAGTGATGGTCACTTATGCTGCCTTCCCTATAGAAAGTACAGGTGTTATCCTGAAGACAAATTAAGTGGAAGGGAAACATGGGGTTCAAGAGTACAGATCTGTTAGTCTTCTAGCCTGCTCACCTAGCTGTTTTCAGGTTTCTTTTGGCACTGTGTGATCCTGGGCTTTAGTGAAGCTCATTTTAAATCATCCTAAAATCCATGGTTTCAAATCTTTCCCCTTAAAGAAGTTGCTACATTGTAGGAGGCATCACCACTAACTCTTCATTCCTGACAGTCACCTTGAATTTGTCTTTGCTCAGCTTCCTCTCATTACTCACTCTTGAACTTTTAAAAGTAATAAATGACTGTATATGATATCTATGTAGTGTTTCCATTTGTATAACTTGTACCTAACTGTGACTTAGCAGTTACACACATGGCTATGCTAAATTGAGGTTGTTAGGGTATCTATTCATCTATCTATATATCACATATATGTATACATATACAGTATATGTATATATCCTAACTTATATGTATTATAGACATATATGTATACATCCATATTTATATCCATATATATATTCCAGCCCAAGGTCCATAGCCATAGATGAACTCTGGAAGTTCAAATCATAGGCAAACACACATTTTTTCATATACATTTTTATCTTCTGGAGGAAAAAATCACTTTTACTAGACACTTAAAGAGGTTGTGCCACTCACAAAAGACTAACTCTTCCTTTTGGTATATGCTAAAAAAACCTTTCTCCTTTTCTGTACTCATCCTTTCTTTCTCTCTTGTTCTCCTTTTCTTGTGCCCTTCTACCCACTCCTCTCTTCCTCAGATGGGTGTTTTCCCCACATGACTTCCCTGTTTAGTCAACATCATTTTGGGGGGAGGGATGGCATTGGGGTTTGAACTCAGAGCTTCATGCTTGCCAGGCAGGTGCTTTTACCACTTGAGCCACTCTGCCATCCCTCTCTCCCATATTTTAGTTAGCTTTTAGAGTGAATTGTGTGGTGCCTACCATGCTCTGGAACAGAGCATCCTGCTCCTTGAATGTGCACTGCTTTTTAGAACTTACTTTTGAGTAAGTTCTACCAGGTTCTGACTCTGGGGAAAGAACATAAAATTCAGAGAAGAGGAAAATGGTGAGAGAGGCTGGTTTAATGAAAGTGCTCTGTTTGCACTCTTTTGGAGAGGAGGTGAAGTGGGAGAATGACTCACCTAAGAGGATTTCTAATTCTATTCCCTCTCTGAAGGAAGCCTAGGGGCTTTCAGAGCACTTCAGTTTCTCACCTTCTCTGGCCCCAAGAAAACTAAACCAGTAATCAAAGACAATCTGGAAAACAGGAATTTCACTTGGATCTTTGAAACATTAAAATTATGTCAAATGACTAAAGTCTGGGTTTAAAATAACTGAGCAATTAGGGCATGAATGGGGTGGTAGATTATCGAGCCCTGGTAGTTCCATATGTCTCTGAACAGGACAGTGTAAAATTGGGATCCATCATTGCTTTGATTATTCCTTATCTGCTTCTCTCTTAGACCCTCTCTGATAGATACCCTCCAATGATAGATTGAGGAGTCTCAGGAAATAATTTTCTAATCCATCCCATTGCCATTACTTTGATGCTAGGACATTTCTGGAAGAACCAAAGCCTTTCAGTGATTTACTGTGGAGTTCTGACCTCCCTTTTCTCAGACTTCCCATGATCATAGGTTTAATTCTGCCAACTTCCAAACCAAGCTTCCCCATTGCTTCTCCTTAAGGAGAGTTTGCACCCCCACTGCTATAGACAGAATGGTGTGTCCCTCCAAATTCATATGTTGAAACTCAATCACCAATGTGGGGATATTTGGAGCGTGATTAGGTCATGGAAAGTGGAGTCTTCTTGGACCCTTCCAGAAGGGAGGGAGAGCTTCCTGATCCTTCCACTAATTGAGGACACTGGGAGAAGACAATCAATTGCAAACAAGAAAGCAAGCTCTCACCAGACATGGAATCTGCTAGCACTTTGATCTTGGATTTTCCAGGCTCCAGGACTGTGAGAAATAAATATTTGAAGGTACTCAATCTATGATATTTTGTTATACTAACTTGAACTTTCCCTTCTCTCAAGCCCCAAGCTTTCCTTTCCAAATCCAAACCCATCCTGCCTGGCATCCACCCCCACAAACACACAAGCCACTGAGAGCTTTGGCCTTCTGTGTCTTTGTATAATTCACTACATGGAGTTTTTCCTATTCAATAAAGCACTTCATTTCTATTGACTTGCAAAGACCATACACTTCAAGTGCAGCCAAAACAAATCAATGTCACATGAGCCAAATAAATCTTTCTAACTACTCCAAAGAGCTAATGATTCTGAAATCCTCTCACTGTCTATATTTTGGTTAGGGCTGGTTACTTACTATGCAATCCCAAGAATATCTACAATACTAAGTTTCATGTGCAAATGAATATGCCCTAAATGCCACGTTTAGAGAGAGAATTCTTTTTGAAAGATTCCCCTCACTGCAAATATTCTCCATTTCACTCCAAAACATGACAGGCTCTTCATCCATATTCTTGAACAACTTAATTCTTAGGAAAAGTTACTCTTAAAAAATCGAAATTAGGTAGCCATTCAAGACTAGTCTATTAAAGCATTTGCTGCAGAATGAGTTTGAGGGATTTTTCACTTTGCTGTTTGGAAGTAGCTGGGTTAGCACCTGCCAAATCTATTCTTGGCTCTGGTTTGCATGATTAGCCCATCACTCTCCCAAGCTTGAAAATACAAAAACAAACAGATAGAAATTACTATGTGACACCGTTCCCTCTTATCCTTTGCTAGAATATCTTGAAGCAGGTTTACCATTACTGACCTTAGGGTAATTTTTTTGAACCTGGGTGGTAAATTACTTCCAGGTGAGGCAAAACCAGATGGCCTAAACTTTCCTGGAGTTGATTAAAATTATTGTACCTGCTTCAGAGCTCTACCAATCAAACACCAGGGTTTGATTTACCATGGTAACGTCTCAGCCAGTGGCTTCTACACTGTTAGTGGAAGATGTTGAATCTACCAATTAAAACAAGAAAATGATACCCCCTATCTGATTCATACTCTCACATCACTTCATCCTAAGTGTTTGCATAGAGCCAGCTGCTGCTGAACAAAAGGAAAATTGAAAAAAAAAATCTTTAAAAGTGGAGCTCCTGCTCAGTGACATATAGAATAGAAACACAGGTCTGTAACCTTCCTCGCACAATCTACCACTATACAAATACAGAAGGTGCTTGAACTGTATAACTGCCTCAGTCTCATGGGACATTCACCTCCGCTTGGCAAGGAAGCCCAAGAACAGAGAAGGAAGACAATTTTCTTACCCAGGAGATATCAAATGTCTCCTAAGTTAAGCATATGAATTCAACACTCAGTTATTATCTGAGTACTATTAGATTGCCGTGCATTTTCAGTTCCTGTCTTCTAATCCAATACAATTCAATTTATTTCTGTTCAATTCAATTGGATTCCATCTAATTCAATTTAATTTAACACATTCATTAGCCACATACCCTATTAGGTATATGCTGATATGGAAATTAGTTAAACACAATCCTTCCCCACAAGGAATTTAAAATAATTTATCAGCCAGGGTTTGAGAGACCTCTATAATTACAACATGAAAGATACTAAACACCAGTGGGTGTAACACCTAAGGCGTTGATAAGGACATTTAGATGACTTTGATATATTGGCCATTCTATTAAAATGTACACAGAAAGTATGCAAAGGCTGAGAAAAGATTATTTATGCATGGCAGAAAATAGTTGATACTGCTATGAGGTGCTTTACTTCTATAGTTATTTGCCTCATAGATTATGAACTTATCCTAATGTATGACTACCTTGATTTTTTAATTAAAATTGCAACTAGGATAGATATTTTTGAAAGACAAAGGAAAAGAAGCATCAGGGAAACAATTGTGATATGTGTGACAATGTATTTAAGGCAGCATTAAGAGTGAAACAAAAATCTTGCAGCACTTCTGTGTGCGTCCATAAAATGCCACCTTCAAATCACTTAGGTCTTTATTATTTTTTCAGCATGGTAAAAAAAGTAAACATGTTTAGTTTTGCAAAAGCTCAACACAAACATTCACATTCAGACCAATAAGACAACAGTTTAGTTATGACCACTAAAACCATTTATAGACATGTAAAAATCTACAAGGATTAATAACACCATTTGAAGCAAGCAGTACAGTGATTTCTAAATTATTCCGCAACCTCATGTCTAGACCCTTACAGAAATGGAGCACCAGCAGCTTGCAACTGCACAGAGATTGTGTATTTCTAAAGAAATTCAATGGTGTGCATTATGTCTGAGATTGGCCTCCTATGAGCAGTTTCAACCAATAACATGGGATAGGATAAAATGTTTTCTAGGTCACCCCAAATTTCTAGATTCACTTACTTGTTTATCAATAGTAAAAGCTAACTCTATCATCTTTCCATCAGTGGAGACAGTAGACTGAATGGTTCATTTCTTCTCGTTGTCTACCTTCTGTTAAATGTGGACACGACCTTCATTTATTCTACAATGCATTTAAAATTTAGGGATCTCTTTCTCTAAGGTAGACTTGCTTAAGGAAACAATCTGGAAGACAATGTCAACCTTCTGTGTATTTTCTTAAGACACCCTCCCTGAATGCACCCAGCAAATTGAGTTCCCCACAGTTCCACAGCCAATGCCATAACAAGGAGGAGACTTGTAATAAAACACTTAGGTGTAGAAAGAGTATCAGTGCAGAGCCCAAGTTGCTGGACACATTGGAACTATGGGAAGAAGTTTAATGCCAAGGTGTCATCATTTAAGAGGTAACACACCTGGGTGTCAGCCTGTAGAGGCAACTCTGCTCTCAACCAGGGACCTGTGTGTCAGGATGGGGAAATACTCCCTCCTGCATCTATATTGCTAGCACTATGGGCCTTTCTGGATGAAGCCTGGAAGAGACTCCCATTGGGATCTAGGATGAGTACAGGTATCTGAAGGATAAGAAAGTCTGACCTAGAAAACCATGCTGACACTTCACAATGCTTCAGGGTACTCCTTAGAACTCAGGGCAGTAAGGGAGCCCATGAGATACTGCACAGGTTCAAGTCTAGCTGGAGAATTGAAATGGGAACCCTTGACATGAATGTCCCAAATAAAAAACCAGACACAGGTTGCTGGAATTCTAAGGGCTCAGAAATGGAGTCCTGTGATGACTAGTCACAAAGCACCTGCCCCAGACATAATTGATGCTTAGTTTTTTGTCCATATCAATCTGGCTTGGGAAAGGAGACTTAGATTGCTAATTTACAGATATTCTATTCATAGGATCTGAATTTTAGTCTGGCCAGTGTCACATTAGTTGCTGGAAAAGTCAGTCGATGAATCTGGCCTCAATTTCTCCATCTCAAGAATGCAGGTGGGAAATCACACACTTACGATCCCTAGAGCCTTTCCCTGCTCTGCCCAAGCTGTTCTATGACTTAAAGAAGCCCCAGTGCACAGGGGATTGAAAAGGGCTCCAGAGTTTCATCATCCTTTGAGGAGACTGAGCTCTGCAGGGGTCCAGTGCCCTATCTCAGTAGTAGCCTTAATGGCCCTAATGGAGGGATGACTGTGAGGATGGAGGGTCTGGAGACTGTTGTTCAGATGAACTATTTGGCCCATGAACCTAAAGCATCAGAGTAGCTCATGCTTACAAAGGGGCAATAACTGGACCAGGCCCAGGGGACAGTCAGGAGGGAAACTGAAGGTCAAGGCACTGACCTTGGAGCACAATGGCTATGAGGAAGAATGGGGACAGAAATGATGGAAGGAGGAATGGGAGAGATGGAAAGTGCCAGGCTGGGATGAGGGGTTATTTATGTGTTGTTGTTTAAGTTAGAAAGGGTAATTAGCCAAAAAGAGAGTTCTAAAATATTTGCTTCTCTCTCTTCCTCTCTCTCTCTCTCTCTCTCTCATATTATCTCTCTTACTGGTACTTAGGATTGAATTCAGAGTCTTCTGCATGCTAAGCGAGCACTCTACCATTTGAATTATGCCTTCAAAACTTTGTTTCTTTGCTCGTATTTTGTTTTAGAGATAGGGTCTCACTAACTTTGCCCTGGCTGGCCTTGAACTCATGACCCTCCAGCCTCTGCTTCCAGAGTAGTTGGGATTACAGGTATGTACTTCCATGCCTGGAGAGTTCCTATTTTTGATATAAGCCAGCCCATTTAAGTCCCCCTTCAATCAACTTCTATTTCACATCCATCATATGAATTATGGGTATATTGGCTTAATTTCAATTAACTGTCCTCGGTGCACTCTGTTTTCTCCATATGAAATGCACCGATCACGTATCTGTGACATAATACCAAGGAGATGATTGGGTCACATCTGTGACACTTGCTCTGGTAGAGCTCTGGGTATCCGTATGTCTCAGACTCAGGAAAGCAGACAACTTCCCCAGTTAGATTGCAGATTGCATGCTTCCCTCCTTGCTGAATCCCCCACCTCAGTAAACCCTCAGAAAATAAGAGAAAAGAAACATAGTTGCAACATGAATTTGAATAATTTGTGAATGACATGGATGTCAAGGTCTAGGGAATGTTGCAAGCAACATGGTGGCATTAGGTATTCCATGCAGCAGGGGTCCCCAGGCAGGCTGAATCTCTATGGCAAGCAGCAAGACATGGAGTTTCTGACTGATGGCTAGAAGAGATAAAGACTGAGTCCAATATGAAGTGAAGAGCTACAAAGGCAGATGCATTGGGCAGATTAAAAACCCACTATGGCTAAGACCAAGTTCACTGACACACATTTCACTACTCTGTTATCACCAAAACCAGCACACGTTCCAAGAGTGCCACCAGTGGCAGCTCCTGTTTGCTTTCTCCATCAGAGTGCACAAAGACACACACCAATCACTGTTTCAAAGATGTGTTCAAGCCAGAATCATCAAATATTTCATTAATTCCATGAAAAGCCAATGAAGAAACAAAACAAAAGCAGCTCATTGGAGAGAGTAATTTAAATCAAGGAATCAAAACTGAGAGAGCAATGAGAATAAGACTTTGCAAGTAAGCCTGCTACTGAAAGAAAGAAATGGAAACATTGCATTCATAAATGAGAACAGGAGCTGTGAGATAAGCATGGAAGGCTGTGAAAAAAGACATAATTAAAAATCTTAGAAATGAGAAACCACTAGGCAATGGCTTGAGGTTATTTTCCAAGTCATCATGAGACTAGGGAAAGGAAGATGAAATGAAGTAAACGAACAGTGAGAGAAGTCTTTTGCTCCTGGCACTTTGAGGAAGAAACTCAGAAAGAACATTGGTGTTCTAGATATACTTTGACATTTACTTAAAATGTGTATCTAGGATCTACCATGTATGCATGGTCACCCTATACAAAATAAGTGTAACGGTATCCCCTCTGAGATAATCCAGGAGAACACAGATTTTAAGAGAAACATGAAGTCCCAGGATGTATGCAGAGAGAGAGTTAAGGTGGCTCATATCTGCAGAAAACTCAGCATACAGTGAAGACTTTATTTTGGGAGAAGCTTGAGAAACTTCAAGAATTTTTTTTTAAGGTTGTATTCCCCAAAACTAGACATTTGAGAGAACATTGTTGAAAATGTTGAAAATACAAAAACATAGCTGAATCTAGTTGACAAAGTAGGGCAAGGAAACTGTAAGAGATTCTTGCTTATGTTGGAGAGTAAAAAGAAACCAGATTTATATCTACGTTCCTAGAAAGCCAAAAAGCCCATACAGTTCCAAAGTAGCCCATTTATTTTAGGCTTCATCTTTGACAATATTTATTGCATTGTGTCTGTTTTCTTTCTTTTCTTTTTTTCCCTTTTCTTCTATAGCTGAACACACATTCAGATAGCTCAAGTGTGATAAGCACTGATTGAAGCTAACCATTTGCCCTTTTCTGCCTGCCTTATGGTTTCCCTCTTTGCCTCAATTATGTTGTTTATGAAAGCTGTGCTTTTTATCATGGGTATCAGCACTTTCATTTTTCTGTGGGGGGTAGAAAGTAACGAGATATTCAAATAATTGTACAAACACTGCTGTACTAACAAAACAGGTGGAGCTCATGGGACTAAAAGTCTGGCCGCAGTGTTGGGTGGTAGGTCACTCATCAGTGAGACATGCAAGTCCACATTCAGTGCTGGCAGAGTGGCCTCAGTGTAGTGTACTGGAGGATGTGTGGGATGGGCAAGAGTTCAACATACAAGATTGAGGATCATCTGTGCAGGTAAGACCTTGACTGACAATGAGATTAGAACCATGACAAATGAAGAAATTACAGAATTTACAGACATAAAGAATTATTAGGCTGGAGGAAGGGGTGGGGAAGAGCAAGATGGGACTGAAATATAATTGAACGTTCAAGGAAAACATTCAATTTTTAAACCTGTGTCCAGGAGAACCTGATTCTCCTTTCCTCTCCTGTCTCTCCATTCATCCATTCATGCATGCATTCATTCACTCATCCTGTATATTACAGCTTACCTACTACACACCATCATGGAGGCCACAATTTAGTGAAGAAAAGCAGATATGGAATGTTCAACAGATGGCATTTGTTAGTGGCTACCAAACTTGGTTTTAAGGTAGTGGAATCCTTGTTGCCAATGAAATCCTACATTGAAATTCAACAATGTACAAAAACTGAGCTATTCTTTAGGAGATGAGTTGGGAAGATGTTTAGGGACTCAGGTTTATAAGCTAGGGTTCATTCTCATAGCCATTCATTTCCTCTCTCCCACTCACCTACCCTCTTCTTTTCTGTCTTCTTTTAACATTGTCAAAGTTTATAGCACGGGAATATTTAAGTCATATTTTGGTGTTTATTAAATAAAAATAACATCTCTAATTCATAATTTTAGAAGAGGAGTTTGTCACTTTCTATTTCTCCACTCACTGCAAAAATGAATATTCATAAATCGTTCTATTCTTTGTAGTTTCTCACTGTCTCATACCTCTCACTTGAAAACACAACTGCCTTCAAGCTTAGGAACAACAAAAGATCAACTGTGGCTTTCAGGAATGTTCTCCCACAGAAATATAATAAGGACTAGCATTTATTGAGCAGCTTCTGTATATTGAGTCCTGAGACAGATGCTAAAATAGATCATCTCATGTGATCTGCTCAAACAGAGGCTCCTCAATAAGATGGATATCCTAAACCTGATCTAATTCTGATTGACAGACACATACTAAATTGAGGAGATCATAAGTGAAAACGTGCTTAAATTAGCTAAAGTATTGACATCAAAGTTTAGTCTCTCCTACATTACACGTGCTCAGAGCTCTCACATTAGCTTATAGTTGAGCAAAATCCACCCAATACAAAGCCTACGTCATAAAACAGTGTGGAATAGCTCATGTACACAGATGAGGATTTCATAAATAGGACAGGACGCAAGAACACAAAATACAACATCCAAAAGTCACTGACTACATGGTGCATTAGAGTATCCATGTTTCCCTTTGTGATGGCCAAGCTGACTAGTTGCTGCTGCCTGCCGCTGCCCAGCACTGAAAGCAAGTGTCTTACTACATAGCACTCACTAGCCTGGAAAAAGATCAAAATTTGAAGTATGGTTTTGAGTGCAAAGTTTAAAAACTGTAAGTAAGACTACCCTACATGAAGGGTAGGGGCCATCTATAGAAGCCTGTTAAGGAGAGATTATGATGGGATTATGCAGACAAAGAAGAAAAGACTCAGGGACCAAGGCCTTCCAAATCTTGGAAGACAGGGCACTCAGACCAACACCCACTGGGTCTCATTCCAAAGGACTGCTGCCTCCTTGCCTCTGTGCTGCTCTGCTCTCTGCCTGTGTCTCACTGCACCTCTCTTGTAGGTTCTCTCAATCTCTCTCTCTCTCTCACTCCCTCCCTCCATCCTTCCTACTCACACTACCCCCTCCACACACCCCTTTGCTTGGAAATCCCACCTCAATATGCACTTCGAAAGCCCATGTTTACTTTCCTTTCATCCCAGCCTGTTGTCCCAGGCTGCAGCTGTTGTGCCGGATGCCATGGTGGAAGTTGCCAAAAAGCTGTTTTTCTTCCACTCTAATCAACATGTTTCTATTCATTTGTGAGTTGGTGTGTTTGTTTATCTGAGGGGCTCCTGCTACTTGAGTAGGCCCAGATATTGTATTAACTCCTCCCAAGTTTGGCTCTCCAAATGTCTGCCTCAGCCCCAGGCACACAGGCTTCACTATGCTTAGAGAGAGTGCTACTGCATAGGTGGTGGCTTTGAGAGGAGAGACAGAGGTAAGGGGAATAAATGGAACATCTGCTGTCATTATCCTAAAACAAATGTAGAGCCAGTAAAAGGAGTTCAAGTGAGAAGATGGAAAATTAAGATTGACAGTGTAAGAAAAAGCCATGTTTGGTTGGGTCTTAGTGCCAGACTCACCCTTTGCAACAGGCTATCTCCATTTCAAAGCCCAGCTGGGAAACCAGACCTTCTGTGAACTAATTCATTGCTGTGGGTTAGCTTTTATTCATCAAGCCCTTCTGTAGTGCTGCCTCACTGTTTTAAGTAGTTTACAAATATTAGCTCATTTAATCCTCATACAGATGAGGAAAATGAGGCACAGAGCTACTAATGACTTGATGAAGGTTACACTGCTAGTGAGTGCCTAAGCAGGGATTGCACCCTAGGAAGCTAACCAGAAGACTGCAAGTCACTGACCAAAGGACTTGTTTTAGATGTATGCTGAGACCCATAGCCAGTTAATGGGAATTTCAAATTTTGTTTTAAATAAATTAAGAAAAAAAGGCCTGGTGTACACAGGCTCTGCAGTCCATCATTTTTTTACTATGCCACCTTGGACTAGTTACTGAATCCTGAGAACCTTCACTTCCTCATCTATACAGCCAGGTGAAGAGAACATGTTGTGAAAACAGAATGAGGTAACACAGATAAGGCCATCTACATGGTAACTACTGCAGCCAGAGTCACCCTAATTATTATTGTTATTGTTAATGGCCAACATTGAGTGTATGATGGCCTTGACACATCTTTCAAAGGACCTAGAAAAAATCCAACCAAACCAAAAGAAAAATAAACCTATGCAACATATGCATTTGCTATAGATTCAGACTCTCAGAACCATCCTTATATCTGCATTGCCAGCAGCAAGCTGAATGTCTAAATGTTCTCAGCTGTTCGGGCCTCTGAGGGAGTATCCCCAACCTTGGGAGATACCAGCAAGCAACCCCAGCAGCTGTACTCCAGAGTCTCTGGGATCTCTCTGAGCTCTGCTCCTTATCCCCAGTCTACAGCTTTGTGTGTACCCCTGACTTGAGCCTCCTGAGGATGGCCTTAGGACATCCTTTTTGTCCTTCAACTCCTCCTCTAGCCTGAGCTCCAACCCCAGTAGAAAGGGCACCTCAATTTCCACTTTCTCCACTTCAATTCCAGAATCTAAGAATTATCTACCCAGGTTTGTTATAAACTACACATACCAGTTGGGCTAACATTTGGAAGGTCACTGATACTAACTAAAGAGATTATTTTTTTTCACTCAAGTTGATAATGCTTTAAATCTCAAGTTCATAAGTTAGTGTACTCACTCTCTGTCTCTCTTTCCTCCTTCTCAGGGTCTAGGTGGAATATCCCCTATTTTGACTGTTTCTCAGCTGCCACTATAATCAAAGAGATGCCAGCATCCCTCTAACCCATTGCAATCTAACTGTGCCTCCATCCATTTGCTTCTCCCTAAAGTGAAAATTATCACTGTCACCCTCCCATCTTAAAGGAATCTTTTCAGTAGAAATGACAGAATAAACACAGAGTTTCTCAGAGTGCTTCAGAGAGAGAGTTTCTTATTAAAGTGTATTGAAAATTATTTGTCTATTTTCAGTGAATATGACTCCAAATCAAATCATCTGTGTCCATCCAGTAGAAAGTGTAGAAAAATGGCTTTGAAACTAAACCTGGCTGTGTTTAAAGGGGGAAAAACAGAACCATGACTCCAAGGTGGTAATCCTGAGTCTTCCTTGGAGTGTTCACATAGACATGTCGAACCTCGAGCTTTCAAGCAGCAGGAGCAGAGTCTGCCCAGGGGGAACAATATTTTGTCTTGTTTTTTATTTTAGTTTTCATCTGATTTCTTGATGAGTAACCACTATGTTTGCTACTGTAAATAGACCCTCAGATTCAGATACTTTCTTCTGGTGGGGAATTGGCAGCTGGCACTGGAAGGAAATCCACCAATTAGGGTAATCAGCAGGAGGAAAGGAAAGAACACATATTAAGTACCTTCTGTTTTAGGAAACACCTGGGTGGCTATAGAGAAGACAAATCCTCTATTGGAGATTTTGAAGTACGCATTTACTTAATTTTGCAGTAATTATAATTGAGAGGATGGGTATTGGGGGAGGAGAGAGTAGCTCACCTTCATATTTCACAGTACTTTGCTCCTGGTAGGTCAGCCTCCACCCCTTATTCTCCTGCTCTACACTTCCCAGTCCCAAGAGAACACCAGTCAGCTTGGTTCAGAATTTTAGAGTTACTTCCTGTTGCATTGGGAGAACAGCTAGAGGCTCCTATAGGGATTTCTTTTGGCGACTTGATGCTCTTTTCCCTTTATCTTGGCAACGTAAGAAGAGTAGCTGTAAGAGTTGACAAGAATCCCATTCCTGGATCTGTCCATCATCTATTTGTGACCTGACATGTCCTTTGCTTCATGTCCATCACCGGGAGAGTGATCATTTTATGAGTCAGGCCCTGGCATCAGGAATGACTTTGATCAAAACCACCCTCCCCCATTTGTCAGGTGGACAACCTCTCAAAGCCTTTAT
Organism: Castor canadensis; assembly: GCF_047511655.1. Taxonomy (NCBI): domain Eukaryota; kingdom Metazoa; phylum Chordata; class Mammalia; order Rodentia; family Castoridae; genus Castor; species Castor canadensis. Next base: position 165,247,742 of record NC_133387.1, read on the forward strand.
TCTTCGTTGGCAAATGAGGACAATGACAGTTATTTCCTTAGAGGCTATGATAAGCCTAATCACACATGCTCAGTGCTTACTTTCTTATTATTTTTGCTGTTATTGTATAGCATTGCAATTACCAATTCTGATGCAATGTAATGGAAATTCAGTATAACACTATCAAACACTGCACAAGTAAAATGGGCAACAATGCAAAAGCAGCATTCCTGTTATTTTATTGTTTCTTTAGCTCTTCCTTTAGGTCCAGGCAGAGATGACAAGAGACACCATGAGAAAAGAAATCACAGCGATTACTCCTTTTGCTTATGTGGAGCTTTGAAATTCCTAACATTGAGAAATTATATACTTTTGAAACATTGTTAAATGTGAAAATAAGGATTTAAACACACTCACACACATAAACACCACACACTGAATCTGGAAAACATGACTGTGAAGAGGAAGAATTCTGCTCTTCTCTCTGCCCCATAACAAGAACAGGTGGAGAGGAGATCTCCCAATCAAACAGCATTTTCTTCAGATATGAAACTCATAGTGAATAAGCAATTAACTTTCCCATGTGGTGCCTTTCCTGTCCGTCAGACTCCTGCCATGCCTTCCCGGGAATGTTAGTAGTTATCACGCTTTTGGAATGAACAGGCCACATTCATCTCACTCTCCTCTTCCTTTCCTTGATAAGCATGGCAGAGCTAGGACCTGTTGACAAGGTTCATGTTTTCAACCTATAAAGTGCCATTTACACTATGACTGCCAGAGACGATGGGATATGGTACTCAACATTACATTCGAAGGGGGGAAAGAGGCCTGGGCTCCCAATCCTAGGGTGAACTATGGCGCCTAAGTTAAAAAAAAAAAAAGCAAAAAGGAGGGAAACAAGGAAGAAGGGAGGGAAGAGGGCAAGTTCAATTAGCATTCATGTCAATTCTCCTAGATAAAATTGTAGGATCATAGCTTTGTGGATTAAGAATTAACAGTAAATTTGGTTTTATGACTATTTCTCCCCTGTCTATGTATTTGTTGGGGATTTAAGAAAAGCTTTCTAAACCACATGGCTATTTTCTTAAAAGGCTCAATATTTTTATTTTCCTTTAATAATTTAGTTTAATTTTCTATACAATCCTGATTTACTTTGTTTCCACAATTTTTTTTTGTTTTCACACTTTAAAGGTAAAATGTCTACTACCAATCTAATCAGTCTTCTTGCTCTAGCCCAGATCTGGCCTGGGAGATGAGCACTGGGCCAGCTCATGCAATCAGCCAGTGAACCCATTGGTTGGGTCAGGCCCATTATTTTGGCAGCTTCCAGTGTTGAATCCAATCTTCAGGGATCATGGTGCAATAAGCAATTAGCATCGGCAAGTTCCCCCAATCATTTCTGAAATAGACTCAGCACTTAAGGAAGCTATGCAGCTCTGCGCCTCACCTTCCAGATCACAGCTGGAAATGGAGGTGGCTGGATGGACAGCAAGCAGTGGCCAGGCTTAATGGGAATTCCTCCTGCACCTGCACTCTACAGGATCCTTTAGGGGAGCAAGAAACTCCTGGCTTCTGGGCCAGTCCTGCTGGCAGCTTGACTACCATCAGGAGACCCTCTGATTCCTCTACTCTCACACCAGGGGCCTACACAAGGCAGCCAGCATCACAGGGAAACTTCAAATGCTATATACAAAGAGGGATGAGAGGGAGGATCCACTCACTGAGGCCTGAAACTCCCTTCCTTCCTTTCTGGTCATTATGGTGACTTAATATCTCCAGCAATCACAGGACCCATGCAAACTGAAAACACAAGGAAGCACCATGAGAGGGCAGGTGCAATGAACATCCTGTCTTCAGCACGTCTGCCATGGTGCAACCTCTCAGCCCTCAGTGTCCTCATCTGTGCAGTGATATTCAATAGGATTTGGATGCTTTCGTATCTGTGAAACACTTAGATCAGTGCCTGGCATAAAACTGTCACTCTCATGCTCATTTTGATGCACTGTGAATGAAGAGACAGTGATTAGCTCTATTTTTCTACCAGTGTGACTAAGAGTTTGAGAGATTAAGTTACTTGGCCTAAGTCATGGCTAGAATTCAAACTGAAGTACATCTGACTCCTGAGGGAAAACCCTTAACCAAAAAGCAAGGATCTCTCTTGATCAAGGCTGGTGAGCCAGCTGGCACCAGGACATCCTTCCCATCCCTTGACACACAGCAAGGCTCAGAAGTCATCAAGTCCTATGTCTGGAGTTCGTGCTACAAGGCAGGAATAGTTATGCAAAAGAGGGACAAAACAAGGTAGTCTGCTTATTATATCCCAGAGGAGGCCACATATATAATACAAGAAGAAAAAAATTAGAAGCAGACAAATAAAGCGAAAAGAGAAGAACCACTTGACAACCCTGCCAGCTCCAACTCTGTTGGTGCCATGCTCCTGCCATACTGGCCTTGAGAGTGTGTGTGTGCTCAGTACCTTTCACTCATGGATAGTTCCACACTGTCCCCTTTACCTAACCAACCTTCTTCCTCCTCGGCTGCAATGGCACTCACTGCCTCTGCCTCACAGACTCTCAACTCCCCCATCCAGGCTTTGTCTGCATAAACCCTTTCACAGCAAGCACACATTTCTCCTCTGAAGCTCAGACATTAAGTATAGGCCATTACTTGTGCAACTATGTGATTCTGTCTGCCCTTCATATGATAGTAAGGTCTATGAAGGTGGGGGCAGTCTCTTTCTTGCAGTGAGCACAGGGTCCAGCAAACAAACAAACCATCACTGAATGCATCTCCTCTAGGGACAGACCTGCCAGCATCTTTCTGTGTTGCCAATCTATTTCAGGATTCTCCAAAACAAGGGATCCCTGAAGGGTGGGCACAGATTCAGCTGAGAATGTTCTGTGGCTCCAAGAGGGCAGCAGCTGTGATCACAGTCACTTTGGGGGCCTTGCCTCTGAGAGTTTCAGACTTAGGTTTGCATTTCTCTCTCACTTCCCTGTCATAGGCAGTAGCCCCCTGCCTTGCTGGGGTAATTATTAGCTAGCCACATTGCCATATGCACTGCATAGAAAAGAGTCCCATGCTCTCCACTCTACCTGCCTACCCTTCCTGCTCCCCTCTAAACCTTAAAGTTACCAACTGGTCACATGGCAAGCAACCTCAGATAGGTAAATGCCACTGAGCAAATTTTTGATTGCCCAACTCAGAAATGCAGAAAAGGTCAGTAGGAATGCTGGATACAAAGAGAGAAAAGTAGCATTCAGAATGGCCTGATGATGCCCTCTGGTAGACCACAAGGCTGGGGAGCTTATGGACCGAAAGCTATGGAAAGGCCACACAGAGACATTTAGAAATGGGGTGTCAGTTTTCCCTGGCTGACTTCTTCCTGCCCTGGAGTTCTTCTCTCACTGTGCTCACCTGGTTGAGCACAGCACAGGGCAGGCTCCCCAGCCAAGTCGCCAAGTCACATCCCACCAGTCACCCTACTAGGACCTAAGTGAAAGGTGAGTGAAGCAATATGCATCTCCGGCAATGCTGATGCTACCAGAGTCACAGCCCAGAGCGCACTCCTGTGCTGATGGCTGCTGCCAGAGACTTTAGTGATTTCAGGAACCATGTTTGTAGGGGCAAATTGATCCCTGCTTGCTGGCTGTGTTTCCTCCTGTCTGCTCTTCTGCTTTGTCAACCTAATCCCTGTCCCAGCCCAGCCTTTGCCCTGGGAAGAGCCTTGCTTTAGTGAAAGGAGCCTGGCTTGGATGAAAGACTTTTCTGAGCTTCCCGCGTATAACCGGCTCCAGCAGGAGTGGATGCAAAACCTTCTCTATCCCTTCGTTTTGGATATGACCTATGCAGATGTGAGTCCCACAGTCTCCATGCCTGGGCAGTGTGGTAATGACTTCCTCCAGCGGTCAATCAAAACGTGTTGCTTTATTTCCAGACCCATTTTATACTCTAGTTTTCTCCTTTCTGTGGCTTGTATCTGAGTTGTTCCTTTTGCTTTTTGTCAGAGGTAACTGTGGTGTGTAGCCCTAAAGTCAAAGGGTACATTTCCTTCCAATTATATTTTCCTTCAATTACATTTCCTATGACCTGGTCATTTGTAGAAAAACCAAACTTCTTTTCTCCTTGGATCACATTGAATGACAAAACAAAAGCCACAAAGCCAAGCAGAGGTTCTGCGTGTCAGCCTTGATTCTTCCACAGAAGAGGGATTCACTCCTCTCATTCCTCCAGCCTATACCACACAGATTAGTGAAGGGAGAACCCTGGTTGTGTATTTTAGCCTCCACTAAAAAGGAAAAACCTTGTTTAGTTCTGACTATACAGATTTTGTTAGTTTTGCTTGCTGTTGTGGTGGTGATGGTGTTTGTTTTTAAAATATTTTATTAGCACAAAATAATTGTGTAAAGGGTTTTCATTGTAGTATTTATATATATGTGTGTTCAATGTACTTTGATCAATTTTGCTTATTCTGAGGATGTCAGAATGCTAATGCCAAGGCAAAATGATCTCTGCTGGGATTTCTCAGTACATCCCTGATCATCATGGTGGCCTTCTGGATTCATGCACACACAAATGTCAAACATGGTCACTCTGCTTTCTCACACAAGACTTCAGAGGGACTCTGGAATGATGGCAAGAAATGCAGAATTCTTTGTACTCTGAATAGTAAAAAGGCTCTGTTCTTCTTCTGCCTCAAGAAGTGAACCCAGCATAACTTCAAGGGCTCTCATGGCTCTCCAGTCATCCCTAACAAGCAGCCCTGTTCTTCTGTTCTTTGTGCTAAAGAATGGCTCAACAATTCTCCATATAGAGAACAGGAACTTGCCTATGGAGTGGGCTCAAACAGCTTTACCAAGTACAAAAGATAGCCCAATCTCTCTTTGTGGGAGGATCTTGGTCTCTTTTTTGGATCCAGAGAGAAAAGGAGGATGTTGAGGCATGCCCATGTAGAGCATGTTGTTGTTCAACAACATATGCCTTCAGCCAGGTGGTGCAGTGTGTGTGCCTGTAAGTCCAGCACTCAAAAGGCAGAGCAGGAGGATTGTGAGTTGGAGGCCAGTGTGTGCTATACAGGAAACCCTGTTTGTAAGAAGGGGGAAGGAAGGAAGGAAGGAAGGAAGGAAGGAAGGAAGGAAGGAAGGAAGGAAGGAGGGAAGGAAGGAAGGAGGGAAGGAGGGAGGGGAAGAAAAAGAAGGAAAGAAAGAGAAAGAAAGAAGGAAGGAAAGAAAGAAAACAATACTTTTAGATTTTGCAGGAGAGAGAAACTTGTGCATTGGTCAGGCAGTGTGTGATTGGAGACTGTCATGCTAACCCCTACATTCTCAACTAACCCAAAAAGCAGATAAAGAATGAATGATCTTTTCCTTATAAAAGTTTAAGCATGGATAAGCAAAGCAGGCATTAGAGCATCACCCTAAATGTACATATACCAGGACACAGAGCTGCAAAATTCGTATGAACTAATTATGAATAGAATGGAAGTCAGCACAGAAATTGAGAGCATTAGGGATATAAGGACAATCCTACTCTATATTTGGGGCATCACAAGGTTGGTCTACCCAACTGTAATCTCAATGAAAGGTCTCATATAGCAAGGGATGCAATACAGTCCTCAGGGTCACACTAGAGTGTTGTGCATTGAATGGGAAAGAAACAGAGTTCTCTACGCCTCAAAATAGTTATGTGGGCAACAGTGGGGCACACAGGAAGGAAACTTGTAAAGGATGTTCATTTTTAGTGAAGCTGGCATAGTGTCCTGACAAGTTACTAGGGTCAAGAATAGGCATGTGTCATCAGTAATGCCAGTGATGAGTAGTTCAAACAGACTCATCTCATTTAAAGACTGAGAATTCAATTTGGGGAATTTTGGAATTTTTTCTTCAAAGTGACTTATGGGGGTTGAGACCAAGTATTTGAAGGAAAAAAATAGGCAGAATCTACTACCGAGCCAAATTATTTGAGACAGACAACATATCTCCAGGTTGGCTTAGCGATCTTGCTTAGAATTTGACCATGGCTTGAAAGGCTATTTACTTAATAAGAAAAGGTTCCCTACATGAGCATTCAGTGTCAGACTCCTGCTCATTCTTTCCAGAAGGACTGGTGTCTACATCAACTCCAAACCCACAAGAGCACAGAAGCCTGGTTATGGGCAAAGGAGGCTAAAGTCAAACCTTGAGAAATAGGCAGACTTGGGTTTTGATTTTAGATGTCCACATGACCATGGACAAGAAGCAATCTGTGGGCCTGAGATCCCATAGGTAAAATGGAGATAATCCAGTGAGCCTCATAAAGTTACCATAAGGACTAATTAAGACAAATCTTAGCATAACTTAGTTTTTACATTGCAAATATTCAATATGACTGGAAAAATTGCAATTGATAGGCAGATGATTGACATGTGGATAAAGAAAATGCTCAGCAGCCCTCTCCTTTTGATGGCACAAAGACTCTTCTCCTTCCTCTAAAGAGTGCCTTATATCCATTCCATAGGCTGGCCAGGAAGACACAGAGAAGACAGGGAAGTGCCATCTGGGAACAATGTATTATCCACACTTGGCATGTTCCTGGAAACCTGTTGTCCCCAGGAGAACAGGTAAAAGCCTGACTCTGTCAGAAAAGTGGGGGAAGTTTGCTGGTTGATATTTTATTAATGGTGTTAAAATTTCTTTGCATAAGTCATTAATCATTAGGTCATATGAAAGGCTTATGTTTATTCAGAGGCTATCATAACTCATAGCAGTAAGGACGAGTGGTTTCTCCATTGGCCAGCAGAAGAGCAGGGTTGTTATAAAGGAGTAGATATCTTTCTTCTTTTTCTTGTTTCTTATTTATTTATACTAAAGACACTCAGTTCAACTTCACAAACATTTGTTAAATGCCTCTGACAAAAAACAAATACAATATGGTCTCTCCTGTGGAAAAGCCCAGAATGATAGTAATGATTGAGCGGCAAGTATTCTCAACATTTATTGGGCACTTCATTGGTGCCAGTCCCCATGGTAAGCACTTCATGTCCATTATCTTATTTGTGTTATTTAACCCTCATCACCACCTTATGAATCAGACACTGCTGTTATCCTCATTTTGTAGAAACTGAGTCTTGAATGTGTTGAGTAACTCACCCAAGGTTATAAACAGTTAGGATGGGTATAGTCTGGTGAACAAGACAGACAGCAGCACAGATAAAATTCCATTTTAGATTCTTAACTTTATATAAGCAGCTATATTTCTATAAACAACCTGTATGGAGCCAGGACAGCAGTATTCACTCATCTTTTATTTCTCTGTCCACAACTCTGATAGATTCCACAGATAGTAGACTTACAGGGAAAACTCAAGGAAAAAATTGGCCAACAGTCTTGGGGCCCCTAAGACAGTCAGAAGATGAGCCAGGAACATGGAGATACAGGGCATCACATGCAAGTTGTGACATGGGAAAGAAGTCAGAAGTCCAGAAAGGAAAACCCCAACCTCACTACTATTGATCCATGATGAGAAATGGGCTTTCAGGAAACCCTTGTTGCTGACCTAGCTGCTCTAAAATGGAAGTTAAGTACAACTTATACCTTTCTTGCTGAATTATACTTAGGGAAATGGCTAAAGAGTCACAGTATAGAATATTAAATAGCCATTGATATTATGTCTATAAAATAAACAGCTCACATAGGAGATCATAATGGCATGTTTGTAAAAGAAGCTAAACGCAAGGGAATACACCAAAATAATAACTTCAGAAATCTCTAGGTATAGAATTACAAATGGAGAAATAGAAATGTTATTAATTTTTAAGCAGCATAGTCTAATTACCAATACATTCTTAAGTGCAAGCTCCATTATTGCTGTCCTCTTCTTTTCTCTTTGACTTCTTCTTTCTGTTTCTCTTCCTTCCCAACATCACCTTTTACTCCACTTCCTTTAGATCTCAACTGCCTCACAGACATGCCAGCATTTAACTCTTTAGTGAGTACAAACACATGTAACTGCTTATCACAGGAATAAAGCAGGCCACCAGAAAGCAGAGTGCAATAACCAAACTGCAATGGAAATTTGCAATGGAGTCTGTCTATCCCCTCATCTCCCTGAAGGCTCCTTCCCCAGGCAGTGATCCATGGAACCACATTAGGAGAAAGCATGGGCTTCCCTGGAACAGAGTGGCACTAGAGGACCAGATGGCACCCTGTCATGGAGGCTGAGATACCTTGTGCCCAAGGATACGTTCATGACAGCAAGTGGACAAGATTGTTCCCTCTCATTTCCCAGCCCTGGCCCTCACCATTGTGGGTCACCCCAAGAACACAGAAATAAGAAAATACCTTGAGCCACAAGAAGACACATGAAGAGACACAACGGTATTACTATATTCAAGGGAAGTAGCCTCTCTGTTGAACGTATAAGCCACTTAAGTTCTGCTGTTCTGTATCTTGTGGCTTCAAAATTTCTATTTCTGAAACACAGTGTTCCATTTGTCCAAATTTCCATGTACTGCAGCAGTAATGTACATCATATCATACAATAGTCTTATATTTTCTGGAAAGAATCCATCACAGTTATCACTTGAACTTATGAAGGGCTGACACTATATGACATTGAGTTTTCCTAAGCTCTGCCTCACAGGAGGTAGTGCCTGCAATCCAGTTCAAGTGTGTTTGCAGGCGTGTGCACACACACACTCACACAAGACTTGCCATTTTAAACTGCTAGGATGACAACATTGCCACCTACCCCAGGAAGACAGGGTCTTCTAACCAGAGAATGGCACTTGAGAAAAAGTGACACTGGCCATGTGATATACATTTCACTGGACTAAAACTTTTTATTCTTTGATCTCAACTCTCTCTCTTTCCCCTGCAGGCAACATTTGATACTTCTACACAAGGAATCCTAGAATTTTCCTGAATGTCTTATCCAGGAACTGCTTTTCCCCATGTCTAGCTATGGGGGAACATAATTGAATCACATGCTTGAATTGACCTAGAAGTAGTGGCCAAGGGACATAATGACTGACCACTTTCCAATCTTGCAGAAACTTAAATGAACCCTAATCAACAAACTGTAAAAATTGCCTGAGTCAGGGTCTGTGGCACCATGTAGGGCCCCACACTTCTGAGTCTCTTGCTTTGCTATACAATGATTGAGGGTGCAGGAAGGAGCTTAGCAGGGTCCTGAAGTCAGCCAAAAGCACGTTCCTTCATCTTTGCTGAAATACACATGGTTCTTATTTCAAAAAGTGTCCTTGTTAAGTGACATTGGTTAGAATTATTCTTCGTGTTTTTGGAAAAACAATAACCAGGAATCATATGAACTGGAAGAGGAAGAACTCAGTCAAATCTTAAAGTCAAGCTCAGGTCCTTGATCACGTAAGAGTCTGGGAAGATACAAAGCAGTAACAAGGATATAAGACTGAGCACAGGAGACCTCCACTACTACCAAAAAGAAACTATACTCAGCTAACCCCTAAACCCTAGAGTAATATAATCTGAATCCTGAATTCTGTTTTATGCTATAACATCTTAAAAGCATCCATTTAATCTAGACCTCTTCAGATTTCCACATACACAATGGAAGCATACATCAATAGTGTATGAATAAACTCAGTGAATTAAGTATTGCTCAAAATACTTCATTTTGAGCATCAACTATATGTCAGGCACAATCCTATGTACTGGCAATACAAGGGGAAGAAGAAAGGTAGGGATCCTGTCCTTGTAGAGATTTGATGTAGTGGGCAAAATAGATAGATAGTACATTCAATGCCAAGGTGCAAAGGTATAGATAATTGATGAATTGAAAGGTTACACACTGCTACAGAGAGTGGGAAGATTGACTTCATCTTGAAGACCCTACTCCTCCTTTAACAGGCCCAATCTGCTTTTCTGGAGCAGATCTAACTGCTTTCCTTCTTGCCCATGCTACTTTGTCTATACAGTCTGGTATGTAGTTTGAGGAATGCTGATGTTTACTCTGATGATTACTCTGCCATGCCTTCTGCTGTGGATAAAGTACTGTGATGTAAGACAATGAGCATGTATTTCCTACCATGGTGCCTGCCAGCTTCTGAAAACAGTGTGTCCCAGCTTAAAGCTCAAATGCTCTTAGTTGAAAAGGAAATTCTTCTGTTGGGTGGAGACAATGGAAATGCTCAACAGTGACAGCTGGTGGTCTTTCTTTTGAAGGTGCTCAGCACACTAACATTGTCCACTAAAAAAAATCAATGCCCTGGGGAACCCCAGCACTTGTGACAATGAAAAGGTGGCACTCACATCAGCTTTTTTTCTTATCTTGGTCAAAATTTTCCTCTTTAGCAAGAAGCAACTCAAAATTGTATACCTAGAACCCCTACAGAGGTGCAGTTGGCCAGAAGGAAATATAAACCTCTGTTGGGTCTTTCCACTACAGCAGCCATGTTTGTTCTAGAAAGTTCACAGGCCATGGCACTCTCTTATAGCGTAAAAAGACTAAGAATACTATTTGGTATCTAAGGTCCAGATGAGACACTCCAATTGAATTATTTGCTTTGGACCTGGAGTAAAATGTGTGAATGAGTATCTGCCATTACAGGTGCAAGAGAGAATCCATTTCAGCAATTTGCTACTCATCATCACTTAAAACACCACACAATAATTCAGGACAATTAACAACAAGTACCATAGTGATAGCTAGTGTTTTACAGTTTATTAATCTAATATTATTGTAACTCACTTGATGTTCAACAACATAACAGATATTCTCCCCATTCTACAGATGAGCAATTTAAGCCTCAGAATGGTTCAGTGATGTCAAAGTCACAATGGTAATAAAAGGGAGAGCCAGATTTGGAACTTTGTTTTTCTTGTTCCAGATCCCACAGTCCTTCCCCATCACTCGGGATTGTCTAGCGATGCTGGGGTAGTAAGAGCTATTTGCCCCAGACCCTGACATCAACTCTCCTCCTTCTGCTCCCATTTATCATGAAGAAACAAAACTCTAAATCTTGGGTTTGCTAGCAATTGCACATTCATCCCCACTGAGGGACAGAAATATGTCTTGGGGTATTATAGTTTAAAAATTCCACAAGTCAGCACATTAATACTCAGAGACAAACATAAAATGCATGACTGTCTAAACACGTTTCAGGTTATTTTGAATACATCTCAAGGAATTTGACAAACAAAAACCCTTTGCTCTGTGCACTTCCAAGGGAGCCTCTCCCTCATTTCCACTCTCCTGTTTACCTATACCTGGCTGCTCCTATGGTTTTCTCCTATCCCTTGCTTACAAATTTAAAAACAAACAAAAAAGCAAAACAGAAAATTATTTCCTTAAAATAAAACACTTCTTTATTTCCCTCTCTCTTTGTCACATACACATACAATTTTTTCAAAAAGACAAAAAATAACAAAGAGATACAGGATGGTATGTGTGTTTCACACAAAGAAAGGCCCTAGTCCAGATAATGATTCCTTAAGCTCTTTTCTTTTTAAATGTTGGGTACAGAGGGCTCCAAATAGTTTATTTTTATGAACAGAAGGATAAGACTAACATTCACTGGACACTTCTTATCTGATTTCCACATACATTAGCTAATTTAATCTTTGTAGCAATCAGGGAGCTAGCTATTACCACTTTTTTTCATAACAATAAGGAAATTAGTGCTCAAGTGACAAATTCAGTAATATATATAGCTGGGCATTCATGAACTGATATCTAAACCCACACTGGAACCCAAACACAGACACAGATGGAAATCTACTTCCTTCTCTCAAGACCTGAATGGTTTAATAAGGTCTTCTGTTGATAGAAGAGATGATTCTCAAAAAGGCTGAAGAAGAGGCAACCACAGGAAACTTTGTTCTCAAATTATATCTAAAAATTTTAGAATGAGCTGCCTCTAACCCCACCACACAAACTCACTACTGCCTGTACTTCAGCCTGGGTATGTATGTTGAGAATGGCAGAACAAGGTACCTCAGTGTAAGAAGCTCACAAAAGGCCTGGTAGGAAGACACAATGCCTAACACATGGGGGGGCCAATAATTCTGAATAATATTTCCAACATTTTGTGTCTCAGAGCTGTTCCTAATCTTAGGCCAATGACTCCAAAAATGTGCTAAGGAAGATGAGAACTGCTCTACTGAAAAGTATCACTCAAACTGGTCCATTTCCTGGTGCCTGCAACTTTTATTCTAGCCATGCCTATGGGTTATGTCTTTGGAAATTCCTAGTCAGCCTCTGGCCTTTTAAGCTACTTCATCTCACCCATGTTAACTAGATTAGCTAGTTTCTAAAAGTAATCCATAAGTAATAATGGTGATTTACAATCCAGAACTAGCCTATTTCCCACTCAATCTCCATCCTAATTAATGTCCATTCCATCCATGGCCCATTTTGCAGACAGGTAAACTGTATACAAACAGAAATAATAACAAACCAATGACACTAAAGCAGTCATGCATATTTTGTAAATTACTTTCACATGGGTGTCTTAATCAATCCTCACAAAAATGCCCATGAAGTGAATATGGTAGATATCATTATCATTTACACACAAGGAAACTAAGCCACTGGAAGCAGGTCACATAGTCAAGAGCAGCATGGCATGGTTCACCTTACTGGTATCTACACCCTGCTCCTGCCTTTGATTCACCTCTGCTCTCATTATAGCTCAGGCCCCAAAAAGGACTTGCCCTGCCCTAGGATCCTTAGCTCCACGAATCTTTGTTTGCTTCAGTTCAGGACCTCTGTTTTATTTCCTCTTCTGGTCTCTGCTAAGGATTTCTTCTCTGTATCCTAGTTCCAATGTCCTTCTCCCTCCATCTGTCTTCCAAGACTCAAGGGAAGGGAATCTGTGTTTGCAATTCACTTGGGGCCTTCTTAGGACTGAGGTCTTCAACCAAAACTCATGTATAAACAGACAAAGATGTTGCTTTCAAGGAGTTTACAGCCAAGTAGAAGGGATGCAGCAAATGCCACATTAAGTAAAATGCACAGAACTTTGAGTGGAGCCAACCACACAGGGGAAAGGAAGGTGGTTGGGCCCAGCTTAGCCCACAACAACCTCAGATACCTTGAGAGCAGCAACAGCAGCAGCAAGTGCTGACTGATCTCTAATGCCATGTCAGACACTGTGCTAAAGACACACAAAATCCCACTCTGTCCTATACACAGCTCCAGGAGGGAAATCAGTATCACCACCACATCACAGCTGAGGAAACTAAGGGAAACAGGTTCAGTGATCTCTCAGCTGAGTGAGATTTCAAACAGCCCTGCCTGACTCAAAAGAGTGGGCTGGCAGAGTGGTCTAAGTGGTAGAGCACCTACCCAGCAAGCATGAGGCCCTGAGTTCAAATCTTAGTACCACCCAAATAAATAAATAAAACCCAACCAAACAAAAACCATGCAGTTTTCAGGCACTAACAATGCCAAGTCAGAGAACCTAGTTCCCCTCCATTCCACTCATTAGCTTATTCAGCAGAAGAAAATCTTCACTGCAGATTCAACAGGAGCAAGAGTCAGCCATCTTGGAGACCTCATTGGTCATGAAATGCAGGAGATTAGCAAGTGAGGTCCAGAAAGGTGGATTGATTGAAATAACCCTCTGTCCTTGGTGAAAACAAATTCTGATTGCCTTCAGTCATCTATGATTGAAACAGAGTGACAGAACTACTAATGCCAGAAAGAAATTCAGAGAGACAAAAAAGCCAAGACAGGCAACATAGGCCACATACAAGCTCTGTCTCTTTTACATATCACTCATGTAAATAAGATGATACTTCTGCTTCACCCCATGTGCACACACACACATGCGCACACACACACACAGAGACACACGCACTATAATATTTTGCTTGCAGATTTGCCTGTTTACATAGTTATTTTGGGATCTGTTTGCAAACACAAATTAGTCTGGTGCAATTACTTTGTGCACGGACATGGAGTTATCCGCTTGAGCAGTTTAACAGCATCAAGAAAAACTGCATAGTAGCATATGGCTCTCTCTTTATAATCACAATATTACCTGCACATATTAGTTACATAGCACTTTTATAATTAGTGCCATTTTTAAGTCATTTGAAAGGAAAAAAGGTATTTTAATTAAATCAGCAAGGCATTTTGATGGGACAGCATGACAATGACTCACAGCATTCCATCAACTGAAATGTGATGTGGAGCTAGCACCTTTCTGGCTCCCATGTGGGGGAAGCATTTCTGATAATAACACTGAATATTATCATGCCGTGACTTTGAGTTTCTCTGCCTTCAAGACACTGTGCTGCTTTCTGACTCTTCCTGGCAAGCAGACTTCAGTCATGGGGACACAGATGACTATTCAAACTGCAAAGAACTGCAGTAATGGGCTAGTCTATCTGATCATTGTCCAGAGATGGGAACTGAGGCCTAAGCAGGTAAAAAGAGACTCAGAATCACATGCAGTTGAGTGGGAAACTCAGACCAGGTCCCAGGTCTCCTGGTTTGCAGTCCAGTGCTGGCTTCCACAACCCACTCATATCACTACATAGCTGCCTCATTTTTTAAAAGCAACTGAAATGTCCCATTCAGTTCATTTTCCCAACATCCACAGAAAGTAAACTGGGACCACACTTCATAATCAATTCATAACAATACATCCATAAAAATAAATACCAGAAAGGAGCTGGTCCTAGGTCATTAAGTGAACAGAAAGTAATATTCAAATATCTTCATGTGGTTTCTAGGACTTGTGCTACTAGAAGTGTGTTGCCTGCAAGTAATCATAATTCATTTAAACGTGTTAAGGTGGAAGGAGCCAGGGTGTTTCACTTGCATTCCAGACACATTGTTTGCTTGGTGACACTGGGCAGGTTACTGAATCTGCCCATGATTTCTTCATGATACTGAATTACACACTTAGATGCTTTCCTCTCCTTTTTCCTTATAAAAAAGGATTTTTTCTTCCAACAGGCACAGTGTTATCATCAGCTTCAAATTACAAGAGGCAGTGAAATAATCTTGGGGTGGATGCTGCTATCACGGCACTGGGTGGGATGGGTCAGAATATTCTTACACCCAATTTCCCCCATGCTGCCAAGTATCATATTACTTCCATCCTCTTTTATGGAGAAAATGTGAACTTGGAGCCTAGGGGAGGAAAACCACGGGATGCTGTTATTATTACCAGGCCAATTGAGGAGAACAAATAGCATTGCAGCATAATCAACATCTTATCCCAAATCATGCTGTCCCTCCTCCCCAGCTCACCATTTAACACTCTATGCAGAACAGACTAAACATCCTTAGCAGCATAAGACAGGAAGTAGAGCACAGTAGAACAGGACAAGTGATCGCTGTGTCCATCAGGAACAAATGACCATGTAATAACTTTGTAATTACATGGTAACTAGAACTGATTGAGCCTGTAAATTATACATCCTTGTCACCCCTGGGTAATGATGCAGCTCTATCTCCCATCTACAGAGAGCAGCAGCACATGGTCCATAGCCACTGAGAGATAAGGGAATTCTAGGCTGCTAAAGCAGATTTACTGATGATGATAGGTGGCAGAGAGACAGGCTGAGATCTGGGATTTAATGATCTTCCAGTTCAGGCATTACTGCCTTGCCAGCTATAGCAAGACATCTATTACCCAGCCAGCATTCCCCATCCTTGGAGGGGGACTGATTAAGGTTCCTAAAATTAGATATGAAAGGAAGATGCCTCTGAACACATACCCACAAAAATGTTGCACATGCATGTGGGCACGCCAGCATGTGCACACACACACACACCCCAATAGCCAATTTGCACTCCCTGAAACACTTAATTTGCAAACCTTTGAAACATCACTATTGTGGCATTTCACCAAATATTTTAATACTGGGAAGAATATTGTCTATTTCTATGCAACATTCTCTCTGGGACCATTATGCAGAGGCATTAAGAAATTCCATGTGGTACATCATTCAGCAAATATTGTTTGACAGCCAACTGTGCATACAGCATTCTGCTAGGTGTTAGAGGAAACAAAGAAACATAACACTCAATTCTCTCCCTCAAGGATCTGCGTCCACTTACATAGATAATATAAATACATAAAACGCTGAATTATAATGCCACAAGGCATATATAATTAACTGCCAAATGACTGGTACAGACAATGAGAGCTTTGCAAGTAAAGAAAAGAGGAAACTCACTTTAGTGTAGTGTAATTGTAAATATTGCTTCCTATACATTACCACGAGCATCTCTAAGAGCACAAATACAGTTTCATTTAAGCTCTATTAGAAAGGGACATTTCAAATTTCTCTCGTCAACAGTCCTCTCAGTTTGCCAAAAACAAACAGCAAGAACAAAAAGAGATTTTTTTCATTAATGAAAAACAGAAACTGCAGAAAGAAAAGCATCCAAAACACGGTCATACACTAGTTTAAAACTGCCTATAGGCAAGAAGCAAGGAGATCAAAAGCATGCTAATAATGGCACCATCTTTTAGAGATAGACTGCTTATACCTGCAGTGTATATGTAGCTAATCTGTCCAGAGTTGCATGAACCTTTGCTAATCAACACAAGGATTTAGTAGCTAGGCCAAAATCTGGAAAATTGCAATCATCAACTCAAGAAGCTGCAAAAGCTTTCATCAAGGCATCCAGCCACAGGGCGGTTAAATTGGGGAGCAATCCACTGGGGATCGGTAGGGTCATTTCTCCCAGACTGTGAGGGAAAAAAAGAATCTGCTCTTCTTTCCCTCCTTAACTCTCAACCCTTGGATGCTGTTCAAAACTAGGTGTCAAGGGAGCAGAAAGAGGTTAGCATTATGGTACAGTTATTGCTAGGGGTTAACCAAGATGGGCCCTGGGGTCTTATCTGGATTGGATGGAAACCCATTTGCCATCATTCAGTGGCCCACTTGAGCAAGCTTCTAACAGGCTAGCTTCTTTTCTTTTCTTTCTTTTTTTTTTTTTTTTTTTTTTTGAGGTACTGAGGTTTGAACTTGATGTCTTATGCTTGCTAGGCAGGCTGTCTTACCACTTGAGCCACTCTATCAGCCAACAGAGTGTAGCTTTCCAGCCACAGACCTCTGCTAGTGTTCCTCACTGAAGTGCAATGTGGACAGTCCCACCTGGAATAAACCCTGAAGCTAGTGATGCTGAAATTCAGGCTCCTACTGAGAACTGGCTGGGAATCAAACCTTAGTGATACAATCCAGGAGCAATCAGGTCTATTACTTGGTTTCCGGGCGAGAGGGGGAAAGTGAGAGTATCACATAGCCTACATTTATACATGGAAGTACTATAAACAGATGTTCCTTAGTCTTTGAAGCAGGAGAGAGCACTCCCTGAACCCTTAAGCATTTGCAAAGTCTCAGTGAAGATTTTCTTCCTCTAGAATAAATTAGTGCTATCCCAAAGAAAACATCTTTGCAATAATACAATCGCCAGAACTCAAGTAAGGTTAAAAAGAGTCATGCATTCCAAGTTAACAAGGAATCTCATATGTGTTATTTATCTCTGGGTCATCATTTCTTGGCTGAAGAAATAAAAGGATTGTATGAGATGATTCTCAAGGTCCTTCTCATGCTGAATATTCTATGAACAGACAGGCTGTATTGACCAGTTCTTCAGAAGCCAATGAACAATAATCACATCCTCAATCTTAGGCTATAAATAAAGAATAAGACATTCCTGTCTTAACTAACCAATAAGTCTACAAAACAAATCCAGGAATTCAGGAAGTTGACATATCTCTGACTCCTAAGACTTTTTTTAAAGAATCAAGAACGATCCAGGGACTGTGCTCTGGCTAATTACAACTGATCTACAGAGTGTTTTGTTTGACTTCCCACTTAGGAATTGCCCTTGGACTTGTCTGCTGATGGAATCTACCCATGCTACACTGAATTCATGATACATTTCTATATAAAGGCAACAGAAAAAGAGGAAGCATCAAAATGCTCCTTACAAGTGGGCCACCAATTGACTTCAGGAGACAGTTCCTTCTGTTAGCCCATCTCAAAGGTAGTGGGAGACTAGATCTCTCACTGGAGCCACAAGATCAACATTTACTTTCCTGGAAATAAAGTCTTCTATTTTGCGTTGGAATTTGTCTTCAATAGCAGCTGGAAATCGTTATCACACAATAATGTTCTATTCACCACTTATGTTATCTCTTCAGCTAGGCAGATTGCCAGGTATTTGACTGCCTGATATCAAGTCCATTTGGTGCAGGACAAAAATAAAACCTTACATTGCCCAGAAATAACATGAGGCATACTCATCATCCAGCCTGGGATGATTGTGCTACTTTCTCTTTCTGAGGAGTTGTCAGAATTCATGAAAATTATCCAGTGATACTTGCCTACAGCACTGAGTGAGGGTCTCATTATCCATGTACAGTGGAGAGGAGATAATCGTTTTAAATGGATCAAAGTTATTATGAATCCCAGAAGTGAAGCTGTGAGTTGTAGAAGGCTATGTGTCTATGGGTCGTGCTTAACTTGGGTTGGATCCATTGACCTCATGTCATTTATGTTATACCCAAACATGTTTACTGAGATCCTACTAAAATAAAAAGTACTGTTCTGGGTACATGGGATGCACTGATGAATACCTAGACCTGCCTTGAAAAGTTTAATTTAGAAAGGTAGACCAAAAAGAAGTACATATGCCAGCATAACATGAGGCATGTGACTAGGATGATAGCTTAAGTAATAAGTAAATGTACTCAAACTATGAAATCAGGGGAGCCTTTATCCCAGGATGGGATGCATTCAAAGAAAAGAGGTCAGAACAGCAGGAAGCAGCAGAATAAAGGCAGGTGAGTGGGTCACACTGCAGGAGCCACAGCAGGATAGGGCTTCAGGACAGGATGGGAGGTGAAGCCAGTGATGAAATGAGCACAGAAGTCACACTGGGCATATGCACAGAGCTTGGGAACTTTGGTCAAAACAGCATTACTAAGTGCAGCAGTCAAAATATAGGTTCCAGTTGATGGCAGAATAGAGAGACATGAAAAGCGGAGTATTTTTCAAAAATGTGAAATAAGAGAGCAGGGAGTGGGGAGTTCATTCACGTCTATAATCCTAGCTACTTGGGAAGTTAAGACCAGGAGGATCATGGTTCCAGGCCAGCCTAGGCAAAAGAACTTGTGAGACCCAAATAAATAGAATAAAGCTGGGTATGGTGACAGACATCTGTCATCCCAACTACCGCAGTAAATATAAATAGGAGGAATATGGCACAAACAAGCCCAGGCATACACTGAGATCCTGTGTCACAAAAATACTAGAGCAAATAGGGCTTAAGGTATGACTTAGGCTGTAGAGTGCCTTTCTAACATGCACGAAGCCCTGAGTTCAAACCCCAGTACACCAAAGAAGAAAAAACTCACGTAAAAAGGAAACATAGAGATAGGGAAAGAGAAAGAACAAAACTGGGAGGGCTTGGGCATGTTACATTTTGGAGGAAATTCCACTAAAGAAAAAGTTATAGAGATATCCACATACAAAAGATTACAGAATCAGTTCTCTTACAGAGAATCTCTACACCAGGGACACAAACATGTCTAAGTCGACCACAACTTTTATTCATCCCTATCCAGCCTGTTCTTCTTTGCTGATTGGGGATGCACAAGCAGTTTCTTAGGGGCATCTACACCCTAAGGCCTAATGATCCCTCAGACCTTACATGATTAGAGCACAATTCATTCCTGACCTTGTCCAGTCCTCCCTACTCATCATGCAGGTCCTCCAGTGAAAAGTCTTGGGCTTCTCTTTGATCCCTCTCTTTATGTCATACCCAACATCCAACCTCCTAACAAGTTCTGACAGCTCCACTTACAAAACCAAGACTAACTGTTACATGGTCCCACCTTATGTGCCATGCTCACAGTCGTGTCATCTTTCATTTGAAATATGGCAAGTCTCCTGGTCATCTGCTTCCAATGTGACCCTTAGAGTGTATTCTCCTCATGTTACTCTTTTTTTTTTAAGTTGGAATGTTTCATTTTATTTATTTATTTTTATTGTGCTGGGTGGAGGTAATTGTGGGATTAACAAAAATTCTTAAATGTGTCAAATACTTAGAATTCACTCCCTCCACCATTCTCCTTTTAAATGTCAGAACAAGTCGCTCTTCAATGACTTCTTTTTATTCAAAGAGCAAAGTTAAAGACTTCCACAAAGAATAAAAGTCACAGGCCCTGGCCTCACTGGCTCTTGGGGGAGGACTGGACTATTTGTCATGGCTCTTTATTTCTGTACCTCTCACTTGGGCAGAGTGTTTTAGAGGCCCAGCAGTGTGGACTGGTGCTGGCTGCTGGATGTTTGTACACAATATGTGAGTAAGCTTGATATTTTGAATGTCAATGAGTTTTTCATTCAACACTTCTGTGACTAGTAACTGACTAATTCACTAATTTAATATGGCACTATCTCTCAACTTTCATATCTTTCTCCTTCACTCTAACCAAACCAGGTGTGTATCTTATTTTTCCTGACCCTAAGCATCTCCCTGCCACAGGGCCTTTGCACATGCACCTCTTCCTTGTACTTATCCAGATACAAATGATTTCTTTCATCACTTTCTTCAAAGATCTACTAAAATTTTTTCTTAACACAGAAGATTTCCATAAGCACCACTACTTTTAAACCACCTTTAACAACTTTCCTTGGTTTCTTCTCCTGCATAGTAGAAATGACACATTATAGACTGATTTATTTTTTAACCTATAGGCCAGAACACTACTTTTGTGCATAAAATCTGCTTAGCAATTAAACAAACAATAGTCTAGGTTCAATTCTTCTTATGTTGTAGAGCAGTGTTTCTCTCGAATTATATCACAAAGTGGTGTGTGAGATTATTTTGGGAGGTAAGTACACTTACATTCATATAAATGAATTATGTTTCCTTTTATTTTTGGTAAAGTAGGTGGGCTGATTGAGGGTTTTGAGAGTTAGTGTAAAGGATGGGACAGATAAACAGTAGGAAGCTAAGCAGGCAGGCAGTGTGGGTGCAAATGGTCCCAGTCACCTCGAGAGCCCTTGAGAACAGTTTCATATGACTAGAGAGTTGCTCTGTGACTGATGTTAACAATAATGACCTGAGTAACAAAATAAGATAAATGATATTCTCTATGCTTTGCTCAATAAGACAGAGCAATAATATATTTTAGAGAAAGAACTCTATCAAAAAGGACTGTAATGTTTTAAGTTCAATTTAAAGGATGATGGCTCTGATATATGACAAATTCACTCATGTGGAACACTGCCAGTGCTGCATAAATAAGACTTTCCTATACAAACACAAGGATTTGTAATGAATTTACTGATTATTCCCTCCCTGTGAATAATATACAGAATTGATTTCATATCCACCCCTCTTCTCTAGCCACTACCTCCCTGCTTTATATGGTTTTCTGGTTATTTTTGAAAAAAGTCTATAAAAACAAATAATAAATGTTTACCCTATTACCATTTTCCTTGCCATGAAAAGTTCATGTGTGCCTGGGCATGGCAGTACCTTTAGTCCTAGATAATTGGAAGGTAGAGATAGAAGGATCTTGGTCCAGGGCCAGCCTGGGCAAAAGCACAAGCCCCTATGTGAAAGCAAGCTAAGGCAAAAGGGCCGGGAGCGTGACTCAAGTATTAGAGTGCCTGCCTTCAAGCATAAGACTGTGAGTTAAATTCTCAATACTGATTAAAGAAAAAAGTTCATGTGATTAGTTTTCTGCCAGATGGGCCTCATGGACTGAATTTGTTATATGATAACTAACAATTATTAATTATGAGCACATAAGTTCCAGTTTTTAGTTTTCAGTCTGGCCTCTGAAGAGGCTGGAAGTCATCATTCCCTTGACACAACAGTAAAGGGAGGACAAACTGAGGTAACAGTTCTTCTCAGAGTCCTTAGTGTCTCAGAGCAAACTTCTTCCCAAGACACAGCCCAGTAGCAAAACAAAAAAGCTTTGTGGGAACCAACATCAAGATAGGAAAACTCAGAGGTAATGGATAAATAGCTAGAAGCTCAGTATGCCCAGGTCTGAAAGGTACAAACTGCAGAGGGGCCCAGATCTGGGAGATGACACATGTTAGTGAGTTTTACCAACTGAAGCTCTACAAGGGTCTCACAGAAAGGATCAGAGAAAGATACCATCATGCTTCCAGCAGGTGAGGAAAGTAGTCAATTTGAAACACTCTTGCAGTATTCTATTCTTAAAAAGGCCTACCACAAGAGAAAAGTATATACCAGAGACTAACAACATGGAGAAAGGGAAATACTTAACTCTAGCTTCTTCTAGCCTTCCTGTCTCAACTGAGGGAGCAAAAAGCAAAAAATAAAACTGAAAGACATTGTGAAGATCATATAACCCAAGGGCACACATTCATTAGAATACTGAGACATAATCATAAGACAACAGAAGTCTTCCCTCCCCTTATATCTCACCTCCACATCTAACAATAGCAGTAGGATGCAAGCAAAAGAATTGTATGTATGCAAGCAAAAGAAAAAGTTTCAAGAGAAGAAACAAAAACAAGGACATCAGCAAACAATGAACATAAGCTAAAATTGAGCCAAACAAAACAAAAAAAGCTTAAACTAAAAGTGTGCTTACCACAGGTTAAGTAATACCTTTTATCCAGCATACAATGTCTCCCCTTAAACAAACAAGTACAATGCATACTAGAAGACAAAAAACTAAAACAAAATCAGTTTGAAAAACAGAGTAAGCATAGAACAAAATTCTGATGTGGCAGAGGTTTTGGAAGTATTAGATTGGAATTTTAAAACAACTGTGATCAATATTGCCAAGGGTCCTAATGGAAAAAAGTAGACAAGGTGAACTATTGTAGACAACAGATGGGCAGTGTAAGCAAAGACAGAAACGGTAATAGATAATCAAAAGAAAATGCTAAGGATCAAAAACATCACAGCATAAATAAATAATGTCATTGATGAGTAGACCGGATATGGCCAAGAACACATGAATAAACTTGAAAAACCATCAAAAGATGCTTCCATAACTGAAATGCAAAGAGGAAAAAGGATGGAAGAAACAAGGAGCAAAATGTACAAGATCTGTGGCCCACCTGCAAAAGGCACAGCATATGTTGGAAAGGAATAGAAGAAAGTAATAACAACAATGAATTTCCCAAAATTAATGGCAAACACCAACCACAAATTCAGGAAGCTCATAGAACACAAAGTAGAATAAATATCAAAGTCTACACTTAGACATATCACATTCAAACTACATAAAATAAAAGATGGTGCTTGAAAGAAGCTGAGTTAAGGGACCTAACCTATGAGGAACAAGGATGAAAATTACTTTGAACTTCTCCCCTAAAACCATGTAAACAAGAAGAGACTGGAGTGAGATATTTAAAGTGTCAAAACAAAAGAACAGTGAACCTAGAATTCTGTACCGAGCAAAACTATCTTTCAAAAGTGAAAGAGAAATAAAGACTTTCTTAGACAATCAAAACTTGAAGGAATTTGTTGCTTGTAGACCTGCCTTGTGAGAAAGGTTGAAGAAGAACTTTAAAGAGAAGGATAATAATAAAGATCAGAAACTCTGATCCACATAAAGGGATAATTATTCCATTTCCTCATTTTTATTTATTAGAGACATCTCTATCAACCAGAGGTTCAAATCAGCAAAAGAAAATTAGTATCAATCCATCAAGTCTGATGTAATCTTAACCCAGAGCAAAGATAGGTGACCTTTTAGATCATGTATGACCTCATTGAGGGGAAGTAGAGGATGATCCTCATGGCTTCTGAATGGTGACAATGGCTAGGGGACAGCAGGGGATTAAAGGTTGGGACAATCTGGCCATTCCATCTTTATTAACAGAAGGTCTTCCTCAGGCTGAATTTCTTTTGTCAGGTTCATTCTCAGTTTGCTATAGAAAAATCAGAAAGCAGGAATATGGACGTTTACTCAGTTCGAGGGTCCTATCTTATGTCCAGATCTGAGAGTTAAATTGAACACAAATATGGGACATTGACCTTTTAATTGTTCTTAAACAATTAAATAGATCTTAAAACCATTTATTTAATTTGCTTGATTCTAGTCTGTTTTATGCAAATTGATCTCACAATTCCTGCAAGCATTCTCTAAAAATGAAAACAGAAACATTCACCTTTCCCCAAAACCCTCTCCCTAGTCAAAATTCCAGCTAAAACTGGACTCCTGAAAGCCATAGCAAAAATAATTGCCTTGTTCTCAACACCAGTTGCTGCTGCTAATATCTGTGACTTGTCAGCATTGGAACCACTGGAACCTTGTAATGCTCCCCAACACAGAGGATTTTCCTGAGCACAGTTAGCACATATGAAAGCAACTGACAAAGCTCTTATAGATAAAAGACCAGCAGAATTAAAAAAAAAAAAAAAAAAACCTCTGATAAAAATACAAGAAAGAGCAGAGGACCTCTGTATTTGGGCACTTCCTTCACTAAAGAAGAGCTTCTGTGATACAAGCTGGTGGTGAGCTTACAGTCAGGGATGTCTCCCATTAAGTGGACCCAGAATGGTTTATATACATGACTATTTGCACTCCTGATGAGTTACACTTTCTGGGGAGGTGGAGAGCAATGGGCATTTCACAGCTGTTTAGCAAAACTTTCTGATAGTGGGGGGCAAGAAGTTAACCCAGAGGATACTCTAAGCTCTCACTGCAAGGCAAATGTATTAGAAGTAGCAATATTATTGGTATTAGCAATAATTACAATAATTATGAACATATACACAGCACTTTTGTATTGCAAAATGCACAGCATTCATCATAATGATTAGCATTTGTACAGTACTTTGTGTTTCCCAAACACTCTTTGCTAATTGATTAGATAATGCTGGCAACATCTGGGCAAGGGCTGATACTTTCCTCTTACAGACACAAGACACAGGGAAATGAACTGGCTCACCCCTGCCACATGGTACATCAGTGACAGAGTCCAGATTCCATTTCCAACTTCCCTAATTTGGATTTTATATTTTATTCAAAGTTGAGTGGTCAGTTCTAGTGAAGAGGGAAGTGATTAGGAAATGACACCTGTCACTCCCAAATCCTCTGAGAAGTTGTGAAGTGCCGCTGGGGCCACATGAAATTAATCTTCATGGAGAACTTCAGGGGTGACAGGTATTTCTCAAAAATCATCATGGAGCAAATCAAGGTTCACATCCATACCTCTAACTTAATCAGAATTCTCCAGGAGTAAACTCTGCTTTCAGGGCTTTTAAAAGCTAATCCTCTAGGAAATGCCAATGAGGAGACATAATGGAGTGAGACTGCTGGTACAGCACAGTACTCTCAACACTTAAGGAACATCAGAGGGCTTATTAAAGCACTGGTCTCTTGCCCCATTTTATTAGCACCATCCTAAGAACACCCACACTATTGTGGGTTCACACACACAATGGGGCCTAAAAATGTTCATTTCCCAAATGAAGCTTATTGTCATCCCACAGGATCACTTTGAGAAGAACTGATGTAAGATTTTATTTTGCTATTATTGTTTTTGAGACAGGGTCCTTCTATATAGCAGAGGCTGGCTGGAACTCATCAGCCCACTGCCTCAGGCTCCCAAGTATTGGGATTACAGTCAGGTGCAGCCATGCCTGGTGATCTAAGGTATTTTATATGCAAATATAAGAATCACTAAATTGTTTCCAAAGAGCCCTTAAAGGCCAGGCACTGAGACTTCAATTACTTTACAGACTGATATTGTTAGTTAAATTGTGGTAGATGCTAGACCACTCACCTCTAGTTTCCCTAAGGTCAGGCTGAGAGCACATGAGTGACTAATTACGATACAGGATGGGAAGAAAGGCCTCTCCCATAAAACAGCCTGTTCAATTTTCTATGCTGTCCTACTGCTTAGCTTCCCAACCTCTCTCCCTCACCTCCAGCTGGATTCACTAACTAAAAGATAGTGTGCCACACAGAGAATAGACTCCCACCTGGAATCACGGTTAGCCATTTGGGGCAGAGACAATTAGGCAGGTCTATGCAACCTCTTCCAGGCAGTAAGGGAATAAGAACTGACTTCATTTCATGAAGCCACGAAGATCTCTGGGCTTACTTCTTTCCATAGCATAGTTTAGCCAATTCTAACAACACATGATACTCAATGCACCTGTTGGGTGTGTGTTCCTAATCTTCTGGAAAGATTACTGACAAGCGAGTAAGAAAGAAGCCTATAGAAAATACCCTAAAGAGAGTGAGTGATGGCCATATTTCTCAGATATCAAGAATGTCAAGATGGAGTCAGAAACTGACATTAGGAAAGCCTAAAATACACCCAGGCTGACATAAATGCAGTCAGACTCCACCTGAAAATCCCTGAGACAAAAACTATGAAGGGGAGGGAGCAACCCTGTGTTTGCCCTACACAGATCTTTCAAGACTCAATGTTTGGAGGGAGACTGGTCAGAAGTGACCATGGGACCCTACTGACAAGCCTGGAGGTCCCACAGCCTGAAGGTGTCTGGGAAATGCTAGGAAAACTGTTTTTCAAAACACATAAACAGTCCAGTACACTCTCCTCCCCACCCTGTGTCTCTCCCCTTCAATCCAGTGTCTGTTCCCTTCAGGAAAATCCTGGGGGTGAGCAGACCCCAGGAGTCTGAAAACTCAAAGACAGATAGAAGACACTGGGGGCGGGGAGAGTTGTAAGTGATTCCAAAACAATCCAGAGGACCAGACAACCTTGCTGTCTGGCCCTATCTGGCTCAGTCAATACTCAAGCCACCAGCAGCACCTTGCCAGTTCTTCTGTTCTTCTCTATAGGCCCAGCTGTGACCAGAAGAGCCAATTTCACAGCTGTTCAGCTTCAAACTGTGCTTGTGCCACCCAGCTGTAGTGCCATATTACTTGTGTTTGTTTGCCATCAGCTTTAATTAATAGAGGTTTAATTTCTCAGCATTACTTTGGATCCTCCCAGCCTCAACACCCACATCCAGAAATGCTGTTGTTTTTGCCCAGGTTCCTCTGTGGCATGTGGAGTAAAGCTGGAGATAATGCCCCAGAGTGTTCCATGGGACATGATATATAGAAAAGCAGCGTGTGACCAGAGTCCACAATTAATGAGTCTTCCCTGTACTTCAGGAGCCTCCTAATGAAAGCCAAATCTTCCCTTTGAAAACCCAGGTTGCCCTTTTATTCTCTACAGTAGTTTGTAAAGTCTTCCCACAAGCTTCACATGGAGCAAGCCTGAGGAGCTCAGACTTGATTCCAATCTGATTATCCAACATGGCCCTATCAGCTGAGACAGCAACATTTATCACATTAATAGGAAGGATAGAAGAAAACTGGGATTCCATCCAACAGGAGCATTTTTATCACATGTTGCACTGTCTTACAAATCCAATTATCACCAGCTGAAGGTCTTAACAGCCTTTGGATTTCGGCTTTCCAATCTTAAAGACTGTAATGCACATTTTCTGAGATTCTTCCCTCTATACTTTACTCCAGCAGCTATAGGCACACAGTCTACACGGCAGTCCCAGCCCTGAAGCTTCCTGTGACATGCTTGTCCCAAGTTTAACCAGTGAGCTCCAGACAAGCTTGGGTTGAGGATACCACGTGGCTATTGTACTCAACAAACATGGGCCTGAAACTGACTTTATAGTCAGAAGCAGGAACTTGGAATTCAAACATGGGAAGAATCCTAGGTACTCACAGCAATTATCAAAGATGGGTGATAATCATTTACAAGGCCACATGGGATTATGAACATGGAAAGCTGTGATAACAATTATCAAGTGACTTTGAGGAAACATAATCCAAAACTATAGATATAAATGTCCTAGGGAAGTACTAAACAAAACCCACCAACTTCTGTATGGCAAAGAAAGGAGACTGGCAAATATTCTGTACAAAAAAACAGAGTATAAAGTTGAGCAAAATTGACAATGTCAGTCACTCTGAAAGTAGCAATTGAGCAAAGACAGAGAAACACGTATTCTTATACGGCTGTTGTACACTGGTTAAGAGCCTGGACTCTGGTTTAGGGGCTCGCTTGATTTGGGTGCTGGGGAATGCCACATCCAGGGGTAATGTTGGTAGAAGTGAGAGTCTCAAAGGCAGTAAGTAGGGCCAATGACTTCTGGAGGCTCTGGTCAGGGTTGGACAAGCGCAAGCCTACATTCATGTACAGCATAGCCTGGAAGAAGCTCAAGTTGGCCCTACACCCTTAGCTGACTCACAGGGGGCTAATAGGAATAGAAGAGACAGGAAAGGCTCCACCAGAACGCAAATGCCAGACAGACCATACAGTGGCTTAAAGTTTGAATGACCCACTACTCTTATACAAATCAATTAGCAGAAGACTAAGAGTTTCAAGGTGTTTGAGCAAAATTTCTTAGCTGACAACTCAACTACAGAGACCCAGAGGCAACCTACAGGAAGCTGAGCAAAAACCTGAAAATGATGCAAAACAAACAAGCCAGGCATTAATTACTGTTCTGCATAGTGAAAAAGATAGATTTTCCAGAGTAGCTTAGCCTGTTCACTAAACAAAGAAAGAGAGAAAGTATAGCAAACTACCACATGGGGTGGAAAGGAAGCCAGTAATCAGGATCTAAATTTTCTACAATATATCACACAAAACGTCCACTTAGAATATTGCAGAGAAACAGGAAATTGTGACCCAGGCGCACAAAACAAAGTGGGTTGATTTTCCCTACATGTTGGACTGGGCAGTCAAAACTGCAACTCAGTACTTACAAACATGTTTAAGGAACTAAGGGAAACTATGTTTTTAATATTAAAAGAAGCCTATGACAAAAATAAATCCATAAATAGAGACTCTCAACAAGCAAACAGAAAATTTAAAGAACAAAATGCAAATTCTGAAGATTAAAAGTATAATGAGAGAATGGAATTTTCACTGGAGGCTTCAATAGCAAATGTGAACCTGTGAACTTAGCAATTATAAGAAATGATCCAATCCAAAAAGCAGAGAAGATGGAAGAAAAATAAACAGAGTCTCAGAGTCCTAGCATATATAATAATGGGACTCCCATAAAAGAAGGAAAGATAGAGAGAGGCAAGGAGTAGATTCAAAGAAGCAATGGTGAAAACTTTCCAAATTTGATGAAAAACACTTACCTACATATCTAAAAAGTTCTACAAATCTAAAGTAGAATAACCATAAAATGATTCACACCTTGACATCTAATAATCAAACTTCTGAAACCAAAGAGAAAGAGAAAAGCTTGACAACAGTAAAAGAAAAATTATAGGGGAGCAGTGATCTGGTTGATGGCTGACTTTTCATCTGAAATAATGGAGGCCAAGGAGGGATGACATACTCAAAGTACTGAGAGGGGAGAGAAAAACTGTTAACTAAAATGCCATGTCCAGCAGAACTGTCCTTCATATATAGAGGTACAATGCAGACATTCCCAGATAAACGATTTGTTGGATAGACCTTATAAGTAATACTAAAGAAATGACCAGATGGTGACATGAATTCAAAGGAAGAAATGAAGAGCACAAGAAATGGAAAACATGTGGATTCACATAAAATGCTCTGCAAACATGTGTTTCCTGTGTCTTTTCTTGGCATCTTTAAAACAAAAAATTCAATAAGCTAAAATTATATTACTGCATTGTGGAATGTATAATATATATAGATATATTGCATCTGAAAATAATAAAAAAGGAGGGCAGAACTATATTGGAGCAATTTTTTCCTTATATTTTATAAAAATTTAGTTAGTATTAATCTGAAACAGATTATGAAAGGATAAAATGAACAGAATAATCATTATACTAATCATAAAACACATAACTGAAATGTGTAGCTAAAATGTCACTAAGAAGGATTAAATGTATACAAGTAATATTTATTTGATACAAAAAAGTTAATGTAGAAGAAACAGGAACTTAAAAGACAGGAGTCACAAAGCAAACAAATATCAAAATGTAAAATATAAGTCCTGTCTGAAAAGAATTGCCATTAAATAACCAATAAAAAGACAGAGTTTAGACTCAATACTAAGTAAGATCCTATTATAATTTTTCTAAATCTAAAGTACTTTATATCATTATTTTATTTGCTTGCTTTTGTTCTTTCAGTGCTGAGGATGGAACCCAGGGCCTCACCCAAGCTAAGTAAGCACTCTTCTAATGAGCTACACCTATAGACCACTGAAGTATACTATGATCTAAGGTATATATACCTAAGATTCAAAGCTATAAACATTTGGAAAGTGCAAAGATGCAAAAATACGTTATGCAAACAGTAACCATAAGGAAAGAGGAATCTATATAGGAAAGGGAGAATTTAAATATCAGACAAAATGAAATGTATTTTAAAACTAGAAATATTTCAAAGGCAAAGGGGCATTTCAGAATGATGAAAGGGTTCATATATTAGGAAAATTTAATGCTTATAAATTTATGCAAATCTAAAAACACACCTTCAAAATGCAGAAAGCAAAACCCGACAAAACTGAAAGAAATATGATTGTTCATCGTTTAAAAATGGAAGTTTCAATTTCCCACTCTCAGTAAATGACAGAACCAGAAATCTTGAGCAACATTGTCAGCCAACTTGACCTAACTTCATTCCAAGCAATGCATGAAGCATCAAGTTTGTTTCTAATGAACACATTCTCTAGGGATCATGTATTGTCAGCCAAAATAAGCCTCAATACATTTGAAAGGACTGAAATCATGGAAATTGTGTTCTTAATACTGACCCAACTAAGTTACAAATCAGACAGAATTTAAGAAATCCCCAAATTTTTGGAAATTAAACATTGCAGTTATAAATGATAACTGGGTCAAAAAGAAACAAAAATTATGTTGAGCTGAATGGAAACAAAAACACAGCATATCAAAATTTATGGCATGCTGTTAAATCTGTGCTTAAGAGACACAGCTATAAACATCTATGTTAGAAATGATAACAGGTGTCAATCAATAGCTTACCCTTGAAAGTTAAAAAATCAGAAGAAAAGAGAAAACCAAACAAAATCAAATTGAAAAATACACATAATATTGATTAGAGGAAAATAATGAAATAAATGAGAAAAATATTGCAGAAAGTCAAGGAAAAATCTTTCTTTGAACAATTGACAAAGTTGACTATATTTAGTTTCAAACAACCAAGAAAAAGAGAGGAAATGAGCAAAGTTGAACAGAAGTGGAGACATGGTGCTAAAAGACACAGCTTAGGGGAAAATACTATCAAGAACTTGGTGCTAAGAAATTAGACAACTTTGGTAATAGGGACAAATTCCCCAAATGATACTAATACCAAAATTGACTCACGAAGAAGTAGAAAATCTGAATAATATGGAATCAAGCATTTATAATAGCAATTAATCATCCACGAAGTACATTCAGGTCCATGTGGCTTCACAGATGAATGCTACAAATATATAAAGACAAAAATTGTATAAATTCTTCACAAGTTCTTTCAGTGTACAAAGATGCATCACTTCTCAAAATATTTTTGAGTTGAATATTTCTGATATTAAACCCAGACAAAGAAATTGTAAGGAAAAAAAAAGCTATGGATTAATATCCCTCATGAACACAGATATGAAATTTTCCAATAAAATACTAATACTAATAAATGGGATTCAGCAATATATATATATATATATATGGAGGATTATACACCAATGCTCAGTCGGCCTTATCAGAGAAGTAATGATTTGGTCTCTGAAAATCAATTAAACACAAGGTAAAATAGAATCAAAACAAGCCACATGGTCATTTCAACAGATGAAGAAAACTATTTGATAAAACTCAATACTCATTCATGATAAAAAAAAAAACTCAAGAAAGATGATTAAAAGGAAATAGACACAACCTGACAAAAGGTATGTATGAACAATCCATAGTTAACCTGATACAATGATAAAAGACTGAATACTTTCCCTCTATGAGCAGGAAAGAGGTAAGGGTGTTCAGTTTTGACACTTCTATTGAACACTGAATTAGAGGTTCATAGAGAAAGAGATAGAGTGAACATGAAGGAGGAGGAGGAGGGGGAGAGGGGGAAAAATATAGAGAGACCCAGGGAGGAAGGGATGAAGGAAAGACATATTCAAACTAATAAACAACTTAACAAGGTTGCAGGAAACATCATCAGTATACAAAATCCAACTATATTTCTATAAACTGAAAATAAACAAGGCAAACATGAAATTATGATAACAATTACATTTACAATACCATCAGGAGAATTAAATACTCAGTAATAAATGTCTATACTGAAATACATATAACAGTGTGGTGGGAAATTAAAACAGATCTAAATAAATGGCAAGGCATCCCATCTTCATGGATTTGAATCCTCTATATTGTCAAGATGGCAATTCTCTCAAAATTGATCTATAAATTAAAGTGAAATCCCTATTAAAATCTCAGCAGGGTGGTATAAATTGACAATCTGTTTCTAAACTACATATGGAAATGCAAAGGATGTAAAAAAGCCAAAATACTTTGGAAAAAGAAGATTAAAGTTTGAGAACGTATGCTACCTGATTTCAAACTTACTACAAGGTTATAGCAGTCAAGAATGTACAGTGTGGGCATCAACCCAAAAGAATCTAGGTCAGCATACAATAGAGATAACTTCACACCCATGTTTATTGTAGCACAGTTCACAATAGCCAAGTAATGGAATTAGCCTAGGTGTCCAACAACACATGATTGGATAAAGAAAATGTATACACACATAATGGGATTCTACTAACTCATAGAAAACAACAAAATTATGTATTTGCAGGAAAATGGATGGAACTAGAGATCATCATGTTAAGCAAAATAAGCCAAACTCAGAAAAAAAGTAAATAGTATACTTTTTCTCTTACTTGAGATACCTATTTTTTAAAAGATATGAAAGTAGAAGAGGAATTATTTAGGAAGAGGAAGAGGACCAGTGGTAATGGGAAAATGAATATGATAAAAAAACATTTATATATTTATATATATGTATGAAATTTTCATAATGAAATCCATGTAAACTGTAAAAAAAAAAAAAGAAAGAAAGAATGAGCTATAATGCTGATGGAAACAACTGAATAAATAAATAGGCACTACACACCCAGCTGTCTTACTTTGTTTCAAAGCTCTCCTAATTTCAAATAAATGATCTAAACACCTACTTGAGTACTTTAGTTTACTGAAATCTATTCTAATTCAATAAAAAATTAAGTTGTTTAAAGAATGTGTGGCATACAGTTGGTATACCAGAAATAAGTCCCTTTCACAGGAACAAATAAAGAGTCATAAATCCAATTCATGCTCAATTGAATTTACACAAAAATCCAAGATAAGTCAGTGAGAGCAAAGAATATTTAAATGAGTCTAAACAGTTGACAACTCATATGAATGAAAATGATCATAGATCCTTACCTCATATCAAACACAAACCTTAGATCAAAATAAGTCACAGGTATAAAAGTAGGAGCTAATGTGTTATGATACTTTTAGGAGAAAATCTTCATAACACTTGATTTGACAAAAAGTTCTTAGTTACAACAGGAAAAAATAATGACTTATTTCAGAAAAATGATAAATTGTACTTCATCAAAATTAAAGCCTTTTTGATCATTGCTAAGGAAATGTAAAGACAAACCACAGACTGCAGAAAATATTTATAAATCATATATCTAATAAAAGCCTTATATACAGAATATGTAAATAATTCTTACAAGGTGAGAAGATAAACAGTTCTAGTATAAAGTTGCCAACAGGTTTGAATAGATCCTTCAACACAGAAGATACATGAGTGGTACAAAACATGTGGAAAGATACTCAGTATCATTAATTATTCAATAAATGCAAATTAAAATCATACAAGATACATTTATATACTCACTAGAAAAGCTACAATCAAAAGAACGAACCATAACAAGTGTTGGTAAGGACAGAGAAGACAGAGAACTCTTAAGTTGGTGGCAGAAATGTAAAAATGTTATAATCATTTTGGGAAAACAGTGAGTAGGTTTTATCAAGTTTAAGTAAACTAAATATACAACTCAGCAATTCCAATTACAGGATTCTCCACAGAACTTAAAAAACAGGACAAGCAGGTGATTGCTCATAGTGGCATTATTCCTACTGGCCCAAGCCTAGAAACTATCTGTAGACTAAGACGTACTGAATCACGAGACAAAACGTGTTACATCTTTCCAATGGAAAACTATTGTGCCATAAGATACTATGAATATTAATACATGCTTTATCATGAATGAACTTCAAAAAATTATGAAGAAAGCCAGATACAAATTACATGATTTCAGTTGCATCAAATGTCCAAAACAAGGAAAATTCATAAAGATATATGTTTGCCTAGGTCTGGGAGAAGTGGAGATTGACTGCAAATAGGCACAGGGAAACTTTCTGGAGTGATGGAAACTGGTTGTGGAAACTGGGAGTGATGGAAACTGGGTTAGTAACACAACCGCATATATCTAAAAAAACCCACTGAATTATATATTTGAGATGTTAAATTTTGTGAAATAGTGAAGCCAATGAAAATGAAAGAGTGGGCTGAACCCTTTATCACCTCTATCTGATTCACATTTGTTTCCTCCTCTGTAGGGAGATGGTGCCATCCCTTACCAAAACTAATAGTACCACCATCTTTCTAGATCCCATTTAGTCCTTAATAGGATTCCTGTTCTCCCAACTTCTTTACTGGCTACTCCTTTCTTTGGCTAAGTATGTTTAAAGGATGCTTCATGATAGACATTGCCACTTTCTCATTTTTCATCAAGCTCTAGGTGGACTTCCTTTTCAACTAAGACTCTTAGCCTGACATCATCAGTGACAGCCTACATGCAATAGCTGGTAGACCCCATCAGTTCTTATTTCATGGACATTTCCTTGACAGCATTCTCCTTTAGTGTTTTTGTGACCTCTAGGAATACCACTTTTCAAAAATCACTTTTTAGATAAATTTCGCTGAACCTTAACTTAAACTTTTGTGGTACCTTTTCTTGTCCTATTCTCTATTAACTTGATAAGACTCGCCTGTGTGACAAGCTTCCTTTATCACATTTGCCAATGGTCCCAACACTGGTTATCTCCAAGTGACTCTCACTTCTGAGATTCAGCTCTATATGTCACTGCTTTCTGAATAACTCTAAGTAGATCTCTCATAAGTACCCTAAGCACAGTAATCCTCAAATTAAAATCCATACTCTTTCTTATAAGTGTCTTTCTCCTCCTGTGTCCCTTATTTCCTTCCAAATAGTCACCTGAGTGAGAAACTATTCTGTAATGAATTTGTCCCCAATCTCACACCAGACTGTGGACAAGTCCTGACCTCCTACTTGCAAGTCTCCACTTAGTCTCAGTCTCCTCCCTTACACCCCTTTTGCTACTACCTTCATCATCTTTACCACTGTGCAAGCTTAGCATTTTAAAACAGCTATTTTAAGCTAAGTTATGGAAACAGCCCAGATGCCCCACTATTGACAAATGGATTAAGAAAATGTGGTATTTGCTTACAATGGAATTTCACTCAGCCACAAAGAAGAATGACATTTGGTCATTTTCAGGTAGATGGATGGAACTGGAGAACATTATCTTAAGTGAAGTTGGTCAGGCTCAGAAGGACAAAAACCACAAGTTCACTCTCATATATAGAATATAGACCTAATATAAACACAGCAATATTATGAAACACACTAAGGGGAGGTCATAAAGAAGAGAGGAAGAGTAAAAGAAGGAAACTAAGAAGATGAATATATGTTGATATATTCTCTATACAAGAATGAATATAGAATTTTTAAACTGGCTGAAACCACCATAAGAAACAGACAAAGGCAGAATGGTGAAAAATAGAGGAGATGAACCAACTGGGGTTTTAATACATACATCCATGGAAATATCACAAGGAAATTCCCTGTGTAACTACCTTTATCTTAAACAAGCAAAAATATCATTATTTCCTTTTTTTCTTCTACAAAATTGAAAAACAGGATGTAGGAACAGATGAGGAGGTGGTACCTGTGGGAGAGGGGAGGTAAACGGGAAAGGGGGTAGGAGGGTGAATATGGTACAAAGATGTGTACACATGTATGTAAATGCAAAAATGATTCCTATTGAAAACATTTCAGGAATGGGGGGGAATAAGGAAGAGGGTTGGGGGAGATGAATTCAAGTGTGATATATTTGATACACTGCAAGAACTTTTGTAAATGCCACAACTTCCTCCCAGCACAATAATAAAACATGAAAATAATAGTTATTTTAAATGAATGAATGAATCATTCAATTAATCAAAAGAAAAGGAAAAGAAAAACAATTTATTCTTCCAAGCAAATGTGCTATAAGCTTAGCAAATAAGGTCCTATACGTGCATCAACAATTATGGAAGCCCTTGTTAGTGCTCATTAAAAATAATAAAATGTTTAGAAATGTCCTGTGCCTTCTTTATCAATGTATACTTTTGTCTTTAGACTTGTGCCCAACCTTGTAAAAATACTTCATTATTTCAGACTGTGATAATTAAAAATTCTTAATAATTTGGAGTTGGGCTGGGCTCAAGTCCACTTTTGTATTTATGCAAAAAAGTGTTGATTAATTACACTGACAATAACAAGACAGCTACTTGACAACATAGTGTTAGCCATTAATTAACTTAACTTTATGTTCTTGAAAGTAATAAAATTGCATTTCTTTTAAAAGGCTTTATAATTAGTCTGAACCACACAATTTAGCACTTAATTATATACTGTCTTCTATTGTTCTTTAATTCCTTTCTTTCTTTCTATCCCTCTCCTTTCTTCAAGAGCCCATTTGCCAGCCTGTATATAGAGTTACTACACTTGGAATCACATGTTCCAAGTCCTCTTGACAGATACAAAATGAATTAAAGGGTTTCAATTCTGCCCTCAAGGAGCTTCCTATGTGGGAAGGAAGAAAAAAAATCAGTACATAATTGCATACATGATTGTATTACAAGGATGCAGGCAATTTCTTGCATTAATGAGTTTGAGATTTAAAATCTAAGGTCCTACGAGAATTCACAAGAAAGCAGTTATTACTTCCAATGTGGCAGAGAACAGCATTTGGGGACAAGGAAGGACATGGACATGGTTAGAGAAATGGAATGTGGAAAGGCTCAAGAATGAGCATGCACTAAGACACAGATGCAGTACAGCTATGGCACACATAGAAATCTGCCAGATACATGAGAGAGAACTGCAGCTCCAGAATCAGGGGGTCTCAGCTGGAATACTACTCTACCATTCAGCAGTTGCATGACCTCAGCCAACTAATTACATGCTGAATTGTAGTGTTTTCAACTTTAATATGTGTATTATAATGTCTAGGTCATAGAATTGTTCTGAGAATTAACTGGTATAATGCTTGTAAAGGTCAGGCACATAGTAGGTAATAAAAATGTAAATCACAAGTGCAAATGTCCTTTTGTTTCATGCTAAAAAGTCATGTTAGACATAAACACCCTTTCTGAAGACACTAAGCAATAAATGTTTAGTAAGCACTCATCCAGTTCAGGATGAGTACTGACCTAATTGGCTCCTCTGCCATCATCTGTTTTGCATTTCTTAACAGAGACTCTGCAGGATCCCTTTCATTCCAGAGCACCACAAGCATTCAGATGAATTCAAAGAGAGATCCATGTATTAAACTCCATCTATTTGCACTTCAAGTTTACATGTAAAAAACAGAGTGACAATCTTGTCAGGTAGTTCTTCATCTCAATTTATTTTTTTTTCCAAAACATAGTATCATTATAAAATAGAGTTTTTACTAGAGGTGGTTTTATTCAGATCTTCAATGATATATTTATGGAACAAATTTTACAATCAATAATACAAGAAATGGTTTCATGCTTGCTGAGGCTTATAATTGAACATGTATACAAACCACTCAGCTCCAGAGAATATGTGTGTGATAATGCCCATAAGATATATGTGTATATATATATGTATGTATCAGGTCACTTCCTATTACTGAATTAAGATCAAGGGAACTTAGTGATTTCATATACAAAAAAGTAACTGAGACCAAGGGGAATCTAAGTGTCTTCCCCAAGAGCTGGGAATACAACCCGAATCATCTAGCACCAAATAAGCCTTACCAATTTTTTATTCAAAATAGGGTCCTTTTTCTTTCTTTTAATAACAATTCTGAACACTAGTTGAGCAGCAAAGGAGTATTTTATTCTTGTCCAAGAAGAGTAGGCATAGTAGACAGACTGGCAAATGAACTTCTCCACAATTTGGTGGTCAGGAGGTTATAGATATAGGGTAAAGGAAATGAGGGGAGGGACAAATTAATAATGAAGGAGAAGAATATTCATGTACTTTCTGGAAACAGGAGGAGATTTCCCAGGAGTTCGGTTGCTGACTCCATTCGAGACTGGCAACTGTCATGGGGGAAGGTATCATTTAGCATGCAAATGAAATTATAAAAAAGTAAAAGGGTCACTCTGGCAGCATTCTTGGATCCAGTTGGTCTCTACTAGCCTACCCAAAAAGAGACTTCTTGCCTATATGCATCATGTCCTTAAGTAAGATTAGTGGAGGAGGTAGGCATTCAGCTGGGTCATATAGGTAGTACATGGGACAGAGTAACACTTCAATCAAAAAATTCTAAAGGAAAGTTGCATGTGGCTATGCATTAAGAGAACTACATAAATTTGATACACAAAGAAATGAAGAATGGAAAAATTTTACAGAAAGATACTGACAACTTCCCAAACCTGAGGAAAAATATAATTAGTCCTTCCATGGTAGCTGGTCAAACCACTCCATGGCTATGAAGAATTTGCAGCCATATCTAATAAAAGATAAGCAAAAAAAAAAAAAAAAAGGTAGAAAAATGGGTCACTTAATAAAGAACTTCAAATGCAAGGATAAGACAGGAATGGCATGGGAAGAAAACTTCATTGAAGTTTGCTCAAGGGGAGAACAGTCTCCTAGTACAAAGAAGTATAGAAGGGTACAGAGCAGAACATTCAGGAGCTAGCTAGGAAGCCATTGTGGTGTACAAGAGCAGAACCACCAGTCAGAAAACTGACCTTTCGACTATATCAGTCATCCCTATAACCTGTTATCTACATCCTAACATAGCTGGTCTCAACACAGAGAAATGAAATCCTTAACGGTGACTTTTTTCACATCTGTGTAAATGAAAAGACCTAAAGATTTGAGGCTGCAGCTACCATTACATACGAATTGAGTTTCCAAGACTCAGTTTTGAGTTCTACATATTTTACAAAGATAAAAGTCATTTGTGAAATATTTAGATCCGAATAGACAGTCAATAAGAAACTATAGGAACCAAAGAGCTGTGGTGAGGATAAGCATTGGGATTTTCTCAAATTTCAAGAACAACCGCCATAGAACAATCCCTGGCTTAAGAAATCAGACCATCCAGTCCACTTTTTTCAGTCCCTCTGTGCAAAACCAGATCGTTCAGTGCCCTCCTATAGCCACTTGACCCACAGGGTCAGCAGCGAACTCAGAAAAGTTTCCTTAAATAACAAAACACGCTCTGTTTCCCATCCTTCTGTCCCTTGGAGAACTGGAGTTGTGATCACCTTCTAACAAAACCAAAAAGCAAAACATTCTGATGACGGATGTTTTTAATCACAAATGTAATAACGCATCATGTCTGATGAAAAAGAAAGAGGGCATCAGGAAGACAATTTGGTCCAGGAGTTTAATGACAGCATGTTTTCCAGGAAGGAGTCTCAAAATACCATCTGCCAAGTGCGGTGTGCTAAGCAGGGTTCATAAGTCAGATTTGGGACTCCAAAGACGTCACTGGGTGCTTGTGTTCCATCCTCATGACAGGTAGAAGGTTTTAGAGCCTCAGGAGAGCAGAACCACAGATGACTGGGCACAGTATCCATGCCTGGTAAGGGGCATCCCTTTGTACATCACCCGCTGCCAGGGCATCTGAGCCCCAAACTTGCTCTACATTAGCATATGCAAATTCATGTCACAGACCTACACAGGATGTGGTGTTCCAATCCAAAACTGTAACTGTGTTTAAAGACAGCCAGGTACACAATGAGGAGTAGGTCAGTGAAAGTCAGGGGAAATTGGGACACTTCCCTGGGTGATCAAAATTAACTTCTAGGCACAGGCGATTTCAGGGGAGCACACGGTGTGTGTTTAAAAATGCTTGACAAAAGCAAGCATCCAATTGTAGCTTTTCCTTACAAAAGACAGGGGACTTCAGCAGAGGTAAAGCTTCCAGGATGATGGGCAGAGGGAGGTCTGGGCAGTAAGTCAGCAGGAGGCAGACCATGTGTAGAACACATTACCTACAGCGCTGATTTAGTGTCTTTGAGCTTTTCTTTTAGGATGTGGATTGCTGCCTTGATGCCCTGCTGGTGAATTCTCCAGTTACAAAACATTTTGTAACTTTCATTCGCTTTTAATTAAAAAGGAAAAGGAAACTCCCAGGGCTTCAACAACAGAGAAAGAAATAAGGAAAGAAAGAGGAAAAAAAGAAAAGTAAGAACAGGGAGAGCCAGTGGAATTGTTGGAATCAAATGGTTAGAGAACCTGGATAGGGCAAGGCAGAAAGGATTAAAAAAACAAAACTTGGAAACACTGAAAACGTTTTATTCTTTCTGAGCAATGTGGATTTTGTGAAACAGACATGTTTTTAAGAAGAAATGGGGGCATTTGTAATGTTGGGGAAAAAAGACAACTGATTTTCAGAATGGCTCACTGCCCTTTAGTACTGACATCTAGCTAACACTCCCCAAGCTCAGTGGGGTGTTAGATGATCTATTCTTTCAATACATATCTATCAAACCCATAATGGACTTACACTACACTAGCACTTTAACATTTAGAATATTAAGAAAAAATAAACAAGTGGGGCATAGTGGTGCATACCTGTAATCTCAGCTATGTTGAAGGCATAAGTAAGAGGATTGCTGTCTGACACCGGCCCCAGACAAAAGCAAGACCCTAGCTGAAAAATAGCTAAAAGCAAAAAAGGGCTGGGAGTATGGCTTAAGTGGTAGAGCTCCTGCCTAACATGTGAGAGGCCCTGAGTTCAAACCCAGTAACACAAAAAATAAATAAATAAAAAGAAAAAGAAATATACAGTCAACTATATTAATAGTTTTAATACCCTGAGTGCTACTGGAGGTCAGCTATAAAATCAGGTCCTGAAATTCACAGGCTGTCGTTCCTCACACCAGCCCTGCAAGGAGGGATCATGATCTTCAGCATATAGATGGGAAACTAAGGCTGATAACAATGAAAACTACTGATAACAAAATGTAATCAGGACAAACCTTGCCCAACAGCTTGCTTCCAGGATATGGCAAGTGACAGGGCTGGCTTGAATCTCCCACCTGTCTTAGACAACAGCACATGTTCTCTCCACAATTTCAAAACCCTTTATGGAGGAGTTAAGGGAAAACTAGACAAATCTAAACTCAGTCCTCTGCTTAGTCACACAGTGAGTCAGATGTATTGCTTGCCTTGCTTCTTAGGGGGCTTAACAGAGAGCTGTGTATGTTTCCCCTAATTTCTACACTAAGCTTATTCTAAAATGCTGTCCTGCCTTCTCCCCATATTCCTTCTCTTTGTTGACCTCTCTTACATTAAATGAACCCTGTTCAGGTGTATTTCCATCATCTACCTTATCCCTCCATTTTCAAATGGTCGGTAAAAATTCCTACTCAGTTGATCCCC
Organism: Castor canadensis; assembly: GCF_047511655.1. Taxonomy (NCBI): domain Eukaryota; kingdom Metazoa; phylum Chordata; class Mammalia; order Rodentia; family Castoridae; genus Castor; species Castor canadensis. The sequence goes on from NC_133387.1 coordinate 165,289,352, forward strand.
TCATTCAGCCCCTCCTATTTCGATGCCAAGCTATATGCTTTAGTTTACTAACCAGGATAAAAATGTAGTTTTGCTGGACTCTGTTTGATGCTATGTATTATGATGTTTCCCAAATTCATAAGAACTTTATACACAAAAACCAAAACATACAAAGCAAATGCAAATCAGGTAGATGATTACTCCCTCACAAAAGGATTCAGACTTCTTTAAATAGTAAAATCTGTGGATGCACTTGGGGATATATCCTTTGCATAACTAATGCAAAACAGACAGCAACAAAAGACATTACCAGAAACACCAGTCTGGAGACCTGCATCAGGGATCAATTCATTTAGTTTTCAGTTGGGGCCAGGACCTAACATCTCAGATTGCTGTGCCTCAGATCCTTGAGCCCTCCTAGCGATCCTGTTCTGGTAACAGATTGCCAGTGTTATCTGTGTTCCCAAGTGGTCCTGGGTGTGACCATTTCTTTATTGCTATTTCCCCAAACTTCACTGCAGGTTAACCTTCAAAATGAAAATAAATAAATAAGGAAAAAGAGGAGAATAGAAAAAAAAAAAAGACTGTTGGGAGTCAGGCTTCAATTGCTGCTTATTTTTGAATCAGTATTAGGGTGGGTTAAGCTATGCTGAGACAACCAACATCATCACAGGTGGGAGCGAGGGAGGCATGAGGGGTAGATTCTTTTCATCCACTTACTCAGGGTCCTCCTGAGAAGTCACAATCTCAGAGGGAGGGATTGTTTGTCATGAGAGAAAAAGAGAGAGCTCTGAAGAGCAGACCACCCACCAAGTGGCACGTTATTCCTACTTGCTTCTCATTGGCCGGCTCTAGTTACGTTTTTCCCCCACAAGGGAGGACATTGCAATTCTACTGCAGGAAGTACTCAGGATGAAAAGAGCCCAAGAGATTCAATGAGCGGCACCAGTGACTACCCAGGCTATTTCGTAACTACAAAGGGCAAGGACCTGCAGATTCTGGGACTATGGAGAACAAATATATCATGGGAGCTTTGGTTGACCTAGTCTGTATTAGTTCTTTGAAAGAGAGAGATTCCTACTTGCATCCCTGATTACAACAGCCCCTTAAGTCTTGTCCTCAAAGGAAAGGACAGCAGTGCTTTCCTGAATTCAGAATAGGTGCCTAGTCACACCTGCTTTGTGGGATGCCACCTTCGGGGCTGTCTTCAAGGGTGAGAATTGGATGTAATACGCCTTTCTGAGCTTCTCAGTCCCACAGAGATGACTTGGTCCTAGGAAATTCTTGCAATACAGCCTTTAATCTATTTCAAAAGGAAACTACCTCCTCACACTGTCTTGGCTTTTCTTGTTGTGGGATTCTTTCCCCTTTTTTAGGTAGATTGAAACATTTTCTATTTCCCCAGTTTCTCCTCCCACCACTAGCTTTTTCACATAGAAGAGGAAAAGAAACACAAACAAAACTGTGTTCAGTCAAAGGCAATCCCTCTCCCCTCATACTTTCTTGCCATTTGAGGTTAAGAGATGCAGGGGCTAGGTTCCCTGGGTAAAGTGGTTTATTTTCAAGCCATGAAATGATTGCAAGGTACATTTTTGTCAACTCCTATACATACTTCAGTGCTAATGCCACACACTTTTACTAAAGGAAGTATCAACATCTATTAGTCATGAGAGGGATGAGGCTTCTGGAAGAAAGGAATGCCAAATCAGATAAGTAGAAGGGAACAAGGCTTAATCCTGGCATTATAATAATGGAGAGATCTCTCACTTATTTCCATCAGTGGGGACACAGGGAGAACACTAATAATTGAAGTACATAGATATGGTTAATGTATTTTAACGTTTTTAAATATTCTAGAAAAAAGCATCCTTTTTAGGGGCACAAGGAGGATTGGAGTCAGCAAGGTAATTTGCAAATGTAGGTGAGCTAAGAATATATACTGAAGGATCTGCTGTGGGTAGATCCAAGTGAAATAGAAAACAGGAGGAAGAAGAATGGAATATCTCTTTCGCCTTTCCAAAAGAGGAAAGAAATTAAGGAAAAATGAGAGCAAAGCCACTACAATCAACATGAGAATACAAAAATGGAAAAGGGAAAGAAATATTTGCTAAATCCTCACTACATATCAGGAATATTATGCATGATTACTTCATTTAATACAGAGGAAATTTATAAGATCTCATCCATACAGCTTTCCTTCCAACCTTCATCCATTCATTCATTTAATTCAAATTATTTCAATTATCTGGCTGGCACAGTACAAGGAGTTGGTGACAGAGAGAAAATAAAGAGATCCTACTCTCAAGCTGTTTGCCACCTAATAAAAAGCTGAATAAATACACAACGACCACAGAAGGAAGAAACTGGGGACTCAGAGGGAAAATGTCCTGCTTAAGGTTTAATAGATATAATTGTCCAAGAGACAATTACACCCAAATTACCCACATCTGGCCAGCTGTCAGAATCAGTCAATGGAAATCCATCCGCAGATGTGCAGAAACAGAATGTGTAGTCTTGGAGTCTGGAAATTTGTATTTTTGAAAACCTTTACTGACCTAATCTAATAAGCAGCATGTCAATGCTATTAATGCATAGTGTCACTCCCAGTCCCTTTAATGTCCCCATATTAAATCTATGGATTTAATCTCCCTAGAGATTCATCATATCTATGGATGCTTCTCCCTAGTATCTTGTCATTCTGAGTGGTAAGGTAGAGAAGCAGCAATTTTTGTGGGTGGGCTTATACATCACCAATTCTAAATGTGACTATTAAAATTGTCTTCATTTAAGACCTTAAATATCTTTCCATGCTGCTCAGCAGAGGACAACCAATAATGTCATTAATTAAAAGTCCCCAAGGAGAGCAGTCCTTTTTATCTTACATTCACAGCTATTTGAAAGCTGAATCAATCCTCAAGGTAGCCTGAACTTCACAGGCTCTAAGTGATGGAATCCTACCACAGATATGCCATTGTTCACATAATACAACACATTTGTGTGTGTGTGTGATATGTGCATGTGTGAAATTTCTTTAAGACAAAACTATAACATCTCTGCTAGCATAATGCAGAGGACACTAACCATGGGAAACCAGGTTTCCAAACTAATAGTTAAGCAGCATACACATATCAATGATTAGGTAAGGAAAACAACTAGATAAGGGTAAAGAGACCTTCCAAAGACAAACCATAAGAGTGTGTACTTTCATAGAGTTCTGACTATAAGGAAGAAACAGAAGCTAAAGAAACACACCATGGTTGTTACTTAATAAATGAGACACATTTTTGGCAAATTTAATGATACTAAAAGGAGAGGACTTGAAGCAATTCAATGGAATCTGATTTTGAGCACACATTCTTAACGAGAATAGAACTAATAAGAGCTGTAGTATAAAGTGACAACCCAAATTGTCTTTTCCCTTCTCCCCTAACTCCAATAACCAACTAGTCTCCATACTGTTTAATACATGCCCATTCATATTCTCTTTCCTTTCTTACCTTCCCTCCCCTATAATTCTCCCTGGTGTAAACATTCTAAATTCTTTATATCTATATTGAAAGCATCCTTTAATCTGACTGAGACTAGAATAATCAAAAAATAATTTTGATTTTATATATATATACATATACTGATATATATCCACCAATCTTTTATTAAGGAGATTATGTGACTTGAGAAATGAGGATATGAGGATATGAGCAAGTCCTGGGCCATCCAGAGGGTAAAGGATGCCCAAGAACATGAGAACCTTGAGATGTTAGTGAAACTGGCTGGATGAGAAATAAACTCTAAAAGAGAAACAGCTCAGTGAAGCCAGCTTTGTAAATGGTAAACAAATAAACTTCAGGTTAGGGGCTTATCTACAGAATCTGAAATTAAGTCATTTTCTGGCAAATGGATTGAACATATCATCATGTTAAGTGAAATAAGCCAGACATACAAAGACAACTATAACAAATTTTCTCTCATTTGTGGAAGCTAGAGGAAAACAAAACAAAACAAAACAAAAAAATCATGAAAGTAAAAGGGAGACTACTAGGGAGGTTGATGGGGAAGGAGGAAAGAAGGATAAAAAAGGATAATAGAGGAGGTGAATGTGATCAAAGTACATTATGTGCATGTATGGAAAAGTCATGCTGAAATATATGACAATTTTTAAAAAATCAAGAACATACAGAAGCAGTAGAAGTAAGATTAGATCTTGTGAAAAGAGGAGATTCATTCAGAGCTTGGTATGATCTGAAAACAAACCTACTAGGAGAAACTTGTTGTTTTTGAGTAACTAGCGGGACTAAAAGCACAGTCTCAACGTGTTTCTCAGTGCACACTGATCAGTTAGGGACTTGTTTAACATGCACAGGTTGTGGTGCCAATCACCTCCCTCTGGAGTGAGGTCCAATAGTCTGTACTTGTACAGTAGTCTGTACAAGGCCTCCAAGAGGTTCTAAAGTCCACAGAATGAGAACCACGAGCACAGACCTAAGTCATGCTCAGAATGGGGTTAGAATTAGGGCAGGGAAGGAAATGGAACAAAACTGACTAGGAAAACCAATTACTTAAACAACAGTGGCAGGACACTTGATTGCTCAGTCCACCCTTCACCTGTCTTACGTGGTACCTTCCTAAACTGTCTCTCCAGCCAGAAGACAATCCTTCGGTCAGGAACTTTGACAGAATTGACAATAAAAGCTCCTCAAAGCAAAGCTTTTCCTATCTCCTTTTAAAAAAAGAAACTAATTTCTGTCGTTAATAATTAGTGATAATGGTGACTAACTCTGCTGACCAGCTTGCTATGAGCAGGCATTGGTCAAAGTATACATCATGTATAATACTGATATAATCGTCACTGTTATGAGATTGTTCCTAGTATTTTCCCCATTTTCCAGATGAGTTCATTGAGTCATAGTACCAAAATAATTTATCCAGGATTGCAGAGCAAGGAAATGGAAGAATTTGGATTCAAAGCCAGAAAAATCTGGTGTCATAAAATTTAATACACTGCTTGAAATTCCTAGGGAGAGGAATGATTCAGAAGCATGGATATTAAGAGAAAAAGGTGAAAACAAATCAAAACATAACATAAATTTGTGGATATTGATAGTAGAACACTATGCAATCAAAAACCAGAAATATCCTATTTTGGGGACAAACAAAAAGGCACCATTTCAATTTTCTGTGTAGTGTTTGCAGAGTATTAATTGTATTCCCTTAGAATAACTTGATACTGTAAGGTTAGTCTTGGATCATTGCCACTCAAAGCTCCCCTTCTTATCCTCTTCAGCCCAAATTTTCCCTTCTGGTATCTTCCTAATTCACTTGCTTATCAGCACCTCCCATTCCTGAATTCCTATTAAAAGATATGACATCCTACCAGAGTAATGTTCCAAGAACTGAAAAATTATTAAATTTGATAGCTTTTGTACAATAAAGCTGCTACAGAGAGCCTATAAGAGAAGTCTGATCAATACCATGTCACTTCCCTATTCAAAACATATAGTGAGTTCCTGGTATCAATGGGGAAAAGTTCAAGACCCTTCATCTGGCATTTGAAGACCTTCGACCATCTGCAGGCACCATACCACTAGTCCCAGCTAGGATGAGCACCCATCAGCTCTCCACAGGCCCATTTATTCACTGTCTTCTGTTTCTGCTTTTCATTTTCCTGTCACTGCACTTTGATTCAAATCTTTCCACTTTTCTATATCTTGCACATTCTCCCATGTCTAGTTTAAATTCACCTCCTCTGTGCAGACTTCCTTGATCAACCATGTCTATGCAATTATTCTCTTCTCTACTTGTACAACTCACTACTCATGTATATTTTGTCATCTCATTTCACATTACAGTCATATTCTGAATCTGTGTGCTCTGTGTGTGTGCGTATTACTATAAGTCAGCTGTTTTATGTCCTATCTGCATCAAACATTCTCATCCTTAGAAAGCTCGTATTAAGATCCACCTTTGTTTCCTCTTTGTATCTCTTCCACACCTGATATACTACTTTGAACACAGTAGGCACTGCCCTCAGTAAGTAACTGCTAGGTGGTAAGGGCTGAATGTCCCACACTGCTATAGAAGCATATGATGCTGCTTTTTTCTTTAGTGATCTAAAGTCTCTGCTTTGTATCTTGCAACACCACCCCCCAAATCTGATCCTTGAATTCCTCTTAAACCTCTTTTCTGTTCAAAGTCCTCTCCCGCCTATTCTTCACTAGAGAATTGGGAGCACCACATGCCTACCAAGCTGTTCTTTGTTTCTGTGAGTTTCCTATGCTGTTCCCTGTGCATCAATGCCCCTTCTGTATTCTCAAAGAAAATCTAGGTAAGATTAAACACATCCAGAAAGTCATTTCTTACCCCTACTTCCTCCTGATATTTCATTGCATTTTCCACAATGTTTTGCAAGCAATTGATTACATTTTTCCTGTCCTATTTGTTTATGATTTCCAAGAGGAAAGAGATGGTTTCTTATTTATCTCTGTGTCCCCAGGCACCAGCATACTACTCAGCACAGAGCTATGTTTTGTGTGTTGAATGAGTGAATAAAGTAATGAATAATGAAATAGAGACAAAAGACCAAGGTAGACTTTTATAAATTTGTGAAGGAGTCTATCATTAGCCCAGTGGAGAAGGAGATAAAATTATGCCACACAATGGGATACAGAGGCACGTTAATATGAAAAATGTACTTGTATACATTTACCCTGAGTGCTTTCCACATTTAGGTCATATTCTCTGCAATTCAGCACTGAAATCCACTGGGAAAAATGGTTTATGGTAAATAAACTGAAGCAACCTCCACAAGAATGATAGCATGGAAAAAAATGAAAGAAGGAGTAGCAAAACCAACATTGAAAGGTGAGAGTTTGCAAAGAGATGGTATGAATTCTGTGTTGGCATGAGATTTTATTTCCCCCAGACCTGAAAAAGGGGTGTCAGATATGTACCTGTCTTTGGGAGGGGGCTTCTGAGAAAAATCAGTAGGGTCAGCCTAGACACCAGAATTTTAAAGAAATATACAATGAAGAAGGAAGGACTGGCATGGGGCTTGCCCAGTGGAAGGTCCTCTCTACCTCCTCTTGGCCTGATGGCTTCTCTAAAGCTGGCTCAGCCACAGTGCTTATCCACTGGACACACAGCCTGACTCCCAAAGATGCCTTGGCTTATGGTTCCCTTGATGCCTTAAAAGATTTGATTAAACCAGGTGGAGAAGAAAAAAAAAGAAAAAGAAATATGTTAGAAATCAGCAGTACGCAGAAAGAGGAGGAGGAGAGGAAGGAGAACGAAATCAACCGTGCAAAAGAGAAGGGAAATATAGCCAGAGACATATAAAGCCTGTCAAATCTCTCCACACTGCAACAAAAGCATGGGAGAGATAGTTTCTCTTTAATGAATGCTTTGATCAGCCACAGTTGATATAATAATTATATAAAACTAGAGCAAGACAGAAATAAGATGTGTTTTTCTCTCATGTAGCCTGTAACCTTTGTGATTGGTTCATTTATTGAAGAAAAGAATAAGGCCCTTCAAAACAGAGGCATATGTCAGAAAAGAACTTGTTTTCTCCCCTGACTTATGCAGGAAATTTGCAGCAAAGCCTGCATCCCTTTTCCTCCCCGCCCTGGAAGGACCGTTCTGCCAGCCATGACTCTGAAAATGAACTAATGATGGTAGGGTTTTCCTCACATGTATCGTGCCCTTATTTCTCAGGCTAATACTGCCCCTTAATCCACAGCCTAACAATAGTGCCTTTACTTCCCTCCCTACCCCAAGCCTTTCTCCCTACTTTCGCTGTCTCTCCCACCAATCTGCACTTAGTTGGGCATTTCCCAAGTAAAAAGATACCTCATGCTGCTGGAGGTATTGATTTGGCTAATCTCCAGAAAGGGAGGAGTAAGCATCAATATTTTTTTTAGAATGATACTCCCACAAGCACGTGCTTTATAGAAATAGCAGAGGAGAGAGGTGGTTGCCATGGGAACAGAGGCGGACACACAAACAGGAGGCGCACATTTCTCCTGAGGGGGCACGAGCCAGGGCTCCACCTTGCTTCCTCACCATCAGTGCCTTTCTTGAAAGCTTTCTTCCCTTAACAGAAGAGTCCAAAAATGGGGACGGGTTAGTCCTTTCCTTCTAACTTCCAAATGACAGTTAAATAGTCTGATCGATGCTCAGGTTGTCAGCATCAACCGTAATCATGCAGCTAGCAGTTGTTGAGTCTGGGTCTGAAAAGAAAGGGAGAAAAAAGAAGACCTGCTTCCCCAATCAACATCTTGGGGATCTTAAGACTCATGATATATTTGAGCCACAGCTAGTAAAAAGTTGACAATGGCACAAACTGATCAGCTTCCTGCAATATCCATGCTAGTTTGATTCTCTATCTGGTAGAGCCAATAGGAAATTAGGATGAGTCTAGAGGATGACAGCGCCACTGATCATCTTGATGCACCATCTTGGTTCATCATAGGAGTATGATGGCTTTGTCAAGAGAACTGTACGTAGGAAGAAAGGGAAGAAAGGCAGGGCACACCTGGTGAGAGGGGATATGAGGAGACGTCTGGGTCTCCTCAAGTACGTTATCCTCAGTGGGCATTCTGCAGCCAGATCAACAAGAGTCAGAAATTGTGTCTTTAACACAAGCTGATTAAAAAATAAGTCAATCTGTTTTTAAAAAATTGGGTTTGTACAAATAAAGCCAATCACCTATTTTATAAAATGCATAAAAACAGCCAGTGGATTAAGTAGTATTTTTGCTGCAAGAAATGGCTTCAGGGAAAGATGGCAGGCAAGCTTGTCAGGGGTGGCCCAACCACAGTCTGGCCCATGCGGTGGGACAGAGAGGCCACGGGATGCGGCAGAGCTGGAAGCCTTCCCCTGCCACATGCAGGATGCTGATTTATTGGGACTGGAACAATTTGTCTAAAGCTGTAATTTTAACTACCTCCGTGCTGAGCAGCCAATCAGTGGGCTTGCTCCACGCAGCTTTTACGAGTCCCCATAAAAGCAGCAAAATGAAAACTCAGGGGCCCTTAAAATATACTCCAAGGGTTTCTGCAGTGCAATTGGAGGCTTTTATGACTCCTGTCAGGACTTTTATGACCCCGTAAAACCAGGCAGCAGCCTGGCTTGAGATGAAAAGTGGCCCCACTGTCTTAAAGTCTAAATGGTCTGTACATTTACAAGGCCTCCAGGAAAGAGGGGGAACAGCGCTGGGGCAGGGGGTTCCTAGAATGAAGTCAGGCTGCAGGATAGAAGGACCAGGGTGAGTGGGGAGAGCAAGGGGAGGCAAGTGGGGATTAGAGCCGTGTTTGAGCTATGACCATGGTGTTACAGTTCTTCAGCATGTCAGCACCAAGAAACCAAAATCCTGCTGTTGTTCCCACATGCAATGGTAACTGACAGTAACAGGGGAGGGACAGAAGGTGCCTTCACTGGAAAGATTAAAAAAAAAAAATGAAGCTGCGAGGGAATCACAGACTCCAGAGCACTATTTCAAGGGCATTTTCCTATTATTACAACACCTGCATTACAGGAAGGGGAAAAAAAGATAGAAAGAAACAAAAAGGAAAAAGATCAGAGCCAGAAACACAGCCAAGAGCAATGTAACTATTCCTTCCTGCTCAAAGTGTGTCCATTAGGGTGACAATGCTCATCCAGCCAGCCAGAGCTGCACACCCATGACCCTGCCTGCCTCCTACACCTGGACCCTTTTTGGGTCATTGATTCTGAGAAAACCTGATCCTGTGCCTCAAATAGGAATCTCCAGTCATCCAAGCTTGTTAGCCAGGTTGTGTTCCAGATGGACCCTTTGAGAAGCCAGTGTTATTCTACAGAAGTCCCAGGGAGAGGGACTCCTGAAGTCATATAGTATGATGGTTCCAAGACTGAGGACACAGCGGAGATAGCTGCTGTCTGGGTAGGGAGAGGGACTGGATTCCCTGAGCAACTCCTGGCTGGCTATCAGCCCGCTCCCTAGAACCTGAGGAGGGAGAAGAGATGGAAGCTTACTTCAGACCTCAGAGCTTATTAAAGAAATCAAGAAGAGCTGTATCAGGTTGCCAGCAGAGCATCCACACCTGGTGAGGGCCAGGATGAAGACGACCATGTTCACAATGTGTGATAGGTTGCAGATTCAGGGGATCCCAAGGGTAGGATTGAAAAAAAGACATGAAAGAAAATGATAGTTCCAATGAGTGAGTGTGTTATAAGTGTCCATCTACAGGAGCAGTTCCCTCCATCTAGACCAGCAGGTATGGTAGAGCCAGGAAGGAGACCGTGTCGCAACATCACAGGCTTGGGAAGGTACCAGCACACACCAAGAGAGCTAAGTTGACCTCAGGCTGTAGCAACAACACAGAGCCTGCGATTATTTCTCTTTCATCACTTATGCTCTCAGGAACCTTGAAAGGTGGGGAGTACATGGACTGAAGATGACCAGATCTGGTTATAAATCCCAAGACACCATTACGTATCCCTGAGCGAGGCCTTAATTTCTGTGAGCCTCTTTTTCTTCATCTGTACAGTCGAGATAAAATGTTCACCTCATATAGTCGCTCTATGGATTAAAGGAGATAAGGGGTATACGGGTGGCATTTAAGCAGTGTTCACAGAGAGGGGCTGAAATTATAGGTAGAGGGAGCTGTGCAGTGGCAGCAGCTGTGAAACCACAACCATATTTTAGGGACAGTCACACATCTACTATACCTAGTATGTCAGTCCCTTGTGGGGAATGTTTAACTTTAAAAATTACATATTGTCTAATTGTAGCTGTACTTATTTAGGGTGTATAAAGAGATTTTATGATTTGTTAATACAATGTAGAATGAGCAAATCAAGCCAACCAGCCTACCCATCACCTCAAACAACTGATTGAC